>NC_056741.1:1104567914-1104902914 GCF_019279795.1 Protopterus annectens
GAAAAGAAAAGGCATCCATCTTTCTGTGAAAGAAAAGCTCTTTGAACTGTGGTGTCAGTTGACATTCCAGAAACACAAACCTGTAAGAATAAATCAAAGAAAGACTTTTGAAAGTGCTCCTGGAATCCCAGCTTGTGTAACAGATCTCTCACTCACAAGACAGATCTCTGACACTTTGAAAAAGCAAACATAAGCAAGTCATCTAAATATGGAAAATGTGAATACCTTGTAGCCTGCAATGACCTATAACTGGAGCTAGACACTTTGTGAACACTGTTGGTGTAGTGGATATTCCAAAGGGTAAGGCAGAGAACTGATAATGTGATCCAGACATACAAAACCTTAAGAAACGTCTGAAGTCTGGACAAATACGGATGAGATGATGAGATGATAAGCATCTTTTAAATCTAGTATTACCAAAAAACTTGAAAGAGAAAGAAGAGATTACAGGTTGTGAAGTGACATCATTTTGAATCTGGGCACTATCACAAACAGGATTAGGAAAGACTTATCCAGGACTAGTCTAAAAGCATTTTCTTTTTTGGCACTAAGAACATCCGTAAATAAAAACCCTTCCCCACTTTGGAAGGGGAAACTGGTTCTATCACTCCTTGGGAAAGTATATGATGAATGACTGGTAGAAACAAGAAAGTCTGATCTAGAGGAAGGGGAATGATCACACGTAAAGGAGGAATTTCCATCCACTGCCATCTGTAACCTTGACGAATGATCTTCAGAATCTATTTGTTTGCAACTATTTGTTGTCAAAGAGAAAAATGGAGATTCAGACTTTCTGGAGGAAAACAGGGACCAGGGTGGGATGGGATCACAAGGTCACTTGAATAGTCATTCAGACTTATTGGACTATCTTTGGTTTTCAGTGGTTTGACGGGTTTTTTTTTTGGAACTCCCTTGCCATTTCTTCTTAAACATCTGCTTAGTTAGAATTGTTTATTTTGTTTTTTGACGGGTTAGCAAATCCCTTAGAAAATTTGGAAAAGGAAGCTGTAAAATCTTAAGAGAATTCTTAGATCAGCTTTCCCCTTTCATCACAGTTCTTGATTACCACTGCAGCAGAAGGGCCAAAACCTAAATCTCTACCTAAAAGAGAATTTAAAATCTCATTTTTAACATCAACGGAGAGGTTCCAAGAATGAAGCTATGCAAAACTCCTCAAAACATTACCAGTGGCCATAGCCCTGGAAGAAGTATCACCAGAGTCATACACACAATGTAAACAAGGAGTACTGACTTAAGAAATTCAATTTAAAGCCAAAGGAAATGCAAATAAAACAATTTTGCAGAAGTATACACTTTTCCCCATACTTATCAATAATTTTCCCATCCTTATCAGAAAGCATACGAGTGGCATTAACTAAGTATTTAGCAGCAGTATGATCAACTAAAATGCAAGACTGAGGAACTTTATACATCCTATCTGCCTTTTAGGGGCAGATGGCTGGCTATTAGGAAAACTGCAGGCAGAAATATATGCATTCTCTAAAGCAGACATAACAGGAAGAATAAGTGCAGGTTCTGGAAATTCCTTTTGCGACAACTCATAGTATTTTCTGATGGACTAAGAAACCTCAGTGTTCTCCCACTGAAAACACTGGCACATTTTATCAATGGTCACAGAAAAATAGAAATCCCTTCAGGGAGAATCAGAAACTGAGATCTTTTAATCTGAATAAGAAATCAGAAGAAAACCTTGGATCTGTCTCTTCATCTTCCTGTTCAGATTCAGAATCTTGAATCTCTTCAGGAAAGGATGTAGCTTTCGTCCTTTTACCAGACAGTACTTTAGTAAAAAGGATCAGGCTGAATTATACTGAGGCCAGACCCAATAAACTACTCCTGTCTAAGGAAATTTGGGGAAGAGTAGATACATGCTTACTTTTCTGTCCTTTTTTGACAGGATAAATGGAGCCAACCAATTTACTAATGACAGCAGCAGCTTCCCTGTGGCTGGGCGCATTATTCTGACACTAAAGTGAAACGTTCTCTGTTCTCATTTCCAGGAACTTTAAGAGTGGCTCCCCCCTGTCCACTCATGGGACACCAACAACCACAGAGGATGTGGCTAAGCCCCAGTCCACAGTGACTGTAGGGACTACCCCGAGGGATCCAGGGTAAAAGATGAGTGATCTGTGGTACAACAAATGGCCACAGCAGAGCAACCCACCTGCCACTGTGGTGGCAAAGGCTGTTTGCTTAACTTTTTCTTTTTGTGGCTGGAAGAAGGACAGACTGTGGGACTGGCTGTTTGTTCCATGGCCAAGATGAAAATAGTGTCTCTTTCCCAAGGAAGACAAAGCAGCAAATGCCAGTAAAAGTCTTTTAAAGGTCCCTTTTTCACATAAAAACACAGTAAAAAGTACTTTAAAACACAATGTCAACCCAAAACATAAAATAAACACAATTTCTCTAAAGAAAAAAAAACAATTTTCAGTTACTTTAAACAACTTTTAAAATAAGAAGAAAAAAAATACCACTCTCGTTTACAAGTTCAGTCTTGCTACAGTCTATTAAAAGACAAAACTCATATCTGTAAAATAAGTTTCCTGAAGAGGATTAATGATAAATCACAAACAATTATCAGAAAAAGGAAGATTTTTCCTCTGAAGGGAACTTATCTGCCCAGCAAAACAACAGCACAAACCAAACATCAATCCTCAAAAGCCTTAGAGGAGTGGACTCTTCTGTGTCAGTAAAGCTCTGAAGGACTTGGCATCCAAACATGTCTATTAGCCAGCTCAGTTCAAACTGCGTGACAGTATTGGTGCATGGAAGGTGCCCTGAAGCTTTTGAAGTTGTTTGGCTGTTAAATCCTTGCCAGGATATAATCCATATAGCTAAGGCTACTGCAGAAGTGATCAGTATGATGATCAGCAGCAGTTTTAGATGCATTTTATACCAGACTGTCATAAACAGATTGTAAAGAACATAATTCTCTTAAAGTTTTAATGACAACTCTCAAATGGGAAGTGACATATGGCCTTCTATACACAGGTACTAAACACAAGAATTTACAAGGGTTTCATTGTCATGACTATTACACTAGACTCCATTTTTACTAGTGGCAGATAAATGACTACTGGTCAAGGTGGGAAATGAAGCACATACCCATTTTATATATATATATATATATATATATATATATATATATATATATATATATATATATGTGTGTGTGTGTGTGTGTGTATATATATATATATATATATATATATATATATATATATATATATATTCACTAAGGTGTCATTATTTCAGAAATAAAACAAACCATGTACTTAACAGTCAATAACTTCATGTACCAGGGAGGATAACATAGTTGAGACAAAATGCACCTTTTAGTTTCTCTTAAATCCAATGCTTTTTAAACACAGATACATAAAGTACAGTTGTGTACACTTACCATAAATGTAGATGTTCGAGTGTATTCACTGTTGCAGTCATTACATTTGGGTAATCTGCTGGCAGGTTGCCCTCAGTCGGCCTGAATTCCAAAGTCTTGGGTCCTGCGTCAGTTGCTGTCTTCTCTTCCATGACGTCAGGGGTATAAAATATGCAGCTGGCGCCATTTTCTTTAGTTTTTTGTGCCCCCGATGTCAGGTGCCCCCAAAAAGGTAGCAAAATTATATAAATATATACATATATATATATATATATATATATATATATATTATACATGCACCATCATAAACTTTACCTTCATTTACAACCAAATACACCACATAGGTTGTAGAAGATAGAGAAGGAAAGATAAATTTCAGAATGACAGGGGGATGGCGGGAGGGTAACCTGGACTGCAACAGTGAATACACTCGAACATCTACATCTATGGTAAGCATACACAACTGTACTATGTTCTTCGTGTTTCACTGTTGCAGTCATTACATTTGGGTAGAATCCCAAAGCTATGGTTGGGAGGCTGGAGCTAAACAGCATTAGGTGTGGCTATAAGGCCCTGCAGCACTGCAGTGGCAAAGCCTGCCCTGGACTTAGAGAGGCAAATCACTAAGGGCTTTTCATCCAGAAAAAAGGAGGTCATTGTCCCACTGTACTCATCCTTCATTAGACCCATTATAGAGTATAATGCCCCGTTTGGTATGTACCTCGCAAGACATCTGCAACAGCTTGAAAGGCCACAGAAATACCTCACTAAAAGAATCACAGGCCTAAAGCAGATGCCATATACTGACAGTCTAAAAAAACTCCAGCTATACTCTGTGGTATATCGCCTACTCAGAGGAGATCTCTGCTTAACATACAAGGCCATGTCAAACCCTGAGCTGTTGGACATGCTCCACTTAAAGAAATCCCAATCCCTCAGAGCCACATGCTCCAGGGATCTAAACCTTGTCATCACAATGAACAAAACATGCTGGAGGGATAGGTTCCTGACCCAGAGACTCCCCATACTCTGGAATAGACTGCCCATACATATCAAGCAGAGCACCTCTTTGGCCCTCTTCAAAAGGAACCTTGATGATTGGATGGGAGATAGGAAATTCACCCCGGGGATCATGTCAGTCGCCCTGCTAGACAGGGGCCTGGAGAAGTAAATATTGTGGGAAGAAATATCCAGAGAATTGTTATGGCTAGGTTTGCATAGGCCCTAGGGCCGATAGCCTAGTACCAACCTATGAACCTATGGTAATGCTTTGTAAAGGTGTGAACAGAACTCCAAGTAGCAGCCTCTACAATGTCTTTGGTTGGTACTCCTCTGAGAAAGGCTGCTGAAGTAGCTGCAGCTCTGGTGGAATGAGACCTAATGCCCTTGGGCACAGGTTTACCATGGTGTAAGTAGCAGAAACGGATGCAGTGGCTTATCCATTTTGAAATTGTCTGCTTTGAAATAGCTTTTCCTTCTGATCCTGCAGCATAAGACACTAGTAATTGCTCAGTTTTTCCTTAGAGCTTTAGTCCTGCTCAAGTAGAATCTTAGATGTCTGTGTATGTCCAAGGAATGCAGAATTCTCTCCCCCTTGTTCTGCGGATTTAGATAAAAAGTTGGCAGATGAATTGTTTGGTTAAAAGCCACACTGGAAACCAACTTAGGCATAAAAGTAGGATTTGTTCTCAGAGACACCCTGTCTGGGTAAAATAAGATAAACGCCTCTACCGCCATGAGGGCCTGTAGTTCTGAAACTCTTCTTGCTGAAGTAATTGCTAGTAGCAGAGCTGTTTTCCATGATAAGAACTTTAGATCAACGGTAGCAGCTGGTCCAAATGGAGGCAGGGTGAGCTTTTCCAATACATAACTGAGGTCCCATGCAGGTAATGGTGATCTTCTAGGAGGCCTTCAATTTTTGGCTCCTCTAAGATACTGCTTTAGTAAAGGATGAACCAAGATTGGTGGCTTTGTATTGTAATGATTTGAAATGGCAGAGGCAAGGATTTTGATTGATGAGAAAGATAGGCCTTTGTCAAGCATCTCAGTTAAGTATTGTAATATCTGAGGAATAGTTGGTTCTGCTGTATCAGTTTATTGTGCTTGATTCCAAGCACAGAATCTCTTCCATTTGTCAGCATAAGGTTTTCTAGTACTAGGCCTTCTGGCTTCCAAAATGACATCCATCACAGCTGTACTGAGAGGTGTTGTTTGTATGACTACATGATTAGCCATGCTGCCAGGTTCAGGGTCTGTAGTTGATTGTGCAGGATCTGATTGTTTTGCTGGGACAGTAGTTGTGGTCTTTGAGGCAAGGTCCAAGCTGGGTATTGAGACAAGTTCCTTAGGATTGGGTACCAGTAATGGCGGGGCCAGTCCGGGGCAATTAAATACCATTTTTGGCTTCTCTTATCTTCCTTTTAGGAGGACCTTGGGTAGAAGAGGCAGAGGTGGAAAGGCGTAAACAGATTCAGGTTTTTCCAACTGAAGGATAGGGCGTCCACTTTCCATGCTTGCCTGTGATAAGTCTTTGTGCAGAATCTTTTCAATTGATAATTTTGAGGAGAAGCAAATAGATCTATGTCTGGGCTCACCCATTTCTCTGTTATCATGCTGAAGACTTGTGGATTTAGTTTCCACTCATGAGGATCCATAAGGTTTCTGCTTAAATCGTTTGCCTGAGTGTTTTGTTTTCCTGGCAGGAATTGAGCTTGAAGATGTATGTGGTAGGTCAAAGCTGTATCCCACAGTGCCATGGCTAATCTGCAAAGGAGGCATGAGTGTGTGTCTCCTTGCTTGATTAAATACCACATGACTGTGGTGTTGTCCATTTTTATCAGTAGTTGTCCTGGATGAAGTAAGTCCTTGAAAGCTGTTAGGGCATTTTGAACAACTAGCATCTCTTTCTGGTTGATATATAGATGCATTTGTTCTGGTGTCCATAAGCCCTGAATGCATCTTCCTGCCAGGTGGGCCCCCCAGGCATAATCTGATGGGTCTGTTGTTAAGGTTTGGCTGGCAGGGGGTAGAGTGAAGGGCAGTCCCATGTTTTGGTGACAAGCCTTTGCCCAGCATAGAAACTCCTGCTACAGGCAGAGAATGAGAGGAATCATTGTTTCCAGACTGTGTGAATGTTGACTCCATAAACTTTTTCGGTACCACTGAAGTTTCCTCATATGCAGTCTTGCATATGGAATTAGTAGGATGCAGGATGCCATGAAGCCCAGAGCCTGCAAAATTTGTCTTGCAGAAGACTGGGATTTTGTTGCCATCAGTTTGAAGTAAGTAGTCAGTTGCCTTTGCTTGTCTGGCGTGAGGGAAGCCATCTGGGCAGTTGTATCCAAGCTTGCACCCAGGAATGTTATCTTATCTTTTGAGAGGGTACCAGTTGTGATTTATTTTCGTTTATTGTGTACCCTAGGCATGTTAGAAGCCTTTTCACAAATGCCAGGTGTCGAAGAAGAGTGTCCTTGTTCTCTGCTTGAACGAGACAGTCGTTCAAGTAAGATTTGTATACTTCTTTGTCTGCAAAATGCAATTACTGGCGCCAGGCACTTTTGTAAAGACCCTAGGCGCAGTAGATAAGCCAAAGCGCAGTGTAGAGAATTGGTAATGCATTAAGCCAGCCTTAAATCTGAGGTATCTTCTGCACGACTGTCTTACTGGGACATGCAGGTATGCCTCTTTTAGGTCTGAAGTCACCAGCCAAGCATTCTTGCCCAGCATGGGCAGAAGCTGCTGCAAAGTCAGCATTTTGAATTTTGGAATAACCAAATAACCAGGTATGCGTTCAAAATCGATAAATCCAGTATTGGCCACCAGGCCTTGTCCTTTCTGGGTACCAAGAACAGTCTTGAGTAAAAACCTTGTCCTTTTTCCTGTTCTGGTACTCTATGAATGGCCCCCATATCCATGAGGGATGTAACCTGTTTCTGTGCCTCTGCGCATTGATTTTTTGGCAGATCTGGCCAACCATTTGCCATTGGCAGAGTATGGAAATGGAATCTGTTTCCCTGTGATACGATGTTTAGTACCCACTTGTCCTGGGTTATTAACTGCCAATTTTGAGCAAAAGGTGCTAATTTTCCCCCTATGGGTGCTGCCAAAAGATAAGTGCTTGGTGTAGGCAGAGGGAAGTCACTGGAATTGCTTTCTGTAGGTTTGCGCTTTATCACCTCCAGATTTGGAGGTGGAAGCGCCCCATTGCTTTGACCTGTATGACTCTTGCGCCTGGTATCTGGAACCCTTAGGGCGTCTGGATTTGCCCCTTTGAGCTCTGTCTGACACAGGAAAGGACCAATTTTTTGTAGGCCAGTGTCTACTGAATCTTGGTGGCTGCACTTGTAAGAAGTCTTTAACAGTTTGCATAGACTTAGCTTTGCCTTCCATTTTCTTTAAAACCTCTTCTGCCTTAATACCAGAGAATCATGCTGTAAAGGTGCATCTAGCAATTTAGATTTAACATGATCAGGCAAATTTTGTTCCTTTAACCAGGCATGCTGCCTAATCACAGATCCAGTAACTGCAGCCCTGCAGGAGGCCTCTAAGGATTCAAAACCACATTGCAAAGTATGCTTTCCAACTTGTTCAGCTGCATGCAATAATTCCTGCAATTTTTTATTTTCTGCACATTCTGAAATCAACATCATTTTCTGTTTCAGCAATCCCATAACATGTTGTTGGTACTTAAGCATATGAAATTGACAGTTTAAGGCCCTGATTGCCAAGATTGCAGATGTATAAACCTTTTTTCCCCATCTGTCTAGTGCCCTTGAATCTCTGTCAGAGGGTGTAGGATTTTTAGCTGTTGAGGCCTTAACTCCCTTTGGACCCTGTGAAATAGTTTCAGGATCTGCAGCAGGGTTTCTAAATAAAAATTTATACAAGTCAGGGACTCTGTAATATCTGTCAGGCTTACTGGGAGCTGGAGGTAAGGAGTCAGGGGTCAAGCTTGACTCAGAAAACACATAATCCACAATGTCTAAAACAGGGGGAATGGCTAAAGGCTTGTGCTGAGGGAGAAGAAGGAAATCCCTGAGCCTTTTTGTTTCTGAGAAATCTTGACTCTCCCAGTGAAAATGCTCCCTCAAAGTAAGCAAGGTTTCTCCAAATGAATAATCCTCAGGAGGAGATGCAGATGGAACAGACTCCTCAGCATTAGAATCCTCATAGGGAGGTATAGATAATTCCTGATCAGAAGAGGAATCTGAAGAAATAGAAACCTGATCTCAGAAAAGGAATCAGAAGAAATAGAAACCTGATCTGAAGATTCATAATCAGTGTCTTGCCTATAGGCCTCTTATCTGGAGGGGGATGGGTACCCCTGATCAAGGTAATAAGGTCTTCAGCCATTTTAATCATCTGTTTTTTAGGCATAGAGGCCTGTGCACGTGGCTCATGCGTCAGTTTTTTAGTTTTAGAAGTTGCTTTGGTCATTAGTTTTGCAGCTGTCATCGGTTTGATATACAAATGTTGAGGTCTGAATACACCCTCAAAAGCCAGTGCCTGCTCAGCGGCTCAGGACACATCCGAGGGAGGTACATCTATCGGTCCAATACCTTAAGTATCTTGCAGCATGCCGGACTCTGCATGGGTGTCGGTAGAGGCCTGCGACTTGAAGGTAGCGGGTACCAGGGGCTGCAAAAGCTTTCACTGACTGGCTTAGGAGAAGCTTTGTCGTTGGTTTTGGATCTCGACTGCCTTTCTCTGTCCTTTTCTTTGCGTTTTTTTATGTACTCCGGTAGTCAGCTTGCTATCCAACTACATTTTTGGGTAGTTAAATCTGTTTCCAAAATACTTTGATGCAAAAATATACAGACGCTTAATAGTGCGTTGGTTAAATCTAGCACAAAACCGACAGCCAGGCACAGTGTGATCAGGGCCTAGGCAAGGAATACAGTATAAACGGAAATCCTTATGAGGTATTTGCTTCCCACAAGTAATACAATTATTAACTTTTTCTAACATCGGTAAAAAGCAAGAAAAAAGTTTCCCCAACGGGGTACTTAGCTTTAGTGAAGACTTCGGTTCTGAAACTCAAACTCGAATATTTCAGTAGTCGGCCGACCGGCACTTGCGAAATGCTTCTGCTTCGGGCATCGTGCGGCAAGAAAGACTAAAGAAAATGGCATTGGCTGCATGTTTTATACCCCTGATGACCTGACGTCATGGAAGAGAAGACAGCAACCGACGCAGGACTCAAGACTTTGGAATTCAGGCCAACTGAGGGCAACCTGCCAGCAGATTACCCAAACATGACTGCAACAGTGAAACACAAAGAACATTGTAAGGTTTTTATAAGCATTTCATTGTCACACTTTGCATATAGTGTTATACTCTGATTCCAGTATAGATAAGTATATGATATCTGTACAGTACAAATAAAGTAGTACAAATCCACAATATATCTTTACTGAGCTATCATTATATTGATAATAAAATCATATACACTTCCCCTGAGTACAGACATTTTCTGTCACTTCCACCACCAGATTAAGACTCATATACAGTAAAGTACTGTTGTATAAAATCTTACCATAATGGCAGATGTCCTTCTCTTCACTGTTGCAGTATTCACAACATTAGGGATTCTCTGACTAGGACAGCCCAATGTCCGGCCAGTATACCAAAGCCTTTAGGTTGCTTTAAAGTATACCTTACGTAGCATAGGGCATAAAAGTGATGTCTGGATGTACCATCCTCAGAACTGAGAGCCCCAGTAGGAGCACCAGTCCAAGGAAAAGAAAAAGGCAACCAGTACATCCAGAAGGCAAATGGACTGGGGAGGAGGGAGGATGTGAATACTACAACATTGAAGAGAAAGGTATATTCAGTTATTGTAAGGTTTTACACAACTGTTCTATGTCCTTCCATTTCACGGTTACAGTAATCATAGCATTAGAGAGACTGCCAAAGCTCAGGAAGACACTGTGGAGGAGGAAAGCCAGCAGAGCCTCCAGGAAGCCATGTAGGATGACCCTACAAAAACCAGCACTAGCTCTGGAGATTCCATCCAACTTGTAGTGCTTGGTAAAAATATGCAGAGAAGTCCAGGTAGCTGCCTCAAGAACAGAGTTAGTATCCAAACCCTTGGAAAAAGCACCAGAAGAAGCCACAGACCTAGTAGAATGAGTCTCAACAGAACAAGGAAGGCTCTTACCGTGAAAAGAATAACAAAAAGAAACAGCTTTTGAGATCCAAGAAGAAACAGTTTGCTTGGAAACAGCTAATCCTAAGAACCTAGGATGAAAAGAAACAGAGTGGAAAAGATTTCCTAATAGTCCTAAGTCTTAACCAAATAAAATCTAAATTGTCTATGCACATCCAATGTGTACAGCACCTTCTCACTGGCAGATCACAGACAAGGGGAAAAAAATGGGTTAATTAACAGACTGATTAAGGGACAACTCATTCACCACCATGGGGATAAAAGAAGGATTAGTATGCAAGGACACCATGTCCTTATGAAACACCAAAAAAGGAGGACAAGCCATAAGGGCTTGAAGCTCAGACACCGTTCTGGCAGAAGTAAAGTCTTACAAGAACAATGCTGGAAGGAAGCTGAAACTACAGGCTCAAAAGGACCCTGATTCAATTTTTCCAAAACAAAATTAAGATCCCGGGGAGGAGGAATAGATTTCCTGGAAGGCCTAATATGAAGGACACCTTTTAGAAATTGTTTAGCCTCAAATCTAGAAGCTAAAGGAGGAGATACAGGCAGACAAGCAGAGATCGTTGATAAGTGGGCCTTAAAAGATGAACAAGCCAACCAAGGATTGAGCAATTCACGCAGACAAGACAGAACCAAAGTGGATCCAGGTTATGAGAAAGACACCAAACAGAAAACCTCTTTCATTTGGGTAAGTAGGAATTCCTAGTATTGGGTTTCCTGGCTACTGCAGGACCTTAAGCACATCCTCAAAAAAAGGTGTGTATGTGGAATCAAAATTCTCTCACCCACAGTGTCAACTGAAGAGTGGCAGGTGGGAATGAATGAGAGATCCCTTGTCTTGTGTAAGTAGGTCCACCCTGAGGTAACATGTGACGACTGTCCTTGGCTAAATACAGAACAAGAGGGAAGCAATGCAGTCTTGGCCAAAAAGGTGTCACCTACAAGATTTCGGGATCATCCTCTTGAATTCTGAACAGGACTTTATGAATGGGGGGATGGGGAGAGAAAGCATAAAGAAACATCTCCTTCCAAGAAAAAGATATGGCATCGACCTTCCAAACCAGAGGACCTGGGACTCTGGCACAAAATAGAAGTAGTCTGTTCAGAGGGGAGGCAACTAGATCTATTTGAGGAGTACCCCACTGGTGGACAATGTCCAGAAACAAATCCCTGTAAAGCATCCATTCATCGGATCAAGTTAAGGACCTGCTCAGAGTGTCTCTTACAATGCTTTGACCTGAGGGAATGTAAACTGCCTGAAAGTACAGTTTTATACCTACCATAAATGTAGATGTTCGAGTGTAGACACTGCTGCAGTCATTACACTTGGGTTATCCTGCCGTCAGGCGGTCCCGCAGTTGGCCAGAGTTCCAAAGTCTTGGTCCGGCATCGGTTGATGTCGCCTCCTCCTTGACATCAGTGCGACAGGGATATATAAGATGCAGCCGACACCATTTTCTTCAGTTTTTCTGGTCCCAGATGTCAGGTGCCTCTAAATATGTAGGCAATTCCAAATGCTAATAAAACATACATAAGAAAAGCAAAAAACAACTTACAGCTACCAGCAAATACTCTCCATAGGTAGTAAGGGTAGAAGACATAGGTACGTACCAGCCAATAAGAAGGGAAGGAGGGAGGGTAACCTGGACTGCAGCAGTGTCTACACTAGAACATCAACATTTATGGTAGGTACAAAACTGTACTATGTTCATCGTGTTACACTGCTGCAGTCATTACACTTGGGTAGAATCCCAAAGCTAAGGAAGGGTGGCTGGTCCTATAAGGCATTAGGGGTGGCTATAAGGCCCTGCAGCACTGCAGTGGTGAAGCCAGCTCTGGATTTAGAGTATAGAGGCAGATGGTAATGCTTGGTGAAGGTGTGTACAGAACTCCAAGTTGCTGCTTCCAAAATATCCTTGGTAGGTACTCCCCTGAGGCAGGCAGTTGAAGTGGCTGTTGCCCTGGTGGAGTGAGATCTAATGCTGCTAGTACAGGTTTTTCCATGGTATGTGTAGCAGAAACGGATACAATGTCCTATCCATTTTGAAATAGTTTGTTTTGAAATGGCTTTTCCCTGTGCTCCTGCAGCATATGCTACCAATAATTGCTCAGAGATTTTCTGAAAGCTTTGGTTTTGTCCAAGTAGAAGCGCAACTGCCTGTGAATGTCCAAAGAGTGCAGTAGTCTCTCCCCTTTATTCTGTGGTTTAGGATAAAAAGTTGGCAGGTGAATAGTTTGGTTTAGAGCCACACTGGATACCACCTTTGGCATAAAAGTAGGGTTAGTTCGTAAAGACACCCTGTCCTGGTGGAAAATGAGGAAAGGTTCCACTGCCATTAGAGCTTGTAATTTTGAAACTCTTCGTGCTGATGTTATTGCCAGGAGCAGAGCAGTTTTCCAAGAGATATATTTTAATTCTGCTGTGTTGGCTGGCTCAAAAGGAGGTAAAGTTAGCTTCTCCAAATCAAAGTTGAGGTCCCAAGTTGGAGTAGGGGCTCTACAGGGCGGTCTTATGTTTTTAGCCCCTCTGAGGTACTGTTTTAACAGAGGATTAGAGAAAATTGGTGGATCCGTGTTGTAATGAGCAGAGATAGCAGAGGTGTGGATCTTGATGGATGAGAAAGAGAGTCCTTTGTCCAGCATCTCAGTTAAATATTGTAGTATCTGAGGAATGTTTGGTACAAGAGGGTCAAGGCTGTGAACTTGGTTCCAGGCACAGAATCTCTTCCATTTATCCAGATAGGCTTTCCTGGTACTAGGCCTTCTGGCCTCCAGAATGACATCCATAACAGCTTTGGAGACAGGCATTGCTTGCTTGACTAAGGAATCTTCCATGCAGCTAGGTTTAAGGTCTTTAGCTGGCTGTGTAGTATTTGTTTGTTGTGCTGAGTCAGCAGATGTGGGATTTGAGGCAAAATCCAGGGTGGTTCTTGTGCCAAGTTCCTTAAGATTGGGTACCAGTGCTGGCATGGCCAGTCTGGTGCAATCAGGATCATCTTTGGCTCTTCCTGCCTGGCTTTTATGAGTACCTTTGGCAGGAGAGGTAGTGGTGGGAAAGCGTATACTTGTAGGATCTTCCAGCTGAATGAGAGGGCATCCACTTTCCATGCTTGTGGATGGTAACTCCGTGTGCAGAATTTTTGTAGCTGGCAGTTTATTGGGGATGCAAACAGATCTATGACCGGGCTCCACCATTTCTGTGTTATCATTCTGAATATTAATGGATTCAACTCCCATTCGTGGGGATCCATGATGTTTCTGCTTAAGTCATCTGCCAGTGTGTTTTTCTCTCCTGGCAGGAATTGCGCTTGCAGATGAACTTGAAGGTTTACAGCTGTGTTCCATAAGGTCATAGTTTGTCTGCATAGGGGTAGGAGTGAGTGCCCCCTTGCTTGTTTATGTACCACATAACTGTGGTGTTGTCTGTCTTTAGGAGTAGTTGTCCTGGATGCAGCAGGTCCTTGAAAGCTATAATCGCATTTTGTACAGCTAGCATCTCTTTTTGATTGATGTGAAGATGCCTTTGTTCTGCGGTCCATGTGCCCTGAATACATTTGCCTGCCATGTGTGCTCCCCGGGTGTAATCCGATGCATCTGTTTTTTATTTTTTATTTATTTATTTATTTAAATTTGTTGACCGGGAGTGTCCGACTGGACGTAGGTCCATTTTCAGCAGAGGCTCGGGGAGAAAAGCTCCACAGTAAAATAAACAGACAGTAGTTGCATTGGATTACATAGCGATTAACAATATAACATAGCAATTGCTTAAAACATATTTACAGATGAAGAACATAGTACATCAGTAGACAACTAGAATCTTTATCTGTGAAGTACATAACAGACATTAACAAATGTTACAATGAGAAGTTCCTGCTGTACAATAAGTACTAGGCTTATGAGCATCTGAGCTTGCTATAATCAAGGTAGTTAGTGGAGTGGAAAGAAAGGTAGTGGTTGGATGGGGTGGATGATATTAGAGTGGGAGTTGCAAGGGCATAGCCAGCATGTTTTTAGGTGCGCTTTTCGTAAAGTTTTGAAGTGGGTGCATGATGGTACGGAGGTAGTTGTGGGTGGGAGTGAGTTCCATAATTTGGCTATGGCGCAAGAGAATAATGCTTCACCAGCAGAGTTATTGGCTTTTGTGATCTGCAAGTGATTTCTGTAGCTGGATCTTAGTGGTCTGGTGGTGTGACAGGGTTGGAGTAGATTCTGGAGGGATGGGACATTTAGTGGATGGTTTACTAGTTTGTGGGCGAGTGAGAGTTGATATCACTGAAGGAGGTGAGGGAGTTCAAGCCAGCCCACTTCAGCAAGTGAGAGACAGTGGTGACTACGGTAGGATGCCCCTGTGGCGAATTTGGAGATTTTGTTGTAGCAGGTCTCTAGCTTGTTTAGATCACATTGCCTTAGGTTGGTATATATTGGAGAGGCATAAAGTAGGGTGGAGATAAGGTGGAAATTTGCTATTGAAATCTTTGCTGCTTTGGTGAGAAATTGCTCATTTCTGTATAACGCTCCTAGTTTTTTGTGGACTTTTTTTATGGTCATGGATATGTGAATGTCAAATTTTAGTTTATTGTCAATTTCCACTCCTAGCAATTTGGTGTGTTCAGTTGGGTATATAGTGGTGTTGTCTTTTGCTGTGATGTTAAAGTGAGAGTTGTTTTGAGTATGTTTGGTGGGTTGGAAGATGAGTAGTTTAGTTTTGTTTGGGTTGAGCATTAATTGGGCATCGGATAACCATGTTTCAACAGAGGAAAAGGCTTCCTGTGTGACTTTTTGCAGTTTGGGTAGGGACTGGGCTGAGCAGATGATGGCCGAGTCATCTGCGTATTGTATGAGTGTGCCATGTTTGGTGGCAGAGGCTAGATTATTGGTAAAAACAGAGAAGAGTAGGGGTCCAAGGATGGATCCTTGGGGAACCCCTATGGAGACAAGTAGTTGGGGAGACATGTCATTCTGCCATACAATGGATTGTTGGCGGTCAGACAGGTAACTCTGAAACCAGTTGGTGGCTGATTGTGAGAAGGATAGGTTACTGAGGACAGAGATAGGCTGTTTGTGTAGGACCATGTCAAATGCTTTAGATAGGTCTAGGAAAGTAGCAGAGGAGAGATAGCCACTGTTTTTATGCTGAAGGATAGTGTTAGTAAAGGAGTGCGCTATGGTTTGGTCGGAAACCATGCTGAGTACTGGAAAGGAGGTTGTTAGTAAGGAGGTAGTCTGAGACCTGAGAGTGTATGCATCTCTCTAGTATTTTGGAGAGTGGAGAGAGAATAGCTATGGGGCGGTAATTGGTTAGTTCTGCGGAGGGTTCGCCTTTGTGGAGGGGAATTATATGTGATACTTTCCACAGTGTGGGAACGTAACTTTCTGACAGAGATCGGTTAATCAAGATGGATACTGGGTAGGCCAGAGCATCAGCTGCGATTTGTAGGTATTCACTTGGTGTGGGTTGGAGGGGAGGGGGGGGGGTTGTGTTGTTTAGCTAGTGATAGTATGGTTTGGGTGAAGTGTGTGTTGAATGAGGTAGCAATATTTTCTGAGGAGTGAGGGATGTTAGGAGGAGGGGTACTGACTTTACCTGGGTGGAGGATGGAGTTTATGGAGGACCAGAATTGTTTGGGGCTGTGTTGTGAGGAGTCTAGGGCAGACTGGTAGTATTGGAATTTGCCCTGTTTTATTAGCTTTTTGACTCTATTGCATAGTTCTAGGAATTTCTATCTAGCTGAGGGGGTTTTGGTTTTGCACCAGTGCTCCCAAGCTTTATCCCTGTTTTTCATTTCTGACTTAGTGGTTTTCTGTAGCCATGGGGAGGGTTGTGCTTTGGTTCTGGAAAATCTTATGGGGGCATGGTAATTAAGGATGTCAGGAAGGTAGTATTAAAAAATTCAACTGCATCATCTAGACTGAGGTACTTTAGAGGATGCCAGTTACATTCTTTGAGGGATGGGATGAATGTGAGTGGGTTAAAGTTTAGTTTTTTTACGTATTTGACGGTAGATGATAGGTTTAGCTTGGTATAGGTATTTTTTGAGTAGGAATGTTGGGGAGTGATCACTGAGGCTATCTGATAAGCAGCCTGTTATATATGACTGGGGGCTCTTACTGACTAATATCCAATCCAGGGTAGTGTGCTTGCTGGAGTTTTTATTTATCCTGGCTGGTGACTGGACTAGTTGGGTGAAGCCATGAAGGTGTACATGATGGGTTGGATTGTTGCCAGAACAGGATTGCCAGTCAATATTAAATCACCTAAGATGATAGTTTCTTGGTGGAGATGGTGGGTAGACCAGCTGAGGAGGTTTTCTAGTGGAGGGATGTTTTGGCCAGGTGGGAAGTAGCATCCAATTATGTTGATGGTTTTGTTTTGGTTAATTTTGAGGTTGGTATATATTATTTCTTCATTGCCTATTTGTGGAGCTGATGATTTTAAGATCTGGATGTTTAGATGCTGTTTAAATATTATAGCTACACCACCTCCTTTTTTGTTTAGCCGGTCTACTCTTAGTATGCCGTAACCTGCAGGGAGTATTTGCTCACTGGTAATGTGAGGTTTTAGCCAGGTTTCTGTCAGGATGACTATATCTGGGGAGTACAAGTCTATGGTGGCATGGAGTTCATGGACTTTGTTGGATATACTTCTAATATTTAGGCTTAGTAGAAGGAAGTCACTTGGCTTTCTATTGGCTGTAATATGGGAGAAGTTGTGGTTTCTAGTTTGATTATGAAGATTGGGGTTGGAGATGGTAGGGCCAGGGTTGGGGTGGATGTCTCCACTTAGGGCTAGTTTGGATATGCATGAGATTATTAGTTTTCTCAGTTTTTGAATGTGTTTGTTTATAAGGGAAACTTTATGATTGTGCTCTGTGGGTAATAGGTATGGTGAGAGGGTTACTATGTTAAGTTGTAGGGATGCTTTATGTTTGAGTAATATAGGTGGTATAATCTGTTGTCAGTGTTTGCCTGGCTGTGGGTTGTGTAAAAGGCTGTCCCTTGTCGAGGTGACAAGCTTGAGCCCACCACTGAAACTCCTGTTGAAGGCGAGGGATCAGTGGTATAACTGTTTCCAAACTTTGACAGTGTTGAGACCATACAGTCTTTAGGTACCATTGTAGTTTCCTCATATGCAGTCTGGCATATGGAATTAGTAGTATGCAGGATGCTTTATAACCCAAGGCCTGCAGAATTTTTCTTGCAGGGAGCTGGGTCTTTGTTGCCATCAATTGAAAGTATTGAGTCAGTTGTCCTTGTTTGTCTGGCGTGAGATAAGCCATCTGGGCCGTTGTGTTCAAGCTGGCACCCAGGAATATAATCTCTTGTGAAAGCACTAGTTTTGATTTTTTTCGTTTACTGTGTACCCCAGGCAACTTAATAACTTCTTTACAAACGCCAGATGCTTTAGAAGAGTGTCCTTGCTCTCTGCTTGAATCAGGCAGTCGTCCAGGTACAGATAAATTTGAATTCCTTTATGTCTGCAAAATGCAATTACTGGTGCTAGGCACTTTGTGAAGACCCTGGGCGCAGTAGATAAGCCAAAGAGCAGTGCAGAGAATTGGTAGTGCATTGAACTAGCTATGAATCTGAGGTATCTTCTGCAGTTTAGTCTAATAGGGACATGCAGGTATGCCTCTTTGAGGTCCAAAGTCACGAGCCAAGCTTTCTTGCCCAGCATGGGAAGAAGCTGCTGTAATGTTAACACTTTGAATTTCGGAACATCCAGGTAAGTGTTTAGAGATGAAAGATCCAGAATGGGCCTCCAGGCTTTGTCCTTTCTGGGTACCAGAAAGAGTCTTGAGTAAAATCCTTGTCCTTGCTCCTGTGATGGTACCTTTTGAATAGCTCTCATATCCATGAGTGCTGTAATTTGTTTCTGAGCCTTTGCCCATTGATTTGGTGGCAGATTTGGCATTCCTTTTAACCTTGACAGAGTGTGAAAGTGGAACCTGTAACCTTAAAATACAATGTTGAGAACCCATTTGTCTTTGGTGATCATTTGCCAAAAGTGGTAGAAGAGTGCCAGTTTTCCTCCCAAGGGGGCTGCCAAGACGGATTGTTTGGCAGCTGTAGTGGGAAGTCATTGGAGCTGGTTTTTTTATATGGTTGTGGCCTGTCTTCCCCTTCTTTCTGGCCTGATGCAACCCATTGTCATGGCCTGTAAGGACCTTGTGTTTGACCTCTACCTCTTGGATATCTGTATCTTCCCCTTTGAGGTCTGTCTGTAATTGGAAAGGACCAATTCTTAGTTGGCCAGTTTCTGCTAAATCTAGGAGGCTGAACCTGTAAGAAATCCTTCACCGTTTGCATAGATTTTGCCTTGTCCTCCATTTTCTTTAATACCTCTTCTGCCTTAACTCCAAATAACACATCCTGCTGCAAAAGGTGCATCCAATAATTTTGCTTTAACATGATCTGGTAACATATGTTCTTTTAACCAAGCATGTCTTCTAATAACAGAGCCTGTAACTGCTGCTCTGCAGGAGGCCTCGAGAGAATTAAAACCACATTGCAAAGTATGCTTTCCCACATGTTCAGCTGCATGCAATAAATCCTGCATTTCTTTAAAATTAGGAGGATCTGATTCTGGAAGCATTTTTTTGTTTTAACTGAGACAGTACAAATTGCTGATATTTTAGCATGTGAAACTGGCAATTTAAGGCTCTCATTGCTAAAGTTGCAGACGTATATACTTTCTTTCCCCATCTGTCTAATGCTCTGGAATCTCTGTCAGAGGGAACTGGATTCTTGGCTGATGAGGCCTTAACTCCTTTGGGTCCCTGAGAAATAGTTTCAGGGTCAGCGACAGGGCTTTTATACAGAAGTTTATGTGAGTCAGGGACTCTGTAGTATCTGTCTGGTTTAACAGGGGCTGGAGGTAAGGAATCGGGATTTAAGCTGGATTCAGTATACACATCATCGACAATATCTAACACTGGCGGAATAGCAAGGGGTCTGTGTTGAGGTAATAAAAGGAAGTCTCTGAGCCTTTTCTTGGATTCTGAGTAATCCTGGCCTTCCCAGTGGAAATGCTCCCTCATGGTATGTAGGGTTTCCCCAAAGGAGTAGTCCTCAGGCGGTGAGGCTGATGGAATTGATTCCTCAGCATCAGAATCCTCATAAGGGGGTAAAGAGTATCCTAAGTCTGAGGATGAATCAGAAGAGATGGACACCTGGTCGGATGAGTCAGTCTGCATCCTGTCTAGGCCTTTTATCAGGAGGGGGATGGGACCCCCTGATCAGAGTAATTAGGTCTTTGGCCATTTTGAGCATTTGTTTCTTAGGCATGGAGGCCTATCCTAGAGAATGCTGAATTTGTTTCTTTGACTTTAAAGGAGGCTTAGACTTAGCTGAGGGTTTAATGCTTAACTGAGTAGGTCTAAAGACACCCTCTGTAGCTGTGGGTTGCTCAGCTACTCCTGATCCCTCTGAATGGTTAGTCTCAGTAGGCTGAAGAGCTTGTGTGTCCGAAGGCCCAGCCATCTCCACGTGGGAGTCAGAGGCAGTTTGTGGTTCTACAGAAGCGGTCGTCAGGGGCAGCGAAGGTGCCTCGCTGAAAAACGGAGAACAGGTGACTGGCCTAGAAGAGGCTTCGTCGTCAGTTTTGGGCCTCGGATGCCTATCCTTGTCTTTGCCTTTTTTGTGTATTCCAGTCGTTGGAAGTTCTGATGGCATGGTATAATTGAATTTTCTACCAAAATAATGTCGGGCAAAATCAAACCGACGTTTAATAGCGCGCTTGTTAAAACTAGCACAAAACCGACAACCAGTAAAGTCGTGGTCAGGGCCTAGGCATGGGATACAATAGGAATGGAAATCCTTATGAGGTATTTGCTTCCCACAAGAAATACAGTTATTAACTTTTACTGACATCGGTCTGAGGCAAGAAAAAGTTTCCCCAACGGGGTACTTAGCTTTGTAGAAGACTTTGGTTCTGGATTCGGAATGAAAATCTCAGGAGACGGCCGACCGGCACTTGCAAACTGCTTTTGCTTTGGGCACCGCACGGCAAGAAAGACTGGAGAAAATGCCGTTGGCAGCATCTTGTATACCCCTGTCGCACTGACGTCAGGGAGGAGGCGACAGCAACCGACGCCGGACCACGACTTTGGAACTCTGGCCGACTGCAGGACCGCCTGACGGCAGGATAACCCAAGTGTAATGACTGCAGCAGTGTAACACGATGAACACCAGTCACTTGAAAATGGATAGCAAAATCCCACACTAGGAGTGCCAACTGACAAAGAAGATAAGATCTTGTCCACTCCTGTTTGTTTACATGCCACATCACCATGGTATTGTTTGTAAATACCTTGAGAGGTCCTGGAAAGAAGAGAGGATGAAAAGCCTGAAGTGCCAGCAGGAGAACTCTAATCTCTTTGATACTGATATGGTCTTTCTGTTGAAGAGGCAACCACTCCCCCTGCACTTTTAAGGAGCCAAAAGCTGCTCCCCATCCCACATCTGAAGGATCTGTGAACAGCTCCTGAGAGGGAAGAAGGGGATGAAAAAGAAGTCCTGAATTTAGAGACAACTGCTGGATGCACCAGTGAAGTTCCTTCTTGAGAAGACAGAAGAGGAACTACGAAATCTAGGGGATGCACATGTTGAAGCCAAACTGACTTCAGAAACCACTGAAACTTTCTCATGTGGAGTTTGGCCAGAGGGAGCAAAAGGATTGTGGATGCTATGAATCCCACAGCTCTCGGAACCTCCCTGGCTGTAAGAGAGGCCAGAGGAAGAAGAACCTGAAAGAAGGAAATGAGTGTTAAGGCCTTGGGAGGAGGCAGGGATGCCAGCATAGGCAACATCTGGATCTTGCACCCCAGGAAAACATGGTCTTGAGAAGGAGTCAAAAAAGACTTTTTGAAGTTTATTGTGAACCCCAGGCTTTGCAGAAGGGAAATGGCAAAATGAAGATTTTGCTACAGGATTACTGGAGAGGATGCCTGAAACAGGAGATCTTCCAAGTAAGGAAGTACTTGGATCTCCTAAATCCTGCAAAAAGCAATCACAGGAGCCAGGCATTTGGTGAATACCCTTAAGACAGGAGAAAGGCCAAAGGGCAAAGCAGAGAACTGAAAATGTCCGGAAGCAACAGAGAAACGTAAAACCTTCCTCAAAAGGGGATGATTGGGATACGGAGATAAACATCCTTGAGATCCACAGACACCAAATAAGCCTAAGGAAGCAAAAGAGAGAAGAAAGTCTGAAGGGACAACATTCGAAAGGAAGGCACCTTCAGAAAAGTGTTTAGATGAGAGAGATCTAGAACTGGTCTCCAGGTACCCTATTTTCTGCGTAGAAGAAACATCTTGGAGCAATCCCCCCCTCCCCTCTTTGGGACACAGGCACCTCTTGAATATTACCCCAAGTCAAAAGGTCCTGAAGCACCTCTGGAAAGAAAGCTGTTCCTGAGGGGGCAGAGGAGCACACATAAAAAGGAAAGGGATTTCCAAACCATGAAATATCCCTGGTGAATAATGGACAGGATCCAGGAATCCTGCGTAATCTGTGGCCAAACAGAAAGAGAGAGAAACAGAGATGAAGAGAAAGAGGAAAATGGCAGGGAAGAATAAGACAGTCAGACAGCACCTGGTTTATTTGTAAAAGAAGACAACTGAGGCTCTGAAGTCTGAGTAACCTTAGCAGGAGGAGCCCACTTGCCACCCTTTTTACCCTTAGGAGGAGGGCAAGACTGCCTGGGGACAAAGGCTGGCTTATTGGGGCAGTTTATTTGAAATTTAGGTACAGGAGAGACAAACACATGTTTAAGTTCTTGTAAAGCCTTGCCCTTATCTTGAAGGGACTTAAACATAGTAGCAGCAGCTTCATCAAACAAGTGTTTACTGTCAAGGGGCATCCATCAACTCAGCCTTAATATCATCAGACAAAGATTTAAGCTGAAGTCAAGAATACCTCCTCATCACTGACCCAAAAGCAGCAACCCTAGAGGAGGCATTTGCTGCATCACAACTACACTAGATGGAATGACGAGCCACCTGGGAGGAAGTTCTTAACAGGAAAACAGCAGACATTTTATCTTCAGAATCTGGAAGATTAGAAGTAACCTGACAAGCCTGGGATAGAAGAGCCAACAAATACCATATGGATCTGATAATTAACAGCCCTAAAAGTCAAAGTAACAGAGGTGTAAGCCTTCTTGCCTAGCCTTTCTATTGTCCTGTTATCTTTATCAGAGGTCAGTAACCTGGGAGAAGTAAGCAATTGAGAGGGCTTGTCAGAAGCTACAGACACCACCGAGGGATCAGCAGAAGGACACTTGTACAAAAATTTACAGTCCTCAGGCACCGTACAGAATCTATCAGGTTTCTTGGGTGCAGGGGGCTGAGAGTCGACAGCCTTAGAAGCATTAGAAAATGCATCCAACAAGGCAGCCAGAATAGGAGGAACAGCAGAAGGTTTAGGAGATTCCATCTGCAGCAACTCATAGTATCATGTATATACCTCATAAACCTGAGCACAATCCCATTTAAAGAACTTCATCATCCTTGAGATCGTGTCCCCAAAATAAATCTCTTCAAAGTGAGCATCAGGACCAGTCGATTCCTCTTCCTGTGATCCATAATCCAAAGGAGAGGGAATCTGAGAAGAGTAAGTAAAGGATTCCTCACCAAAATCCAGCTCCTCCTCAGAAAGGAATAAAGTTCCCTGGGTCTTTTTAGGGGAGTAGAGGACCAAGTGAGGGAAGGCTGGAACAGAAACTCCCTGAGAAGGTTTCCATGCCATTAAATACTAAATAAACCCGGAGTGAAGGACTGCCACTCACTTTTTGGATCCTTAGAAGCAAGAGTGATATGTTTAGGCTTTTGCTTTTTCTTCAAAGGGACGTCTGCCTTATAAAATTTGGAAGGATTCACCCAGGACGGCATTCAATGACGGTAGCAGGGACTTCTTCTCTAACTAATATTTGAGGAACACCCCTAGGCCCTTTGGAAATAATCAGTCGTGGTTCCCCTTGAATGATTGAAATGACCATCTGCAATGCCTGCCACCAACCAGTTGTGGCAGAGGAAACTAACAATAAAGCCGGGTGAACTTCTGGGCATCACTCACCTCAGGAGTGACGTCCAGCAGAGGCTGAACAGCAGAAGATTCAGGCCTAGGCTTCTTGGCCTTCTTCACTGATGGCTGTCCTTCACAGTGGGAAGTTCCCTCCATCGTGTCTTTTGCAAGAAGTTTAAGATGCTGATTTTCAAGATAGAGCGCCAAAGAAGAAAGTCAACTATGGAGGGTTTTAGGTACAAAGGCCTGACAGATGGAACAGGACATATGGTTGTGAGAGACACCTAGGCAAAAAAAGACACTGGTCATGGCAGTCTTTATGGGGAAACTGTTTCCCACACTGGCATTTACTCTTATTGGATGACATGAAAGGCCACAAGCAACAATAAAAGATAAGTAAAAAAGAACCCCAATGAGGCACTTATCTGCAATGGCTTGGTGAACCAGCAACGGAATGGGTATTCAGACCGACAATCAAGCAATGGCGTTCGGATTGGTGGCAAAGAAGTTCTAAGGATGGTATGTCCAGATGTCACCTTTATGCCCTATGCTATACAAAGAACATACGTGTGACATAAGGTGTACCTTAAAGCAACATGAAGGCTTTGGTATACTGGCCGGACATCAAACCTCCCTTGCCAGGGGATCCCTAATGTTATGAAACCTGCAACAGTGAAATGGAAGGACATCAAACATTACATGAAGATAAAGCTGTATACATGTGTATATCTGAAATCACCAAAGAGCATTTTGTAGCCAATAGCTGTAACATTTTTCTAAGAAAAGTGATACAAAATTTCAATGTATTTCAGAGATACTGTCCTATATTGCTAAGTACTTTCAAGTATGCCTACATTTTGTTTTTCATGCACTTCACAACAAATATGCATCTGATATTTTCCCAGGCTGTCAGATTTCCATGCAGCTTAACCATATTATCACTATGCTCATATGAAATCAGCATGAAAACAACACTTATTTCTTAAAAAAAATTACATTTTCTATAATTTAAAGAATTCATCTATTATACTTGTTCAAACTAACAAGCTCATATTTGATACTGTGCTATCTGATCAGTCTAAGCACAACTAACTTATGCAGTACCCTGTATAAGGCTAACCTTTCAAGCGGTTTTGTTTTGAAAATTCTATAAGAATGCCTTATGGCAATAAGGAAATGTTGACGTTTGCAGGATGGGTCAAATTCAGATCAGAATGGTCATTAGCAACTGACAAAATGTAACAGTAACAAAACATTTGTTTTTACAAGTGTACCCATCAGCTTGTTATAGCATAAATATAAAACGCTATCAAAAACATAAACATATAGTAGTTGTGAATTTGTGCCTAAAAAGAACATGAATTAACATGTAAATGCAATTATTAATCTTAAATACTGGTAATTAAAAAAAATGAAAAACTGATATCGTTTTAATTGAAGATTAAATTATTTCTTCAGTCTTTGAAGCCAGGAGCAAAATCTAAGGCTGTTTTAGGCAATCATGCCATTACCATTTCATGAAATTTTTGTGAGAAAAGATAAAATGATTCTGGATGCATAGAGAAAAACAGTTAAAGGCTGTGACTAGTCAGGGGACAACCCTACTGAAAATGGTTGCTAGTAAAGAAGTTAAAGGGGGAAGTATAGGCATGTGACACAGCCTACTGCCCAAGCTATGACATCATAGTCAGAATTACAGTAGCCACATGGTACGGCACTTCAATCTCTGCAGAATAATGGGAAGCATCTTAAATAGCTCCTCCTTGAATCCACAGCCAGGGAGGGTCAAATGCTTCTCCAGCAGTCAGTCCACCCCATGCACTGAAAAGTGAATAGCTAAGGGGCCTGACCTCCAACAAGCACATCTTTTTTAATATCTTTATCCAAGGCTTTAAACATATTGGGTAGTAAGAAGTCAAGGTGTGATGGTTGGAGATTTACACTGGACTGAAAAGACCATACAGACTATGGCACTAGGATGCTTAAAATAGACAGTATGGCTTTGTTAAGAACTTGCCGCAACAGTACATGTTTGACTATATTCACTGTGGCGGTCAAATGGCCAGCTTGACATCCAAGACATTATACCTTCTTCCACCTTGCTACTGGCTCTCACACAGATGCGAGGACATATATAGTATAAAGTGACCTGGAGGACACCTTCTCAGGAGTAAAAGTCACAACCATAAGGCTTCAGAGTTGGCTTTCTGGGTGCTAAGTAATCTCCGAGTAAAGGTGGAACTTGGTGAAGGAACACAGGACAATGGTAAGACAATACCCTCTCCAAGAATATGATACCCACAAAAGAAATATGGGGGAGAGTGTGAAGGAATCAGGACTGCGAGAGTGAATATATGTAAATATCTACAACTACGGTAACTTTCCAATGCAACTGTAATATGTCCATTGTGATATGATTGTTACAGTCATAACATATGGGAAAACTCCCAGGGTTCAAGGTCCTGTGGGTAGCTGGCTGGCCCACAGAGGAATCTGCAGAAAGGAAACAGTGTAAGATGGTCATGGCAAAACCTGCCCTGTCCCCAACAGCAATTCCTAGATTGTATTGTTTTGAGAAATTACATACAGAAGACCAAGTAACTGCTTCCAGGTTGGACTTAATGTTAAACCCACTGAAGAAATTAGTAGCAGCAGCACTGGCCATTCTCTAACAATTCACGGGATATTTCTTCATAAAAAGAACAGCCAAAGCAACTGCAGTATGCTAACCATTTGGACATGGTCTGCTAGCTCAAAAGTTTTTCCTCCCTCCCCCAGGGCAAAGGAGATAAATGACTGGTCTGTCTGTTTTTCTATTCTGCTTAGGTCTGTCAAAACAAAACCTCAATGTCTATGCACTTCTAGAAATTATAAAATATTTTCCCCTTGTTTTGAGGTTCTGGGGAAAAAAGCAGGGAGGTGAACAGCATGGTTCTGGAAATTTTTGTCACTTCTTTCATCTTGAAAGTAGGATTAGTATGAAAAACCATATGGAAAACTCAAAAAGGTTCCATATGTGCATGAGGGCTTACAGCTACAAAATCCTGCTAAATGAGGTAAAACCCATAAATAAAGTGGTCTTCTAAGACAGGTATTTCAGGTATGTGGAAGCAGCTGGCTTAAAAGGCAATAAGGCGAGTTACCCTCACACATAATTTAGGCCCCAATGGTGAGTCTCTCCCTTTCTTTTCTTAATGTGTGGTCTAGCACGTCCTTAAAAAAATAAATAACTGGCAACTGGGAATATTGGGGGGTGGATCAATGGTTGGCAAGCTAAAATGGTTTACAGGAGACTACAAGGCTAACTGCCTTGTAAAGTCATTTTATGCCCAGCCAATAACTCAGGATCAGAATTAAACTGTGTACCTTGTGTCTGTGAGGTGAGGACCTTAACCATTATGCCAAACTCACTTCACTTATGAAAGGGGTGGTGTCATGGACACAACTGTGCTGTACATCTAGCCTGGTAGATGTTCCAGTAGAAGGACTGGCTGTTTGGGGGGGCGTAACATGGATCTGACTGTAATAAACCAATGGTTTGAATATAATAAGCAATCGGCTAACTACAATGCAGTGCCTTTTTTTTTTTTGGCTCTTCATTTGAAGAAGGGGTAGGGCGCTGGTAAGTGAACCTGGCAGAGGGTGTTGGCTGAGCCAGCTACACTTCTAATCTTCGGTGTCCCCTGGCAATGGAAATATGCAGGTAGGCATCCATGACATCCAATGTGGCCAGAATGGTCTATGGCAGAAAAAGAAGTAGAAGGTCATCTAATGTCAGCATTTTGAATTTTGGGAACTTTCAGAAATTTAAGCAATGACTTGTACAGTACAGGTCTCCAAGCGCCTCCTTTTCTTGGAACAAGAAATATTCCTCGGTAATAGCCAGTATTCTTTTTTCTCCTTTTATTATTCCTTTGTTTCCTGAATGAGAAGGGGTGGA
This sequence comes from Protopterus annectens, assembly GCF_019279795.1. Taxonomy (NCBI): domain Eukaryota; kingdom Metazoa; phylum Chordata; order Ceratodontiformes; family Protopteridae; genus Protopterus; species Protopterus annectens. Next base: position 1,104,595,449 of record NC_056741.1, read on the forward strand.
ATTACATTATTCTGTTCTTTGAGCACAGAGAGAAAGACTTTCTTTCTTTTTCTGTGTAGAAGTAACCCCTGTAATCGATGTCATTTCTGTCAGGCTGCCTGGATTTAAAAAAAAATACACACACACACACACACACACATATATATATATATATATACATACATACACACACACACACACACGTACACACACATACATATACACACACACACACACACACATATATATATATATATATACACACACACATATATATATATATATATATATATATATATATATATATCTATGTATATATAGGTTCATAGGTTCATATTAGGCTATCTGCCCTAGTGGATTTATAAGCCTAGCCAGAATGTGTTTGGCTTTCGCCACCTATTTTAAATTTATTTTGCTATGCCCTTTTCGAGAAGTTAGTATACTGTGCCTCTGTCTAACAGTGACACAGAAGTGATACCCGGGGTAAACCTACGATCTCCCATCCACTCATCAAGATTCCTCTTGAAGAGAGTCAATGAGGGACTCTGCCTAACCTGGACTGGGATTTTATTCCAGAGTGAAGGGAGCCTCTGGGTTATGAATCTGTCCCTCCAGCATGTCCTATTTATTTCAGTGCTGAGGTTCAAGTCTCTCGAGCGCGTAGCTCGATGGGATTTGAATTTTCTGAGGTGCAGCATGTCCATTAATTCCAGGTTGGACATGGCTTTATACGTCAGGCACAGATCGCCTCTGAACAGGTGGTATGCCACTGAGTAGAGCTGGAGTTTCTTTAACCGGGCAGCACATGGCATCTGTTTGAGCCCTTTGGTCCTCTTGGTGAGGTACTTTTGGGGTCTTTCCAGTTGCTGCAGATGTCTGGTAAGGTACATCCCAAAAGGGCATTGTACTCAATTATGGGCCTGATGAGGGATGAGTAAAGAGGCACGATGACCTCCCCTGATCTAGATGTGAATCCCTTCATGATTAGGTGGGCTATATAAAATGTTTTTCTAACCACTTTGGCCATGTGGTTGTCAAATGAGAGATTGCTATCAACTTGGGTCCCCAGGTCCCTAATTACTTCTTCTGTACTTAATGAATTAATTTGTGGGGACTTTGTTTTTGCCAAAGGGGATGACTATACACTTTTTGGCATTTAGCTTGAGGCCATGGCTCTGGCACCAGTTGTCTGTTTCTATGAGGCCCTTTTGGAGGATGCTTGTGTGGGATGGAGAGTCGATTATGGCACCCAGTTTGCAGTCATCTGCAAACTTGGTCAGCCACAGTCCTTCCGTGTTGGCCTGTACCTCCGAGAAATATATACCGAACAAGAGAGGTCCCAGGACTGAGCCTTGTGGGACACCACTTGTAACTGGTTTGGAGTATGACATGGCTCCAGCAATTCTAAACATATGGGTTCTGTCCTTGAGCCAGTTTGCAATCCATCTAGTGACATAGGGGTTTATATTTAAGCTGGTGAGTTTATCTATAATACCAGAGTGGCGTATTGTATCGAAGGCTTTTGCGAGGTCCAGGTAAGCTGTGTGGACCACCTTCCCCTTGTCAATGGCCTTGGTGACTCTTTCAAAGAAATCAACCAGGTTTAAGAGGCAGGATCTGCCCTTAACAAAGCCGAACTGGGTAGGATCCAGTGTCTGTAGGTCCCCAATATCTTTATTTATGAGGTCCATGATGATCCTTTCCATAGCTTTGCAGACCAAGCTTGTCAGGCTTATGAGGCGATAGTTTCCAGGATGCGTTGAGGCACCACCTTTATGGAGAGGGACCACTGTTGCTGTACGCCACTCTTTGGGCACATATCCTGTAGTAAGGCTGAGACTGAACAGTAGTTTTATGTTTGGGTTTAGCTCTTCTTGGAGTTCATGTAAGACGCAGCCTGGGACACCGTCTGGTCCCATTGATGCTGTGTTTTTTACTTTGGAGAGGGCAGATCTTACCTGAGCATCTGAGATGTCAGGGGGGCAGCACTCTGCTGGGATAGATATTTGCCCTTTTGGTGGGGAGGGGGGGGAGAAGTTTGCGCTGAACCTGTCAGCTAGGATGTTGACAATGTCTGTGGGTTCAGTGTATTTTTTGTCATTTTGGACTAATTCTGAACATATCTGGGAATTACCACCCAGGTTCCTAACATAACTAAAGAAAGCCTTGTGATTATCCTTAGTGTCCTGTGCAATTTTTCTCTCGAAGTTGGCCTAAGACAATTTTATGAGTGCCCATAGTTTTTTGCTAATACTGATCAGTGATACCTTCCCTTTTTGGGATTTTGCTCTATCATTTAGTAGCTTCCTCCTTCTATTGTACAGTTTGTTTATGGCTGGGGTCCACCAGACAGGACGTCTGCCTTTGGAGGATTGGGTCTTGGTTTTATTTGGGATCGCATGATCCATGCATTCCTGAAGGTGTTCATAGAATGCGTTTATAAAGGATTCTGCGGTCTGGGCCGTATTTTCCACAGGCCCGAGGGCTTTGAAGGATTCCACCTCGGTTTTGAGGAGTGTGAAATTTGCTTTAGAGAAGTTTTTCACTGTGGTTTTCTGGGCAGGGGGTGGGGTCGGGATGTGAATGTCCAGTGAGATTAGTTTATGGTCTGATCTTACCAGTGAGGGATACACTTCTGGTCTGGAGCATAGAGTCCCCATGTTGGTGATGATCAGGTCCAGTATGTTTTCACCTCTTGTGGGAGTGGTAACAAGTTGTTCCATAGCATTTGAGTTTATAAATTCTAGGAACCTTTGGGCTAGGGTGTTGGAGCTAGAGTAATGCTCCCAGTCTATGTTTGGGTAGTTGAAGTCGCCCAATATAATGGTGTTTGGAGAGACCTTCATATTTTCCAGTGTTCTCAGAAAGGCTGAGTGGGGTTCCTGGGTTTGGGAGGGTGGTCTGTAGCAGGCTATAAACTGGAAGGCAGTTTTACCCACTGTTAGTTGCACATGGATAGTCTCTGATGCTTCGTGCTTTGCCACCAACCTGGAGGTGTGGGTATCTTTGATGAATATCGATACTCCCCCTCCTTTTGTGGTTCGGTCCAAGTTTTGGGGCCGAATAGCATTGTATGAGGTATAACCTGGTAGTGCTGGGGTGCTCTCGGGAGCCCTGAACCAGGTTTCTGTTACTGCACAGACATCGATGTTCTCCATGCTAAGGAGAGTTTCGAAAAGTGCATCTTGAGGTTTAGACTTCTGGCATTGAGTAGCATTACTCTTAGTTTCTTATCCCTTGTGATACCTATGGAGGTGGGTTTGTCTTTTGAGTCTTGCCTAAAAAAGGCAGTATGGGGGTAGCAAGATTCTTTGCCAATATCCGAAAGCCCAGGGGTGACAGGTGCAAGCCGTCCCTAGCGAAGCATCGTGGCTTGTCGAGCATATCATCCCAAGCTGATAGGCATTGGATCCCCTTTGAATGACACAAGTACTTAAGCCAATTGTTGAAATTGATCATCTTGTCTTCATATTGTGGCATCATTCTTGGTGTGGGTAAGATGCTACTCAAGGTCAGGGTCATACCGGCCTGGGCTACATGGTCAAGAGAGCTCCTTTATGTCTCTTTTCATGTAGTCCAGGGAGGTGCGTCTCAGGTCATTCACACCAGCATGGACAATGACTGAGTCATATTTGTACTTGCCTTGGAGTGACCTGAGTGCTTGTGTTATGTGGCGGATCCTAGCGCCCGACAGGCTGCTCACTGTGACCCTCTCCTTGTTCAGCCTGGTGAGTGGGACGTCAGTGTGCCTGACAATAGAGTCACCTATTACAAGTGTATCAAGTGTGTTGTTTAGTCTTAAGGGCTGTGACTGTTCGGCACACTGGCTTTGTGAGATATGTGTTGCACGTGTTTTGTTTTGGGGTAGCGGTTGCTTGGGTGTCTGCTTTGGAGGTCTCTGCTGCTTAGGCAGATCTTTATTTAGAGCCTCCGAGTATGTTTTTGTGTGATTATGTGTTTGGTTTGCTGTCGTGGTAGGTCTATGTGAGACTGGAATTGTAGTGAGTGTGGTTTCCTTCTCCTCCTGACTGGTTATGCCAGTACTGAGTTGAGAGAGCTTAGCCTCCAGTTTGGCTATATAGTTGTATCTCTCACATGTGTTGGAATTTGTTGGGAGGAGGAGAGGGTTTGTCTGTGTACATGAGGCAGTTTTAACATTGCCTCAAGATTCCCAGATTCACCAGCTGGACCGGAGAGGAGATTGACAACTGACCTTTGGACATGCTAGAATAATATTGGGAATTCCTTAATAACTGAAAACAAGGGCCAGTGGGGAGTGAGGGTGTAGTGCTTTTAATTTTTAGTGCTGACTTATATAATTGCTTTAGCGCGCAAGTGCCAGGTAACTTAAGTGCAATGTGTTACAGGTAACTTAAATGCAAAAACGACAAACAGTAACTTTCTTTCAAGTGAAACAAGGAAATAACTACAGTAAGCAATGCAGATATCACCAGTGATCCACAGAAGCACTGAGAAGCCGCGTATTAGGTGGAATTAGTGTTCCAGGGAAATAACAAGCAAACAAGCGTATAAAGAAAGCTAGATTCAGCAGGCCTGGATCCAGTCTATGCTACAGCAAACAAGGTGAACCAATTTCAGTAAGATACGGTTCAAATATTCTAGCACTATAAACCTTTAACCAGAAATTCCCACCTCAGAAGGGCAGAGTCCAGCCTCTTCTCCCACAAGAGTGCAGACCACGAACCTTCTTAATGTAAAATAACTGGCCTGAAGCCCAAGTGCCTAAACCAGAACTAATACACTTTAAGAATAACAGACGCTTGTATATATTTTATATATATATATATATATATATATATATATATATATATATATACATGTATATATATTTTATATATATATATATATATATATATATATATGTACACATATAGATATATAGATGTATGTATATATATATATATATATATATATATATATATATATATGGGTCTACTTCATAACACTGAAATTTCATAACGTTGAATTTCATAACATTGAAACCAGAACATCTAAATCCCAAAACACTGAAAACCCAAAACATTGAAAGTGTGCTTTATAACACTGAAAACTACAATGCATATGTAAATAAAATCCTCTCCACCTATAACACCACCTAGCTAACAGACACACTTTCTACTACGTTTCTGCAGGGGGCAAGCCCTCCTGCACTCCCCACACCCCCGTAAATTAAATATACCAACTCCAGGATCGCACTACAGTGGAAAAAAGTTAATTTCCTAACCTCACTGTATACACTGAGGTTAGGAAATTAACTTTTTTTTCCACTGTAGTGTGATCTTGGGAGTTGGTATATTTAATTTACATGAGGTGCAGTGGGGCTTGCCCCCCTGCAGAAACGTAGTAGAAAGTACGTTTGTTAGTTAGGTATTTTATGTAGGTGGAGGGGATCTTATTTACTTGTGCAATGTAGTTTTCAATGTTATGAAGCACACTTTCAATGTTCTGAGTTATCAATGTTTTGGGTTTTCAGTGTTTTGAATTTTCGATGTTATGGTCTAAATGTTATGAAATTCATCATTATGAAATTTCAATGTTATGAAGTAGACCCATATATATATATATATATATATATATATATATATATATATATATATATATATACACACACACACACACACACATACATATATATATATATATATATATATATATATATATATATATATAGACAGTTACTGAACATGACATGGTTGCAATGCAGTGACAGTACTCCCTCTTTACCAGGGTTTAGTGCCTACCATGCTTTCAGACCTTTGGGTAACTACCAGAAGTATCTATATTTATTAGAAACACCATTACTTCACATAAATTACCCATGGTACTAACTTGGAGCTCCTGGAGATCCAAATCACCCTTAACAAATGCAGCTACTACTTAATTGTTAGCTACAGATCCCCATCAATGTCACCCAAAGGTTATAGAAATTACGTCAATACTCATGAGGCATTAAATATCAAACAAAATACCTTCACACTAAGACACCTCAATTGCCCAAGCATCAACTGGCACACTTACTCCTATAAAAATAGTTATGACCAGTGTTTCCTGACCTCATTAATACCAATGCACTGAAGTAAACTGTAAAACTACCCACCATAGGTTCTGGTTAAATCTGACCATCAATCAATCAGCTTTTCTTACAGGTCTAGTGGTACCACCCCACCAACAAATGAATCCATCCTTAGGAACTTCTCCAGGGCAAACCTACTTCAACTTGCAAAAGTCCCAAGCAAAATTCCCAACAATCCCTTGCAAACGGAACCAAATGAAATAACTGACGCACTTACCTCTGACTTCTACCAGCACCTGAACAGTTGCATAGAAAAGTTAGTACCCGTTTATCCCTAAATATAACTGTAAATTCAGGAATAAGCCATTTTGGTGGAACTCCCATATTAATAAACGTTGCAATAAAAGAAGGAAAATAATGAAAAGTTGCAAGAAATCCCCATCTCTCTACTTCATGACTCCAATGAAACTTTTAGTTATGTACTCACCATAACTTCAGATGTTTGGGATCCATCTCGCCTACATTCTGAATGATGGGTTCGGAGCCGATCCCTCGGCTCCGACTCGGCACGCTTATGCCAAAGAGCGAAGTCTCTTACTGGCTGAGCTTACCATATCCCAGGATGCACCACTACCAGTCCCCCAGATCTAGTTTGTCCGCATACATGCACACATGCATACCCTGCTTATATAACATCGTCAGATGAAACAAGATAAAACAGTAGAACTCAAAACCGTTCAATCTCTTCTGATCTCCAAGGCAGGGGAAGGAGGGTATTAGGAATGGATGGACCCAAAACATCTGAATTTATGGTGAGTACATAACTAAAAGATGTTATGTGATCCTATCTCGCCTACATTCTGAATGATGGGACAGCGCCCCTAGCACCTGAATCCTGGGTGGCTCACTGGAAAACACTCCTGAGTACCGTGGAACCAAATGAAGCTCGCCTCTAGATGCCACATCCAATTTGTAGTGGGAAATGAAAGTGTGCGGATTGGACCAAGTAGCCGCAGCACAGATTTCGATATAGCGAGCTTGGAATGAAAAGCTATAGAAGTAGCCATAGCTCTGGTAGAATGAGCCTTGATAGATGTTGTAAGCTGCTTATTCAAGAAGAATAAGCCTGAGTTATGCAATCTCTGATCCATTTTGAGATAGTAGCTTTGTGATGGTTTGGCCCAGTTTATTATCTGAGAAGGACACAAACAACTGGTCTGACTTACGGTTGCTGAGTCCTGTCTAAATAGAAGCGTAATTGCCTGTGAACATCCAATTTATGAAGAGTGTATTCTGCTTCATTGGAGAATTTTGGGAAGAAAACCGGTAGCTCTAGAGATTGTTGGAGGCAGAAACTAGAACAGACCTTTGGGACAAAGGATGGATTAGGCCTAAGTGATACTCTATCCTTGTGGAAGATCAAGTACGGTGGCTTAATAGACAGGGCTTGAAGCTCTGAAACTCTTCTTGCAAGTAATTGCAACTAAGAAGGCAGTTTTCCAAGACAGATATTTTAACTCGCATGTAGCAGCCGGTTCAAAGGGGAAGATGTTAATGCGAAGCACCAAATCAAGATCCCACGGAGGTGCAGGATGAAAAATTGGTGGTCTTAATAGGCTCGCACCTTTAATGAAAGTTTTGCATAGTCTGCTGCTCATCAAAGGAGGATCCATGGATTAGTGGAATTTAGAGATAGCCGCTAGTTGGACTTTAATAGTTGAGACAGAAGATCCCTGATTAAACAGGGATGTTAAAAATTTCAAGACCTCTGGGACAGGAGCAGTGATAGGGTCTAAGCCCTTGAGTTGAGCCCAGATAGCAAACCTCTTCCACTTACTAAGGTACAATTTGTTAGTGGTGGGTTTGTGGGAAGATAAAATGTGAACAACTTCCGGTCTAGTGTGTGTCTTCTAACTAAAGTCGGAAGTGGAGGAGCCAAGCTGTCAATTTCAAAGATTGAAGGGACTGATGTCAAGTCCCGACTGATGGATTAGCAAGTCCGAATCAGGTCTAAAGTCCACGGATCGTCCACTGCATGCTTCTTCAAGTAGGAAACCATACCTGACGAGGCCAGTATGGGGCAATCAGTATCATTGAAGACCCCAGTTGAGAGGCTTTTGAATAACTCTGGGAAGAAGCGGAATTGGAGGAAAGGCATAAAGTAGCCCTGTTGGCCAAGGTTGTGCTAGAGCATCCATGGCTGGTACTCCCTGATGTGGGATCAAGGAGAAGAACCTTTGGCACTTGGTGTTTAATGGAGTTGCAAATAGGTCGCAGCACGGCGAACCCCATCTCCTGAAAACCTGAGCTGCTACTGTGTGGTTTAGAGACCACTCGTGAGGAGAGAGAATTGTCCTGCTCAATTTGTCTGCCAATATATTTGACTTTCCGGGATGTGGGTCGCTACCAAGAAGCGGTTGGTAGCTACAGCCCATTCCCACACTCTCATGGCCTCTCTGCAAAGGGGGTATGATCTGGTCCCTCCTTGTTTGTTCAGATACCAAACCACCGACATGTTGTCTGTGTGGATGGCGATGATGCCCTGAGGAAGAAACTTGTGTAAGGCTTGTAGGATAGAAGTACAGCCCTCATCTCCAACACATTGATGTGGAGAAGAGCTTCGCCTGGAAGCCAGGAGCCCTGAACTAGCCTGCCCAGACAATGCCCCCACCCTATCTGGGAGGCATCTGTCATAAAGATAACCACGGGAGAGGGAAGAACAAAGGGTTTCCTTGATCCAAATTGGGTGTCTGCTGCCTCCAGCGTAGGTCCCTTTGCATATATCCGTAATCATGATGTGATGATTGAGGGAAGATCCTGAAAGGACCATTGCGTTGACAATAGCCACTGAAGAATCCTCATGTGCAATCTTGCCAGAGGGACTAAAAGAACCGTGGCAGACATTGAGCCTAGAACTTGTAGAACCATCCTGGCTGGGGCTTTGGATCTCGAGATCAGAGCTTGAACTTGGCCCTGTAAAGTTTGGATCCTTTCGGCAGGAAGAAAGACGCGCATCAATCTTGAGTCTATTTCTGCTCCTATGAACTTTATGCGTTGAGAGGGCAGCAAGACAGACTTTGACCAATTGAATGTAATCCCCAGGGTAACACCCAGGGAGATAGTGGCTTTGAGGTTGTTCATTAGTAGATGCCTGGTGGTGGCAGTCAGGAGCCAGTCGTCCAGATAGGGAAACACTTGGAATCCAAGACTTCTCAGGTGAGCCATCACTACTGCCAAACACTTGGTGAACACCCTGGGGGCTGTGGTGAGACCAAAGGGCAGAGCGCAAAATTGGTAATGACTGACTCCCAGGCTGAAGCGCAGATACCTTCTGGACGCCTGATGTATCGGTATGTGATAATAGGCGTCCTTGAGGTCTATGGAGCACATCCAAACATCCTTCTCCAACAATGGGAGAATGGATTGTAACGTGACCATTCGAAATTTGGATTTCGTGACGGATTGGTTCAGTCTGCTGAGATCCAATATTGGTCTCAGGTCCCCTGTCTTTTGGCACTAAAAGAACCTGGAGTAATTTCCTGATCCGATCTGGTCTGTGGGGACCGGTTGGAGGACTCCTTTTTCTAGCAGCTTTAAAGCTTCTGCGGCTGCCATTTCCTTTGACTGGGTGGTGGGTCCGGGATTCTTTTGGACGGTGGGGGCGAATGTGAATGGGATGGTGTAACCTCCGGCAATGATCCGGCACCCATCTGTCCTGAGTGATTGACTCCCAGGCTTTTAGGTGCTTGGCAACGACACCCGACTGGCTCCGAGCAGCACAGCCGGGCAATCGGTCATGACGTGTGGCACGCTGAGGAGGCACGAAGGGCCTCCGGCTCTGCAGAATTGCGCGGCCCTGTGCCGCCTCTGGGAGGGCGTCTCCCTGAAAAATTTCCTCGTCCTCTGCCTCTGGAAGGATTCTTCCTGCTGTTGGGAGAAAAACTTACGGGATTTGGGAACCACATTTTCCCTCCTTTAGCCTTGGGGTAACGCGGAAAGGGAGTGGAATAACGGGCAGCTACGGCAGATAAAGTTTTTCCCTCTTGCTCACAGCGGGTAAGGGTGTCTTTAAGCTTGGGTCCAAACAAGGAGGAGCCATCAAAGGGAGCGTCGCCGAAGGAAGACTTGAAGGCCTCCGCAAACTGACACAAGCGGAGCCAGGCTTGTCTCCGTAGAGCCACGCCTGTGCCTGCCGCTTACCCCCCTTCGGCCGCATAGGAAATGAGCCTCATGGACGAAGTTAGAAATTGACGTAAGGATAGCCGACTGAGAGCTAACCGACTGGGCTAGCTGCTCAGGTAGGTTACCCGAGAGGGAATCTGACAACTCCTTGACCAGATCCCTCTGAAGCCTGGTAAAATGTGCCAAATAATTCAGAGACCTTAAAGTAAAGGCCGCTGAAGTCAGGGTGCGCTTCCGTACCTGTCCATACTCCTAGACTCCTTATTAGGAGGATGGATGGACGTTGAAGCCTCTGCCACGTCCTGTTGTGTAGCAGATGCCACCACCATGGCATCTACAGCCACGCCTTTAGTGAGGAACTCCAGACAAAAATTTATTTGGACGAGAAGGGACTGGTTCCACGGTATCTGGATGTTCCCACGCCCTTCGACAAACTAAATCCAGAAGCTCGAAGGGCGGAGACACCCAGGAGGCGGAGGGCTGAGCCCCAAAGGCCTTGAGGAGCACTGACTCGTCAGTAGAGGGGGGTTTGGATATCCAGCCGCCTCGTTGTTTGAGGATCTCTAAGATGTCTGCAAAGGAGACATCATCCAAGGACGACTGGGACCCCTCTGCATCATCCAGATCAGTGTCTGAAGTAATAGACTCGGGGAGTCCACGTGCTTCTTCTTGCACGATCTCTTCCTTGGGGGTTCCTCCAAGAAAGCTCAGAAGAACCCTCAGGAGGAGGGGAACCCCACTGGGGTAACCTCAGTCCCCGGGCTCCGCTGACTACGGACAGGGGAACTGCCAAAGACCCAGTCTCCACGCCCACGGAAGGTGCCGGTAAAGCCGGGAGATGGCGAAGAGGACTTGGCCAAGGCACTCCTCATGGCTCTGAAAGCCGGACCCCAGAATCCTGGGAGTGTCCGGTCTCCGAGCCGTGATAGTCGACGGAAGACCCAAGAGCACCGAGGGGAGGCTCGAACCGAAAGCATAGGTCCCAAACATCACCCCGGGTCCAGCCGAAGACGCCCGTACCAAACTCGGACCCGAAGGCCGGGTTGGAGTAAGGGTCGGAGCCGACCCTGAGGTCTCCATCGGCTCCAACAGCACCTGCTCCGACGGAGCCGAAGCAGTCGGAGGAGGAATGGCAATGGGTGGGCCAAGGTCATCGGCTCCGAAGCCAACTGGGTCGGAACCGAAACTAATTTTGGAAGACTGGGGACTGGAACAGTCTTGGAGCACCCTGTCTATATCAGAATCTGACATCCTCAAGACCGAGAGGAAACAGAACGGGTCCGAGAAGGCCTCTCCAACGGCCCCAAAGGGCTAGGGGACCGGCTCGAGGCGACTCGATGAGTATCGGCGCCGAGGAATACACACACCAGTTTCCATCGGTGCCGAGGTGGACTTCGCGCCGAGGAGGAAGTGTCTGAGCCTTTGTCGGCTCCGAGAGCAGTGGAGCCGACGAAGATGACCCGCCTCGATGCCCCAGCTATCGGCTCCGAAGCCAGAGGAGTCGATACTGGTGGCATCGAGGCAGACCGTTCACCTCGGCTCCGAAGTCCTTGGAGCCAAGGAGAGGCCTGCCTTTGTTTCTTAGCGATCGGATCCGACGGACTGGTCGGAGCCGACGCCCTTTTGGCCGGAGAAGGAGAGGATGCCAAAGCTTCTTCGAAGAAGGTTTAATTAATCCCTTAAGAATTAATTTATTTTTCCTCTCCTGGAGGACCCTTGAGGAAAAAGCATGACATACACTACATGATTCCTGTAAATGCTTTGCCCCTAAGCAATACACACATAGCGAGTGATCGTCCGTGATGGACATTTTGAAGCTACATTTTACACATTTCTTGAAGCCCGAAGGCCTGGGATTCTGAGACATTATGGAAATTTTCAAAGGTAACTGAAAGAACACTGGTAATACACCTAGAGTAGGCTTTACAGTTATCACTCGCAAAACTGTGAGTTAGTCAAACACAGCACAAACTCTGTAATATAATAATTTCTCTCCGTTAGTTCTTTAAGAAGAGAAAAGTAAATGATTCAAAAAAAGGACCGAAGTCACCTACAAACAAAAAGACCGGAAAGGCCTTTCCAGACAAGAGGTACTCCTAGTCACTCACAACACAAGAATTCACCAAGTGAATTTTGTCAAACACACTCAAAACACAAGAATAGCTGTTAAAACAGCTTTTTGTAGAAAAAGAAGAAAAAAACTGACAGAAAAACTAGTGAAATAATCACTACTTAACTCAGCCAGCTCGAGACCACGTCTTCACTTGTTAGCGGCAAACGAGATCTGGGGGACTGGTAGTGGTGCATCCTGGGATATGGTAAGCTCAGCCAGTAAGAGACTTCGCTCTTTGGCATAAGCGTGCCGAGTCGGAGCCGAGGGATCGGCTCCGAACCCATCATTCAGAATGTAGGCGAGATAGGATCACATAACATCATGAGAGCAAGGAATTTAAAAAAACATGATAAGAAAATGTAAAGCAGAGTATGAAGTTAAGGTTGCTACAGATTCAGAAAGAAACTATAAAACTTTCTTCAGTCATGTCAGAAAATTAAAGAATAATGTCCAAGAATGCACTGGACTCATCCATATTATCATAGCCCATGCTGACCTTAAGACTATAGCTAATATACAAGACAAATTTAGTGCTAACTCTAACCCTTCTACTAACACTGTTGCCCTCACTGTCTCTGAGAATTTTGTTTCCCCTGAAATCACATTTGAACAAGTCTTAGAATCCCAGTCAAAGGCTAAAAATAATACTTCCCTGGGACTGGACAATGTACCAGGCTCCATTCTTCTCAGTGCCAGGTATGCATTGTCTGAGCCTCCTCAAACTATTCAACCTTACCTTATCTACATGGTTTGTTACTGATGCTTGGAGAACAACCACTTTAGATCCCATTTGCAAGGGTGGTCCTTCTACAAACCTAAGTAATTATAGACCCATCAGCCTCACCAGGCTTATATGCAAGGCCATGTAATATATAATAGCAGACATGGGCAACCTAAATGATCTAGATAACAATCAACCTCACCAGGCTTATATGCAAGGCCATGTAACATATAATAGCAGACATGGGCAACCTAAATGATCTAGATAACAATCAGTTCGGCTTTGTGAAGGGTAGGTCCTGTCTCCTAAACCTAGTAAGCTTTTTTTTTTTTTTTTTTTGTTGAAAAGGTTACAGAGGCTGTGGGCAGTGGTCATTTTGTGTACACTGCATATCTTGAGCTTTGGAAACTGGTCTGACAGGAATCCCCAGATGTTATGACTGTAACAGTGAACATTATAATGAACACCTCACTTTACTCAGCAGAAGGCTTGTAGAGGAAATCTGTCTTTTTGAAAGTAGAAGGTGTGTCATCTGAGTAAATTCAACCTGCACGAGCACAAGCTCCACAGGTGGAATCCTCCTCCTCCTTTCCCAGATACATTAAGCTGTTTCTGGGAAAAATGCATAAGAGCAATAGACTAGTCCACAAAGAACCACATAAGCGTAAGTGTTTCCATAAAGGAGGATGCCATCTCTGCGACAAGCATTAGAGGAGAAGAGGCCTCAATGCCCTTATTTATCTCAGAGATAATGACTTCTGGATCTTAAAAGCCCCTTTCCAGGACACATCCAGTGAAGAACAAATCTTCCATAACCAGCTTTGGAAGATGTGGGTTTCCTTAAACAGTGTCAATGTGAATGAGGTCAAATGTGATTTGTAATGAGTGAAAGAGCACTGACCATATGTTGCACCTCCTAAAAGTGCAGACGAATGACAGAAACCTTCATGTGTCTAGCTGCAGACATCAGTTCACAGGTCTCCCAAAACATCAAAGAATCATTTGGCATTAGGAGTCCATCCTGTGAGCCACTGTGTAGAATGAACTGGTGGATCCCCCTAAATCTGCGCACTCCTCTACCAGGCATTAGTGACAGTACTGACACAGGTCCTGATTCATAACATACCAGCCACAGAGATACTCTCAATCTGAGTTGTTCAACCACCGGAAAAGAACTGGTAGGTGCAAGGCTAGACATGTTCTCCTAGTCTAGACAGTGACAATGAATGGCAGAAAGCAAGCGCACCCATGGGCAAAAGAGATGACAGAAAACAGCCAAATTGCAGGCAGCAGAGGGCAGCATCCCAGTAACAAACCCAGTGAAGCCAATGTATGACTTCAGATCTTCAGGGAGTAATTCATGTTCTTTACCATTCACAGTCCTTTTGCAGGGCAATTTCTGCAGACAGTATGCAAACATTTATCTTAATCATACATACGTCTCATTCCTTTGAGCTGCTAAAAAACTGCATCCTGTAAGTCCAGGCTACAGGGTTTGATTCCTTCCACCTCCATCTGCCTGCTGTGCAACTCTGACTATGTCTCTTAATTAGACAATACTCCTAGGTCATCCCGGAAAAAAACATTTGGTCCAGTCAGCTTACATGGTTAATAAATGAATAAAAGAATATACCCATCATCTAAAAAGGAGAGGCTTCACAGCAACATTGCAAGTAAGTGTGGTGTTATAAAATACTGCATGATAATTATAAGAATCAATCAGAGATGGTTAGAAAAGATTGGGACGACAGACTGGAGAGGCTATTCAGAAAGGAACAATGGGAGGTCATCTGAATGCCTAGAATGCTATAAAATACAGAAGGTTTCGTATTTTTGCTTGGAAATGTTTGCATAGTATTTTTATGCCTGAAGAAACCTTTAGAGAATTTTTCCTCAGGTAGAGAGCAAACGCTGGAGATATGATGGGAAAGAGGAAATAAGTGGGAGTGTGTTGAGTTGGCAGATTTTAGAAATTATCTGCACAGTGCTTTGTCAGAAATGTTGGTGGAACAAATGGTTACAACTAAGGAAATTATGTTTTTGAACTCGGATACAGGATCTGAACTGCCTAAGCATAGTAAAGCTCTACTACGTTTAATGCTATTGGCTGCCAAAAAAATGTTGAAAATGGAAATCAAAATCTAAACCAAATGGAAATAGATGAAATTTGTGGGAAATAATATGTGCATAATAATGTTCAGGCAGAGTGAATTTTAAAGGAAGGGAGGAACTGAACAAATGTAGGAGTGAATTATAATTGCTAGAAAGCATGTACACTGCATGAAAATAATGGAAAATGTTACCATGGCTAACTTTCCCTTATAACAATAGCTGTGCACCTACGTCACTGCTTAAAAAAATAATTTAATATAGATGATAACAAATACATAAGTGTGGTGTGTGCCTCAGTGGCTTGTGAACCTTGCAAAACATTACACACAGTAAGCACAAACCTGCAGTTATATAAACAAAAACAATGCTGCAAAGGGGACAACCCAAAATACTGACATCTTTATCTAAGTGCTGCCACTTAAGAGTGTTTCACAGAACTATACCTTTTTATTTCAAGCAAAGTATTTTGGAAGTTACTTATAAATGGATAGACTCCCAAACAGTACCCTTCAGAATTCCTAGGAGAAAGAAACATACTATTTAGAAGGGTTCTTGGAAATCTTTTCTACTTAGGGCTTAAAATCTAACTTGTAACACCCGATGAATAAAAAATAACTTTGCAGTGCCCCAGCTTCACATACAAACAGTGTAGGAACACAACTCCAAAGTATCTATTAGGTAGTTGCTGTCCCGGTGGAGTGAGGCCTCTCCTTCTCTTATGAGGTTTTACCATATCTGACATACAGAAAGGAAATACAATGCTCTACCATATGATGTGGGTCTCTATGCCCAGTGGTTTCCATATTTATCATTGGTAAATGAAGAAAATAACTGATCTTTTTTCCCCAAAATAAACTATACTGTCAGTGTAATAACCAATGCTGCCTGGGAACATCAAAGGCATGTATAAAGACTACTTCCTCACTTTCCAGTTTTGAGAAGTACCTACAGATAATGAACAGACTGATTCAATTATTTTCAGACATACACTTCAGCTATAAAAAGGGTAGATGCCATGAGAACCCTATTCTTATAAAAATCAAGTAAGGCTGGGTAAACAACAAAGCCTGCAACATTTTAAAATTCTCTTGACAGAGGTAATCGCTAATAAAAATGTTCAGTTGCAAAGTATAACCCTATTCTTCCCAAGAATGGAATCAGAAAGGTTTCCACTAATACATCTCTACAAATAGTGACATGACTAGGCCAGGGAGGATAAATCCTAGCATATGGAGGCAAATTCAGAAGCACCTGTCTGGGAAGGGTATTTGTCGGGTTTAGATACCCCTGATTCTGGTCCATAAGGAACTTGGGTTACAATAAAAAATCTATATTCCTAAACTACTTTAATTGGTCTGCAGTCAGAAAATTCTTCACTGATGTAAGAACACTGAGCGTGATGAGAAACTAGGGCTGTAGCACGTATTTAAGGACTGCTCTAGCAAACCACAGGCTTTCTCAAGAGACAATGTCAAGGCAGTATTTTTTTTTTGCTGAAAGTATGAGAACGTACTTACACTGCAGCATCATGAATGTCACAGAATGAAATCCCTTAATATCCACTTCTGATGAGGTGTGAAATTCCCTTGCTATGGCATTAATCATCTGGAGCGCTGAAGTAGGAGTTTTAAATGTAACAAAAATCCATTAAACAAAACAACAAACG
Source organism: Protopterus annectens (assembly GCF_019279795.1). Classification (NCBI taxonomy): domain Eukaryota; kingdom Metazoa; phylum Chordata; order Ceratodontiformes; family Protopteridae; genus Protopterus; species Protopterus annectens. Next base: position 1,104,612,256 of record NC_056741.1, read on the forward strand.
CATTTTCTTTACTTATTCAATTTAAATCATCTTCTCAAATTTAAACTGCTTAATCATGCTAGTGAATGCTGCAAATTCAGCATCACTATTAATTATTAGTTATGTACTTAACCATAACTTGGTATCTGTGTTGTCTTCTTTCATTCCTCCTTACGGATGGGGTTACGGATCTGAATTGGCTGCATTTCTTCAGACTAGGATCCAAGTCTTGAGCTCCTCCCACTTCCCACAATGCATCATCCCCTAACTAGCTCCCTCAGACTGAGTTTGCTACCCCTTAGTGGACAGAGAGCAGAGAAAGAAAGAAATAGTATGCATTCATAACCATAGGTTTAAAATCAGGAACAACAGTTCCTAAAAAGTTCTCTCCAGGTCTCATAGAGCACTGGGTAGGAGGGATGGCAGGGAAGGAAGTCAGGAGGAATGAAAGATGACAACACAGATACCAAGTTATGGTAAGTACATAACTAATAACAATCTGATGTCTCTTTCATTCTGGCACACGGATGGGTACATTCCCCAGTTATACAACTCCTGGTGGTCTCAAGGAAGGATATGCCAGAGCACTGCCAAATGGAAGGAAGCTCTGCTCCTGGAAACAATATCTAATTTGTAATGTGAGACAAAGGTGTGAGCCTTCGATCAGGTGGCTGCAGCACAGCTATCATCCAACGATGCCCAGGAAGAGAAGGTGGATGAGGTGGACAAAAACCTAGTTGAGGAAGCTTTGGAAGGACAAGGTAGATGTAATCCATATTTGGTATAAATCACGGTAATACAGTACCCATTTACCAAGAGTAACCTTAGGGGCAGGCTGAATTAAATGGCTATGAGAGAAGGACACAAATAACTGTTCTGATTTTCAAAAAGGTTTTGTCAGGTGCAGGTAAAAACGTAACTGCTAGTGAACATTAAGCAGCTATGCAATAAACTTTCTAGAGAAATTTGTGAACACTGGTAGTAGAATGGTCTAGTTGAGATTGGATTCTGTAGCTATCTTTGGCATAAAGGAGGGGTCAGTATGAAGGGAAACCCTATCTTTGTGGAAAATAATGTGAGGAGGCTTAGAAGATATAAGGTCTGAATCTCTGAGATTCTCTTTGCTGAGGTGATGGCAATGAGAAAGACGGTCTTCCATGACAGAAAGTTTAAGTCACAATCAGAGGCTGGTTCAAAAAGTTTTTAAAATTAAACCTTGCAAGGCAACAGTGAAATCTCATGGCGGGGGGCGACTTTTACTGGAGGCCCGAGAAGAAATATCTCTTTCAAGATTCCAAGAAGGCCTTGCACAGTTTGAAAGTTAGTGGAGAACTGAAAGCATCGCCAGAGTGAAAGTTAGAGACAGCTGCCAACTTTAGTTTGATGGCAGAGAAGGTGGCTCCTTCTTTGAAAAGAGACACAAGAAAGAAAAGAATAGCTGGAATCGGTAGTGAAAAAGGGTCAGTGTTCTCTTTAGAAGCCCAGAAAACAAATCTCTTCCATTTACTCCCATAGACTTTCTTGGAAGCTGCTTTTTGGGAGTCTAAAATAATGTCTCGGATGAGGGAAGCAAGTGCGGACCTTTGAACAATGACTTGAAGTGGAGAAACCAAGCAGTCAATTTGAGAGCCACCAGACTGGGGGTGAAAACCCTCTAGTGGGTGACAAAGGAGGTCCTGTTTGGGTTCTAGAATCCATGGAGGATATTTCAGGTGAGACCAGAGGAAGGAGAACCAAATTTAACGAGGCCAATAAGAGGCAATGATGTTTTTTCAAGGACTTCAGACGCTTTGCTTTCTGGACAAACCTTGGGATTAAGAGTAGTGGGGGAGAAGCATAGAGGAGATTGGGAGGCTAATCATGAACTAGAGCATCCCCCAAGGGGGGGGGGAAATCAGAGCAAAATAGTTGCCACACTTGTTCTGGGGGGATGCAAATAGGTCACAGCGAGGTTGGCCCCAATGGCTGAAAATCAAGTAAGCTACTGAGTGTAGGACCACTAATAAGTGGTCATAATGGACCTGCTGAGCTTGTCTGCCAGGACACTGGATTTCCCCAGTATGTGAGTTGCAAGCAGAAAATGGTCCGAAGACATCGTCCATTCCCAAACCCTCATGACCTCTCTCCACAGCAGGTAAGAGTGGGTTCCTCCTTTTTTGTTGATGTACCACATCACCAACGTTTTCTATGCGAATCGCAATTGTTCCTAGAGTGAGAATGTCCTGAAAGGCTTGCAACATGAAGAGGACTGCTCTCATCTCCAAAACACTGACATGCAATCTGGTCTCTATGTGCGACCACATGCCTTGGACCATCTTTCCCTTGAAATGCCCCACCCAACTGGGAAGCGTCCGTTGTCACCATGCCTGAGAGGGAAGGATGAAGGGTCTGCCTATCATCAGGGCGTCCGACAGCAACCAACACTGAAGATGCGTTATGCAAACACCAGTGAGCTTGATAGGAACAGACAAAGGCTGGTAGAGTATAGATCTTTCAGCAGCCAGGGTCCACTGAAGAACTTGCATAAAACACCTTGCAAGAGGGACTAATGGAATGTCAGCTGCCATGGATCCTAGAGCCTGAAGTATTAGCCTCGCCAGTGGGGAAGATTGGTTTAAGACAGCTCGGACATGATCTCTCAAGGTCTGAACGTGAAAAGGGGGAAAAGCTGAAATCTGGTTCACTGTGTCCAAGGCAGCTCCAATGAATTCTAAACTCTGCACTGGAGAATGCTTTGACTTTGTTAAGTTTATAGTGACCCCAGATGATTGGCAAGGTTGAAGAAAGTACAGCTTACCATAAATGTAGATGTTCGAGTGTATTCACTGTTGCAGTCATCACATTTGGGTTATCTGCTTGCAGTAGCCCTCAGTCGGCCTGATTAACAAAGTCCTGTGTTGGTTGCTGTCTCTTTTTCCGTGACGTCAGGAAGTCAGGGGTATAAACAATGCAGCCGATGCTATTACATCAGTTTTTCTTACCTCAGATGTCAGGTGCCCCCTTAATGGGAAGCAATAAAAAAAAAAAAAAAAATATATATATATATATATATATATATATATATATATATATATATATATATATATATATATATACATATACACACACACACACACACACACACACACACACACACACACACACACACACACACACACACACACACACACACAAGGATATACTTCCAATAAAAAAATCAAATACACCAAAAAGCTTTTAAGCATAGGAAAAGCAGAGTAGAGATATAGCCAAAAATAAAAGTCAGGGGGCTGGAGGGAGGGTAACCAGGACTACAACAGTGAATACACTCAAACATCTACATTTAAGGTAAGTGTACACAAAGTACAGTTTTGTACCTACCATAAATGTAGATGTTCGAGTGCTAATACAGCTGCAGTCATAACAGATGGGTTATCCTGCCGTCAGGCGGGTCCTCGGTCGGCCGAATTCCAAAGTCTAGGTCCGGCGTCGGTTGTCGTCGCTTCTTCCCTGACGTCAGTGCGGCAGGGGTATAAAAGAACCTGTCGACGCCATTTTCTTCAGTTTTTCTTGCCCCAGATGTCAGGTGCCCCCAGAAGGAAGGCAAAACATAAACTCATGTAATAATGCAATGTAATATAATCAAAAAACAGTAGTTTGCAAGCAAATACACCATAAAGAATACCCCAATCAGGTTGTATGAGGAGGTGTTTGTCATAAGGCCTATCCCAAGAGGGGATGGAGGGAGGGAAACCTGGACTGCAGCTGTTTTAGCACTCGAACATCTACATTTATGGTAGGTACAAAACTGTACTATGTTCATCGTGCATACACAGCTGCAGTCACAACAGATGGGTAGAATCCCAAAGCTAAAAAAGGGGTGGCAGGCACTAGGAGGAGCAAGGATGCCCTGCAGGACTGCTGTGGCAAAGCCTGCTCTAGATTTAGAGTATAGTGGAAGGTGATAGTGCTTGGAGAAAGTGTGCACAGAACTCCAAGTGGCTGCTTCCAAAATATCCTTGGTAGGAACCCCCCTGAGGAAAGCTGCAGAGGTAGCTGTGGCCCTTGTAGAGTGAGATCTGATGCTTGTAGGTACAGTTTTTCCATGAAATGAGTAACAAAAGCGTATGCAGTGGGCTATCCATTTTGAAATTGTCTGTTTGGAAATAGCCTTTCCTTGAGCACCTGTAGCATAGGACACAAAGAGTTGCTCTGATTTTCTGAATGGCTTTGTCCTGTCCAAATAATAACAAAGTTGTCTGTGAATGTCCAAGGAATGTAGTAGTCTTTCCCCTTTGTTTTGTGGGTTAGGATAAAAGTTAGGTAAGTGAATAGTCTTATTCAAAGTTACACTGGATACTACCTTTGGCATAAAGGAAGGGTTGGTTCGTAAGGAAACTCTGTCCTGATGGAAAATGATGAAAGGTTGCACCGCCATGAGGGCTTGTAGCTCCAAAACCCTGCGTGCTGAGGTGATAGCCAGAAGGAAGGCTGTTTTCCATGACAAATATTGTAGTTCTGTTGAGGCAGCTGGCTCAAATGGAGGCAGAGTCAGTTTTTCTAAAATGAAGTTGAGGTCTCAAGCAGGCACTGGTGGTTTCCTTGGGGGTTTTATATTCTTAGCCCCTCTGAGGAACTGTCTTAAGAGAGGATGAGAGAATAAAGGAGGATCAGTGTTGTTTTGTGCAGAAATGGCTGAAGCATGGATCTTGATGGAGGAGAAGGAAAGTCCACTGTTTAACATCTCAGCTAGGTACTGTAATATTTGAGGTAAATTTAGAACCCAAGGATTCTGGCCCTTTTTCTGATTCCAGACACAAAACCGTTTCCATTTGGCGGAGTAGGCTTTTCTAGTTGAAGGTCTTCTGGCCTCCAGGATGACATCCTGTACCTCCTTGGAGAGGAGGGTCTGTTGGGAAATCAAGGAATCCTCCATGCGGCTAGATTGAGGGCTTTTAGCTGACTGTGAAGAGTTTTGAAGCTGTGTTGGGTAAACAGAAGAGGCACTAGAGGCAGGATCCATGGAGGGGAATGCGTCAGGCTCTTCAGGAGTGGATACCAGTGTTGTCTTGGCCAGTCTGGAGCAATGAGAATCATCTTTGGCCTCTCTGCTCTGGCTTTTAATAGAACTTTGGGCAGCAGAGGAAGAGGTGGAAAGGCATAGACTGTCAATGTTGTCCAATTGAAAGAAAGTGCGTCCACTTTCCAGGCCTGTGGATGATAGGTCCTTGAGCAAAATTTTTTCAGTTGGTAATTTTTGTGGGTAGCAAAGAGATCTATGTCTGGCCGTCCTCATGCCTGAATTATCTTTGCGAAAACTTGAGGATGCAACTTCCATTCGTGTGGGTCTGTCATATTTCTGCTTAGGTTGTCTGCCAGCGTGTTTTCTTTCCCTGGCAGGAATTGTGCTTGAAGTTGGATTTGCAATTCCAGAGCCGTGTTCCAAAGGGACATGGCTAGTCTGCACAGGGGGTATGAATGAGTTCCTCCCTGTTTGTTTATGTACCACATCACTGTGGTGTTGTCTGTCCTTATCAATAGCTGGCCTGGATGCAGTAGGTCTTTGAAGGCCATAATAGCATTTTGTACTGCTAGCATTTCCTTTTGATTAATGTGTAGGTGCTTCACTTTTTGGGACCATTTGCCCTGAATGCACTGATCTGTCATGTGCGCCCCCCCCAGGTGTAGTCCGAGGCATCTGTTGTGATGACTTGATTTGCTTGAGGCATGCAGAAAGGGAGACATATGTTTCTTTGGCATGCTTGAGCCCACCACAGAAATTCCTTTTGAAGACATGGAATGAGTGGTATAATTGTTTCCAAACTGTGGCTGTGTTGAGACCATAAGTTTTTTAGGTACCTTTGAAGTTTCCTCATATGCAGCTTTGCATATGGGATCAGTAGGATGCAAGATGCCATGAATCCCAGAGCATGCAGGACTTTCCTTGCAGTCAGCCTGGTGAAGGATGCCATTTTTCTGAAGTATTGAGATAGTTGCCCTTGCTTCTCTGACGTGAAGTAGGCCATCTGGGTGTTTGTATTCAAGCTGGCACCCAGGAAAATTATTGCTTGAGAGGGTATTAGTTTTGATTTCTTTTTGTTTACTGTGTATCCCAGAAAGTTCAACAATTTTATTACAAAGGCCAGGTGTTTCAGAAGTATGTGCTTGCTGTCCGCTTGGATCAGGCAGTCGTCCAGATATGGGTATATTTGTATCCCTTGAAGTCTGCAGAAGGCAATTACTGATGCCAGGCATTTCGTAAACACTCTGGGTGCAGTAGATAAGCCAAAGGGCAATGCAGAGAATTGATAATGGGTTGAACCTGCAAGAAATCTGAGGTATCTTCTGCAATCTTGTCTGATAGGGACATGCAGGTATGCCTCCTTGAGGTCCAATGTTACCAGCCAAGACTCCTTGCCCAGCATGGGAAGAAGCTGCTGTAATGTGAGCATTTTGAATTTTGGTACGAGTAAATATGTGTTTAGGATGGATAGGTCCAAAATAGGTCTCCAATCTTTGTCCTTCCTTGGTACCAGGAATAGTCTGGAATAAAAACCTTGACCCTGTTTTTTGCAGGTACCTCTTGAATAGCTTTCATGTCCATGAGAGCTGAAATTTGTTTTTGTGCCTCTGCCCTTTGATTTTGTGGCAGGTTTGGCATGCCTCTCATTTTTGGAAGGGTGTGAAAGTGGAATCTGTAGCCTCTATCTATAATGTCCAGGATCCATTTGTCTTTTGTGACAATATGCCAATTTTTTGAAAATAATGCCAGTTTTCCGCCTAAAGGTGCTGCCATTAAAGCTTTGCTTGGCATGCAAAGGGGAAAGTCATTGAGTCTGCTTTCTAAATGGCTGTGCTCTATCTTCTCCACCTCTTGGTGTAGGTGCTTGCCATTGTCTGGCTCTAAATTATCCTTGAGATTGCCCTCTACCCCTCGGGCGCCTGTATCGACCTCTTTGAGGTCTGTCCATGGCTGGAAAGGACCAATTTTTTGAAGGCCAGTTTCTGCTGAAACGTGGAGGCTGTACCTGTAGGAAATCTTTCACTGTTTGCATTGATCTTGCCTTTTCCTCCATTTTCTTTAGTACCTCCTCAGCTTTAACACCAAACAATACATCTTTTTGAAGAGGTGCATCTAGTAACTTAGCTTTGACATGATCTGGTAAGGTTTGCTCTTTGAGCCAAGCATGTCTACGTATGACAGACCCTGTAACAGCAGCTCTACATAAAGCCTCTAAAGCATCAAAACCACATTGCAAGGTATGTTTATCCACTTGCTCTGCACTATGCAACAAATCCTGCAACTCCTTTAAATCTGGTTGTTCAGGTTGTGTCATTTTGCTTTTCAACTGAGATCAACAAAAACTGTTGATACTTTAACATATGGAACTGACAGTTTAATGCCCTCATGGTTAAAGTGGCCGAGGTGTATACCTTTTTCCCCCACCTTTCTAAAGCTCTGGAATCCCTCTCTGAAGGTAATGGGTTTTTGGCAGTAGAGGCCTTAATTCCCTTGGGACCCTGTGAAATAGTTTCTGGGTCAGCAGCATGGCTTTTGTATAGGAATTGGTGTGAATCAGGAACCCGGTAATACCTGTCAGGTTTAACAGGAGCTGGGGATAAAGAATCTGGGTTGAGGCTGGCTTCTGTGTACACATCATCTAATATATCCAAAACAGGAGGGATAGCCAGAGGCCTGTGCTGAGGAAGCAAGAGAAAATCCCTGAGCCTTTTCTTGGAATCTGAGTAATCCTGGCCTTCCCAGTGAAAGTGTTCCCTCAAGGTATGTAAGGTTTCCCCAAAGGAATAGTCCTCAGGGGGGGAGACCGAGGGAATGGACTCCTCAGCATCAGAATCTTCAAAAGGGGAATATGAATATTCCTGGTCCTCAGAATGTTCTGAGGTAATAGAGGCTTGGTCTGAGGAAGGGTAGTCCTCCTCCAGTCTGGGCCTTTTGTCCGAGGGTGGTTGAGAACCCCTGATAAGAGTAATCAAATCCTCTTCCATTTTGAGCATCTGTTTTTTAGGCATGGGGCCTTGAGAGGGGCTCTGTGGAGCTTGTCTTTTAGTTTTCATGGCTGCTTTAGATTTTGCGAAAGCCTTAATGGAAAAAGAGGAAGGCCTGAAGACACCTTGAGAGGTGGCAGGTCTGTCTAAATTCTGAGTTTCGCCAAGAGTGGTGTCGGTATCTGTAGTCGGAGTGGGGGCCGAGGAGCCTGCAACCTCGGGCACAGAAGACACCACTAAAGAAGCGCCATCGGTACTCAGGGGTTGCGTAGGCACCTCGCTGAGAACCGGAGCACCTGTAGCCGGCTTTAGCATGGTGTCGGTAGAAGTCGCGGACCTCATATGCCAGTCCTTATCTTTGTGTCTTTTACTCAAAACTGGAGTCGGAGTATCCGAGGACATAATGTAATTAAATTTTTTACCAAAATAGTGCTGGGCGAACTCCGCCCGACGCTTAATAGCGTGTTTGTTGAATCTAGCACAAAAACGACAGGCCGAGACGTCGTGGTCCGTGCCTAAGCAAGGAATGCAGAAGGAATGGAAATCCTTATGCGGTATTTGCTTCCCACAAGAAATGCAGTTATTAACTTTGTCTGACATCGGTCTGAGGCAAGAAAAGTTTCCCCAATGGGGTACTTAGCTTTCAAGAAGACTTCGGCTGAAAAATTTTCATAAATCTCAGGAGCTGGCCGACCAGCACTTGCGAACTGCTTCTGCTTCGGGCACCGCGCGGCAAGAAAGACTGAAGAAAATGGCGTCGGCAGGTTCTTTTATACCCCTGCCGCACTGACGTCAGGGAAGAAGCGACGACGACAGACGCCGGACCTAGACTTTGGAATTCGGCCGACCGAGGACCCGCCTGACAGCAGGATAACCCATCTGTTATGACTGCAGCTGTATGCACGATGAACATCTGTGCTATGTTCTTCGTGTTTCACTGTTGCAGTCATCACATTTGGGTAGATTCACAAAGCTAAGGATGGGAGGAGGAATTTAGATAGCATTAGGACCAGCTATAAGGCCCAGCAAGACTGCAGTGGCAAAGCCAGCTCTGGATTTAGAGAAATTTGGCAAATGGTAATGCTTGGTGGAAGTATGTACAGAACTCCAGGTAGCAGCTTCTAGGATGTCATAGGTTAGTACTAGGCTAACTGCCCTTGCAAGCTACTGTAAGCCTAGCCAATTATCCTTTGTGAGACTCAAACTCTGCACCTTGTGTTTGTAAGGCAAAATCTTAAGCATTAGGCCACCCTCCCAACCCCTGGTAGGGACACCTCAGAGAAAGGCTGTAGAGGTAGATGCAGCCCTGGTTAAATGGGGTCTGATCCCCTGTGGGGTAGGTTTTCCATGGTGCTTATAGCAGAAATGAATGCAGTGGCCTATCCATTTAGAAATGGTTTGCTTTGAAATAGCCTTCCCCTCTGCCCCTGCAGCAAATGCCACCAGTAGTTGTTCAGATTTCCTTTGAGGTTTAGTCCTGTCCAAGTAAAATCTAATTTGTCTGTGCACATCTAAGGAGTGCAGTATCCGTTCCCCTTTGTTCTGTGATTCAGAGCCACACTGGATACCACCTTGGGCATGAAGGAGGGATTGGTTCTGAGGGACAACCTGTCTGCATGAAAGATGATGAAAGGCTCCACTGCCATATGGGCCTGTAATTCAGATACCCTTCTTGCTGAAGTGATTGCTAAAAGGAACACTGTTTTCCAAGATAGGAATTTTAAATCTGCACTAGCAGCTGGCTCGAAAGGAGGAAGAGTGAGTTTCTCCAATACAAAGTTAAGGTCCCAGGCTGGAGTTGGAGCTCTCCTGGGTGGTCTTAAATTTCTGGCCCCTCTGAGGAACTGCTTGAGCAGTGGATGAGAGAAGAGGGGAGGTTCTGTGTTATAATGAACTGAAAAGGCTGAGGTGTGAATTTTGATGGAGGAAAAAGAAAGGCCCTTGTGAAGCATCTCAGTTAAGTATTGTAGAATCTGAGGTAAGCTGGGCGCTGCTGTGCTCATCCCTTGAGACTGATTCCAGACGCAGAATATTTTCCATTTTTCAGCATAAGATTTTCTAGTACTAGGCCTCCTTGCCTCTAAAATGATATCCATCACTGGTTTACTGAGGGATGGTAAAGGAGAGATTACATAATTAGTCAGGCTGCTAGGTTCAGGGTTTGAAGTTGAGGGTGCAGAATCTGGTTCTCCTGCTGAGACAACAAAGTAGGGGTCTGAGGCAGGTGCCATGGGGCCAACAGTGACACACTGCACAAGTGGGGGTACCAGTGTTGGCGTGGCCAGTCTGGTACAATCAATATTGTCCTTGGTTTGTCCTGTTTGATCTTTAGTAGTACTTTGGAGAGGAGAGGCAGAGGAGGAAAGGCATAAACTGATAGGTTTTTCCAGCTGAAGGACAGAGCATCCACTTTCCAAACTTGTTTCAGGGGAGTCCTTGTGCAACATTTGTCTAATTGGTAGTTCTGGGGGGAGGCAAACAGGTCTATATCTGGGTTCCCTCATTGGTTTGTCAACATGTTGAAAGTCTTTGGTTCCATTTTCCATTTGTGTGGGTCCATGAGGCTTCTGCTTAGTCCGTCTGCCACTGTATTTAGTTTTCCTGGCAGGAATTGAGCATGTAGATGCCCTTGGTAGCTCAAGGCTGTGTTCCACAGAGCCATGGCTAGTCTGCAGAGGGGGTAAGAGTGGGTACCCCCCCCCTGCTTATGTACCACATAACAGTGGTGTTGTCCTTCTTTACCATTAATTGTCCTGGAAGAATGTGGCCCATTGAAGGTTGTCAGAGCATTCTGTACAGCTAACATTTACTTTTGATTGATATGCAGGTGCATTTGACTTGGGTTCCATTTGCCCTGAATGCACTTCCCTGCCAGGTGAGCCCCCCATGCACAGACTGATGCGTCTGTTGTTAGGGTTTGGACGGCAGGGGGTAGAGTGAATGGTAGTCCCTTGTTTTGGTGGCAGGCCTCTGCCCACCAAAGGAACTCTAACCACAGGCAAGGTATGATAGGAATCATTGCTTCTGGATCCTGAGAATGTTGACACCATAGGCTTTTTAGATACCATTGTAGTTTCCTCATATGCAGTCTTGCGTATGGAATTAGAAGAATACAGGAGGCCATGAACCCCAAGGCTTGCAGTATTTGCCTTGCAGATAGCAGGGTTTTTGTGGCCATAGTTTGAAGTAGGTTGTCAAATGAATTTGTTTCTCTGGCGTGAGGAAAGCCATCTGGGAAGTTGTATTCAAGCTAGCTCCCAGGAATATAATTTGTTGACAGGGTACCAGGTGTGATTTCTTTTCATTTATGGTGTACGCCAGACAAGTTAGCACCCTTTGTAGAAAAGCCAGATGATTCAAAAGTATGTCCTGGCTTTCTGCCTGAATTAGACAATTGTCCAGGTATAGGTATATTTATAAATGTCTTTGCCTGCAAAATGCAATGACTGCAGCTAGGCACTTTGTGAATACCCTGGGTGCAGTAGATAAGCCAAAGGGCAGTGCAGAGAACTGATAGTGCATGTAGCCTGCTTTGAAGCGTAGGTATCTTCTGCAAGATTCCCTGACTGGGATGTGCAGGTATGCTTCCTTTAAATAGAGTGTTGCCAGCCAGGTATCTTTGCCTAGCATAGGAAGCAACTGGTGAAGAGTTAGCATCTTCAATTTTGGAATCACCAAAAAAGGTGTTTAAAGTAGACAGGTCTAGGACAGGACACCATGAATTGTCTTTTCTGGGTACCAGGAAAAGTCTTGAGTAGAAACTTTGTCCCTTTTCCTCTTCTGGCACAGTTTGAATAGCCTTTATGCTTAAGAGAGAGAGAGTACTTGCTTTTGGTAGGTAGACAAGGGTAAATCCTGGTCATCAGAGGAAACAGAAATTTCAGAATCCTGGTCAGAAGTACCATAAGCAAACTCAGTCCTAGGTCTCTTGGGGGGGAAGGTTGGCTTCCCCTGATTAAAGTAATAAGGTCTTCAGCCATTCTCATCATTTGTTTTTTAGACATAGAGGCCTGACCATGCGGTCTGGGCGTCGGTTTTGAAGGCATGGTTCGAGTTTTAGGCCTTGAAGAAGAAGATGGCGTCAGTTTAATATGCAACTCGGTAGGCCTGAATACACCCTCAGAATCCGGTGCCTGCACAGCAGCTCCAGACCCATCCAAGGTAGAGGCATCTGCAGGTTCCACAGTTGAAACATCTCGCGGCATACCGGACTCCGAATGGGTCTCAGTAGAGGCCTGCGAACCTGAAGTAGCAGGCATCAAGGACTGCGAAAGCGCCTCACTGAGTACCGGCGAACTGGCGACTGGCTTAGGAGAACCGTCGTCGGCAGCTTTGGACCTACCGGCCTGTCTCTGTCTTTATCTTTGCATTTTTTCGGAATGTCGGTAGTTGGATGGCTTACCAAAGACATATCTGGAAAATTGAACCGAGCACCAAAATATCTAGAAGCAAAAATATACAGACGATGGATAGTTCGTTGTTTAAATAAGGCACAAAACCGACAGCGAGGCACGTCTTGGTCAGGCCCTAGGCAAGGAATACAGCTGACTCGATGCTCAGCACCGGCGTGGGACCCTAGCTGTAGGATCTGTAGTCCTAGGATCCAGACAGAGTGCTTTGGATCCGTTGGAACAGAAGTGGGCCTAGGATCCAAACATGTTGGATCCAAAGGCCTCAGAACTTTGGATGGTGGCTCTGAAGACGCCTTTGAGGACTTATGAGGGCACGTCTTAAGTGACAAAGGCCCCTGCCACACTCTTAGAGGGGGTTTGAGCCCCTGGAGAGGAATCAGAAGCAGGCATATGGTCCTTTAAAATCAACTTATTTCTGCAGTTGGCTTTGGCACTAGGTTTGAACCTCTCCTAGGTAGAGTAGGCCAACCTCAGATGCTCCAGACCCAGACAATAAACACACAGAAATGGGCATCGGAATGTGGGAACTTATGTCCACATTCCGAGCATCTTTTAAAGCCGGAGGGTTTCCCTGATGTAGCTTGACTACCACACAACACCACAATATATGAAACACAGGCACAAGAAAATGCTGCAAAACAACTAACTGCTGAACCAGAAGAAAAACCAAACAACAACTGCCTGTCTAACTATGTAAATAAACTACTACTAATTTTTTTAACAGCAAAAAGAGTGGAAAAAAGGGAAACCAACAGACCAATGGGTAACACCAGAAAAAGCGTGGCAAAGCGAAAGGAACAACTTGCCAGTCTAAGAGAAAGGCAGGATATATACCCAAATAACAACGGAAGGGGAGGAAATATCAAATGGTATAATATAGGACGAGAAAAAACACTTATCTGAGAAAACACCACACTTTTTACAAAGTCTTGCTTGAGACTCAGCGACCATGTCTGATACAGATGGCGGCAAATGAGATTTGAGGGAGCTAGTTGGGATGGTGGATTGTGGGAAGTGGGAAGAGCTTAAGACTTGGATCCCAGTCTGAAGAAATGTGGCCGAGTCGGACCTGAGGGTTGGTTCTGTAACCCACCTGTGAGGAGAAATAAAAGAGACATCAGATTGTATATTATTTCAATAGTGTCTGTGGCAAGAGGAGGTACTGCCAGCACAGTTAGCTGGAATTTTGTAAAAAATGATATGTCATTTGTGAATATCAAACTAATTTATATAAGACGATTGTGTTACCAATGTATTAGAACTGTATGTCATGTGTATGTCAAACTGCTTTGTACAGATGTTTGGGTTGAAAACGTATTTTTAAAGTGCTTGTGTATAAAATGTATCTACAGTGTGCCCTACTGGAAGAGAACAGAAATGTACATGCACTACTGTAACTGTTTGAATGTATCTGTTTTAACAGAGGAAACTGGAGGGTTAACCTCAGTCCAGCAAACTTTAGAAAAATATCTGAAATTAAATCACTTTAAAGGTTAGGCCATAAAGATGCTATCTCACAGGTTTCAAGGCAGCCAGAGACACAAAGTCTGTACTAGGAAGCTTTCTGTATTGTCTTGCGTTGAACTAATCACTACTCTGAAAGCATGGAGAATGCAATTGTTTTATGACTTCCAGCACCTGCCAAAGATGTGAGCAAAAGCCCTGGTGTGTGTATTTTTGCAGGTAAGTGCTAAATATTGCTAGTTGTGAGCAATGGGGAGGGGGGGGGGGGGTTGCCTTGGAAAGAATACTTGCGTAAAATCTTACCATAACTACAGATGTCCTTCTTCAATGTTGCAGTACTCCCAAATGTTGGATTTTCCTATCTTGCTACCCGAACATCTGGCCAGTATACAAAAGTTTCTAGTCACTGCTAGGTATGTAGGATGTCTGACGTTGGCCCAAGGAACGCAGGCCATAAAAATAACATCTGCACGTACCTTTCCTCAGAAATGAACGCTCCAGTCAGACTCCGGTCTCAGGAAGCTGTATAGGCACTCTATACCACCCAAGAAAGGGCAGTTCAGAAGGACAGAAGGGGGTAAGGTAAGAGGGAATGAATACTGCAAAACAGAAGAGAAGGACATAGTACAGTTTTGTACCTACCATAAATGTAGATGTCCGATAGATATGCAACTACAGTCCTGACATATGGGTTGTCCTGCCTCAGGCAGCCCTTCGGTCGGCCGGATTCCAAAGTCTGGGTCCGGCGTCGGCTGATGTCGCCTCCTTCCCGATGTCAGAGCGGCTTGGGTATAAAGGCATCCGCCAACGCCATCTTCTTCAGTGTTTCTTGCCCCTGATGCCAGGTGCCCTCCAAGGAAGGCTAAATTTGGTGAATGGATAAAAAAATTCCAGACATGCACAACAGCAATAAACAGATACACCATAACAGATATCCCCAGCTAATAAAGGAAGGGGGAATGGACCCAAGAGAAAAGATAGCAGAGGGGTAGGAGGGAGGGAAAACCTGACTGCAGTTGCATATCTATCGGACATCTACATTTATGGTAGGTACAAAACTGTACTATGTCCTTCAAGAATGCAACTGCAGTCCTGACATATGGGTTGAATACCATAGCCAAGCTGGGGGTGGTTGGATCTAGGAAAGGGATGGTGTAGCTAAAATGCCCTGCAGGACTGCCGAAGCAAAGCCTGCTTGGGATCTGGAGTATAAAGGCAGGTTGTAGTGTTTGGTAAATGTATGCACGGAGCTCCATGTAGCAGCCTCTAGAATGTCCTTTGTAGCCACTCCTCTAAGAAAGGCTGTGGATGTGGCTATAGCCCTGGTGGAGTGTGGCCTAATATTGGCTGGCACACCTTTTCCATGGAAAGAGTAACAGAATCTGATGCAATGTCCAATCCATTTTGAAATTGTTTGTTTGGAGATTGCCTTTCCTTGCACTGCAGCAGCATAGGCTACAAATAGTTGGTCAGACTTCCTGGTGGTCTTTGTTCTGTCCAAGTAGTAGCGTAATTGTCTGTGTATGTCCAAAGTGTGCAGCAGCTTTTCCCCCTTATTTTGAGGATTGGGAAAGAAAGTAGGCAGGTGAATTGCTTGATTAAGAGACACCCTGGATATCACTTTTGGCATGAATGAAGGATTGGTTCTTAGAGAGACTCTGTCCTGATGAAAAATGAGAAAGGGAGGTACTGCCATGAGGGCCTGTATCTCCGAGACTCTTCTTGCTGAGGTAACTGCTAACAGGAAAACCGTTTTCCAAGAGAGAAATTGCATTTCTAAAGATGCTGCTGGTTCAAAAGGAGGAAGAGTTAATTTTTCCAAGATGAAATTGAGGTCCCATGCAGGTACTGGTGGTTTTCTGGGAGGCTTGATATTCTTTATCCCTCTTAGAAAGTGTCTTAGCAAGGGATGCGAAAACACAGGTGGGTCACAGTTGTATTTTGCTGAGATTGCTGAAGCGTGAATTTTTATGGAAGAATATGAAAGGCCACTATGAAACATTTCTGCCAAGTATTCCAATATCTGTGGTATGCTCATTACAGATGCATCCTGACCCTTGTTGGCATTTCAGATGATGAATCTCTTCCACTTGGCTGAATAGGTTTTTCTAGTGGAAGGTCTGCGTGCTTCCAGCAAGATTTCTTGAACTTTTTCTGAGAGAGATATGTTTAAAAGTCATGGTACCCTCCAAGCTTTCAGCTGCAGTGTTTGCAGGTTTTGATGAGCAGTCCTGTAATTGTGCTGAGTTAGAAGCAGAGGCCATTGAGGCAAGGGCCACGGTTTGGTGTGAGTTATGCTCAGTAGCAATGGATACCAGTGCTGCCTTGGCCAGTCCGGAGCTATCAAAATTCCTTTTGGTTGTTCTGCTTTGATCTTCAGTAACACCTTGGTCAGTAATGGTAGAGGAGGGAATGCATAAATTGTTAGGGAATTCTAGCTGAAGGAGAGAGCATCCGTTCTCCAGGCTTGAGGATGGTGCATCCTTGAGCAGAACTTCTCCAGGTGATGATTGAGGTGAGAAGCAAAAAGATCTATGTCCGGTCTTCCCCATACACTTATTTGTGAGAAAATGTGTGGATGCACATCCATTCGTGCGGATCCAAGAAATTTCTGCTCAGCCTGTCCGCCAGAACATTGTCCTTGCCTGGAACAAACTGGGATTGTAAGTGGATGTTCAGTTTCAGGGACTTTTCCCAAAGAGTCATTGTTAGTCTGCAGAGGGGATACGAATGAGTGCCCCCCTGCTTGTTTATATACCACATGACAGTGGTGTTGTCTGTCCTTATTAGTAGATGACCTTGCTGAAGGGATTTTTCGAAGGCCTCGGTTGCATGTATCACTGCCAACATCTCTTTTTGATTTATGTGCAGATGCATTTCCCTGGGAGTCCATTGCCCTTGAATGCATCTGCCTTCCATGTGCGCTCCCCATCCATGATCTGAGGCGTCTGTTGTAATGGTTTGACTTGCTTGAGGCTTGTTGAAACACATGCCTTTGTTTAATTGACTTGCTTGAGCCCACCACAAAAATTCCCTTTGCAGGCATGGAATGAGTGGTATTACGTCTTCTAGATTGTGGCTGTGTTGAGACCATAAGCTTTTTAGGTACCATTGTAGCTTTCTCATGTGTAGTCTTGCCAGAGGGATCAGAAGAATGCAAGATGCCATGAACCCCAGGGCCTGCAGGATCTTCCTTGCGGTCAGCTGGGTGAGCTTTGCTAGGCTTTTGAAGTAATCTGGTAAATGTTCTTGTTTCTCCTCTGTGAGGAAAGCCATTTGTGATTGTGTGTCCAGTTTGGCTCCTAGGAAAATAATCTGTTGGGATGGCAGTAGTCTTGATGTTTGAATGCTGACTGTGTATCCCAAAGCCTGTAGTAATTGAATTACATAGTCCAAGTTTCTTATCAAGGTTTGTTTGCTGTCTGCTTGTATAAAGCAGTCGTCCAGGTAAGGGCAAATTTGAATCCGCTGGAGCCTGCCATGTGCAACTACTGATGCCAGGCATTTTGTAAATACTCTGGGCGCAGCAGATAAGCCAAATGGCAATGCTGAGAATTGATAATGCTCTGTTCCTGCAAGAAATCCGAGGTATCTTCTGCAACTGTGTCTGATTGGGACATGCAGGTATGCCTCCTTGAGGTCCAGAGTAACCAGCCAAGACCCCTTGCCCAGCATGGGAAGGAGTTGCTGTAACGTCAGCATTTTGAATTTTGGCACAATGAGAAAAGTGTTTAGAGCGGACAAGTCCAGAATAGGCCTCCATTGCTTTTCTTTTCTTGGAACAAGGAACAGTCTTGAATAGAATCCCTGGCCTTGTTCCTGAGGAGGAACCTTTTCTATTGCTTTTAATTGTAACAGCTTTGAAACTTATACGAGTGCCTCTGCCCTTTGATTTTGTGGCAGGTTTGGCATGCCTTGTCTCGTTGATAAGGTATGGAAGTGGAACCTGTAACCTTTGTCTACTATGTCCAGAATCCATTTGTAAAATGTGCCAGTTCTTTGAGAATAAGGATAATTTTCCGCCTAGAGGTGCTTCTCTTTGAGCCTTGGCCGGCGGTGTGAAAGTCAAGTCATTGTGATTGTCCTTGTGGTGCGGCTGAACTACCTGCGCCACTTCTCTGATTTGGTGGTTGCCATTGGCGGCCCCTGTAGGAGCCTCGGTATTGCCCTCTACCTCGAGCACGCCTGTTTTTTCCCCTTTGAAACTTGTCAGTGTCTGGAAAGGACCAATTCTTTGAAGGCCAATTCCTGCTGAATCTGGGTGGCTGAACCTGGAGGAAATCCTTGACTGTCTGTACTGATTTAGCCTTTTCCTCAATAGACTTCAACACATCTTGTGCATTAGCACCAAAAAGCTTCTGTTTTTCCAGAGGTGCATCTAGGAGTTTTACTTTAACATGGTCTGGCAGTGGCTGTTCTTTCAACCAAGCATGTCTACGTATAACAGCCCCTGTCATAGCTGCCCTACATGAAGCTTCCAATGCATCATAACCACACTGAAGAAAATGATTGCTAACCTGCTGAGTGTTATGAACCAAATCCTGTAATGCCTTTCTATCTATAGGCTTAGGAGAGGCTAACTTTTTCTGCAAATCATCCATCAAGTAACCCTGGTACTGAAACATGTGAAACAGACAGTTAAGTGACCTCATGGCAAGGGTGGAAGAGGTATAAACTTTTTTGCCCCATCTCTCCAGGGGCTTAGATTCCCTGTCCGCGGGCAAAGGGTTTTTGGCCGAGGAAGTAGCTACTCCTTTGGGCCCCTGCGAAATAGTTTCTAGATCCACAGAGTGGGCCTTAAAGAGATGTTTATGAGTTTCAGGAACTCTGTAATATCTGTCTGGCTTGACAGGAGCAGGAGGGAGAGAATCAAGGGAAGCACTGGAGTCTGAGTATACATCATCCAAGACATCCAACACTGGAGGAATAGCTAATGGTCTGTGCTGGTGTAACTTAAGGAAGGTACGTAGCCTTTTCCTGGAGTCAGAGAATTCCTGACCCTGCCACTGAAAATGCTCTCTCATGGAGTGGAGAACTTCTCCGAAAGAAATATCCTCTGGAGGAGAGGCAGAAGGAATTGATTCCTCAGCATCAGAATCCTCGTAGGCCTGGAAGGATTCTTCCTGGGTATCTGAGTGCTCTGAATCCCTTGAGGCTTCATCTGAAGAGAGGGTATCTGTCTGCTCAGTTCTAGGCCTTTTATCTGCAGGCGGCTGAGAACCTCTGTCTGGATGCGATTGAGAACCTCTGATTAGAGAAATTAGATCTGCAGCTAGAGACATGATCTGTTTATCAGAAGAGGGGACCCTGGGAAAAAGATTTAGGAGGATGGGCCTTGGCCTGGCTAGCAGCCTTAGCACGTGCGTAGGCCTTGATGGACATGGAGACTGGAGGCCTAGCTGCCCCACATGCAGGAGTAACTTTATCCACTGGTATGGTGTCAGGTAAATCTAGAGCTTCGGTTTCGGGAGGAAAATCAACAACCGGCACCGGGGATACCTCCGGGACCGAAGTACGCGGTAAATCGGTGTCATCGGCCTGGAGCGGTTGAATTACCGCCTCCGAAGAGACCGATGCACTCGCGGAAGGCTTAGGCATGGTATCGGTGGATGACACGGGCCGAGGATGTCGGTCCTGGTCCTTGTGTTTTTTGGAAATATGTGCTGTCAGTTGTTCCAACGGCATGATATAAGCGAAATTTTCGCCAAAAAAGTCTTCGGCAAATTCTGCCCGGCGCCTGAGTGTGCACTTATTAAAGCAAGCACAGGCAGCACAGGCCGAGACGTCGTGGTCTGGGCCCAGGCAGGGAAGGCAGTAAGAATGGAAGTCCTTATGAGGTATTTGTTTACCACAAGACAAACAATTATTAACTTTTTCAATTTTTTCTGACATCGGCTGATGCAAGAAAAATGTTCCCCAACGGGGTACTTAGCTTTTTGATGACTTCGGTAACTGAAACACAGGAGCTGACCGACCGGCACTTGCAAACTGCTTCTGCTTCGGGCACCGCGCGGCAAGAAAGACTGGGGAAGATGGCGTCGGCGGATGCCTTTATACCCAAGCCGCTCTGACGTCGGGAAGGAGGCGACATCAGCCGACGCCGGACCCAGACTTTGGAATCCGGCCGACCGAAGGGCTGCCTGAGGCAGGACAACCCATATGTCAGGACTGCAGTTGCATTCTTGAAGGACATCTATGGTTATGGTAAGACTTTACACAACTATTCTATGTCTTCTATTCTCATGTTGCAGTAGTCCAACTGTTGGGTGAGTGCCAAAGCTCACAGGAAAGAAGAGGGGGGTGGCATGGAGCTACTCTCCACAAAGACAAGAAGTATTGCTCTTGCAAACCCCGCTCTGGATCTGGAAACATGATCCAACTTGGAGTGTTTAGTGAAAGTGTGTACAGATGACCAGGTAGCTGCTTCAAGGATGGAAGTAGTGTCCAATCTTTGGTAGAATGCCCCAGATGAAGCCATGGCTCTGGTGGAGTGGGTCTTAATTTTGGATTTGAGATGTTTCCTATGGAATGTGTAGCAAAAGGATATAGCTTTGGAGATCTAAACAGAAATGGTATGCTTTGTCACCGCCTTTCTCCAGGCTCTAGGGTGGAAGGAGACAAATAGCTGGTCTGATTTCCTACAAGAAAGATAAAGTCTTAGCTGTCTGTGAACATCAAGAGAATTCAAGACGTTCTCAATGTCATTTTGGGGATGAGGAAAAAAGGTGGGCAGGTGAATACCCTGATTGAGGGATAATTCACTGACCACCTTGGGCATAGAGGAGGGTTGGTCCTCAGGATCACCTTATCCTTGTGAAAGACGAGGAAGGGAAGAGTTGCCATGAGGGCCTGGAGTTCTGACACTCTCCTGGCTGATGTGAGGGCCACTAGTACAGTTTTCCAGGTATAATGTTTCAGAGAAGCCTTGGTGGCTGGTTCAAATAGGGCAACAGCAAGTTTTTCTAGAACATAGTTCAAATCCCAAGGAGGAGGGATCTGCCTCCTAGGGGGTCCGAGATGTAGTACTCCCTTAAGAAATAACTTAGAAGGGAGAAGGGGGCTAGAAGAGGATGAAGAGGCAGACAAGCTGAAACAACAGCAAGGTGTGCCTTAAGAGAAGAATATGCAACCCTGCATGGAGTAATTCACACAGATAGGACAGCACTAGTGGGACCTTTGTTTTTTAAAGGGTCTAGCTGCCTTTGCTGACACCACATTGAGAACCTTTTCCATTTAGACAGATAAGATCTCATGGTATTAGATTTCCTGGCCTCCTGCAGGACTGCAAGCACGCCCTCAGTGTAAAGGTGCCTCGAAGGGATCAAAATTCTATCACCCACGGGGTTACATTCAGAGAGTCCAAGTGGGGATGGATTAGGGATCCTTTGTGTGAGAAGGTCCACTTTGTGAGGCAACTTGTGGTGATTGCCTCTGGCTAATTGCAGAAAGAGGGGGAACCAATGCTGTCTTGTCCAAAAGGGAGTCACCAGCAAGATTTTTGGTCTGTCCTGCTGGATCTTCAGCAGGGCTTTTTGAATTAATGGGAAGAGGGGAATGCATACAGAAACATCCCCTTCCATGAGATGGAGAAGGCATCTGTTGCTCTTGCTAGGGGACTGGGTAGCCTGGTGAAAAATAGGGGCAGTTGTTTGTTCAGAGGGGAGGCAAACAGATTTGAGGTGTACTCCACCTGTAGACAATGTCCAGAAACATATCCCTGTGAAGCATCCATTTGTGGGATTGTGACATGGAGCTGCTCAAGGTGTCTGCCTGAATGTTCTGAGCTGAAGGGATATAGACTGCCCACAGGGAGATTCCGTGTTGGACTGCCAGATCTCATGCCTGGAGAGCAGGTCTGCACACCAAGAAGGATTTTGTTCTTCCCTGTTTGTTCACACACCAAAGAACTGTAGTATTGTCTGTGAACAATGTCAAAGGCCCTTGTTTTAGGGCATGACGAAAAACTGTTAAGGCAAATGTAATTGCTCTCATTTTCCTGATGTTAATGCGTTCCCGCCTGAAAGCGTGGGACCAGGTACCCTGTATTTTCAGGCTCCCCAGAGCAGCCCCCTAGCCCAGATCTGAGGCATCTGTGTGCACCTGGACAGGGGGAAAGGGCTGCAGTGAAAGTCCTGGGTTGAGCACCACCTGGTTTAACCACAACAGAATTTCCTTCCTCAGACATGGGAGTAAGAGGATGATGACGTCCAAGGGGTGTGAGTGTTGGGTCCATAGGAACTTTAGGTACCACTGAAATTTCATCAGAAAAGGAGGAAGCATGGGAATAGTGGAAGCTATGTAACCCAGCAACCTGAGGTATTGTCTGGCTGTCAAAGCACTGGCTTTGAGGATGGTCGCCAGGTATTGGGTCAGAGCTTACACTTTCTAGGGCGGAAGGAATGCCCTCATAACATCTGTCCTTATTCTGCACCCCAGAAAAACCTGGTCCTGGGAAGGATTCAGGTTGGACTTGGGAAAGTTTATGCTGAATACCAGAGCCTGAAGTAGGGAGATGACTTGGAGGAGTTGATTGTGTTAAGATATGGGGCATTCTGGCTGAATCAGGAGGTCGTCCAGGTATGGGAAAATTTGGATCCCTTGGACTATGGAGAAGGCCACTACAGGGGCCAGGTATTTGGTGAAGACCCTTGGTGTAGTAGATAGTCCAAAGGGCAAGGCCGAGAACTGAAAGTGTAAGAAAGCAACAGCAAGCCTTATGAATTCCCCATCGGTGGAACTGATAGGTATGTGGAGGTAGGCATCCTTTATATTCAAGGTGGCTAGAAATCCCAGAGTTATCAGCAGAGATAAAAGGGTTTGAAGAGTCAGCAAACGAAAGGTGCGAACCTTTAAAAACAGGTTTAGGTGAGAGAGGTCAAGGATAGGCCTCCAGGATCCGTCCTTACTGGGCACCAGAAAGAGTCATGAATAAACCCCCACCCCCCTTCTTTGCTCCCTTGGATTAACCAGTTGTACGGTTCCTGATGAAAAGAGGTTGTCTATGGCAGGCTGGAAAAGATAGAGTTGGCCTTTGGGTGGCTGGGGAATCCCTGTGGGAGAAGGGGAAATGACTCAGGACATGAAGTAGCCCTTTTCTATAATGGATAAGACCCATCTGTCTGAGGTGATGAATTGCCAAAAGGACAGACAGAGAGAGCCTTAGGGACAGGGGACTGGAGTTTGGAGGGGGGGGGAGTTGGTTGTAATTTGGACGGCTATCCTGAAAGGGAGTTTTCAGGGCAGGAGTTTGAGCAGACAGAGGGAGTCTGCCGTTTCCTTGCACCTTTTCTGCCTCTAGAAGGGGGAGCTGGGGCATAATGCTTTCTAAAGAACTGTGTCTTTGATGGATAGTTCCTAAGAAATTTGGGAATGGGGGAGACAAAGAGAGGTTTAAGGTCTTACAGCTCTTTCCCTTTTTGCTGAAGGGCCTTGAATAGCTCAGCCACGTTGGAACCAAAAAAGCAGAGTTATCCATGGGAGCATCCATTAATTTTGCCCTAATACCATCGGGTAAGGGCTGAAGCCTTAACCAAGAGTATCATTTCAAGACTGAGGCAGAGGCTTCTGTAGCATCATAGCTGCAATGAATAGAAAGCCTGGTGACCTGGGATCAGAGACTAATGAGATTAGAAATTTGTGCCTTGAAACCAGAATCTGGGAGGTCAGCCAAGAGTTTAGTGACCTGGGACGGAAATTCCAAGGCATACTTGGACATGTGTGTTTGGTGGTGTACTGCCTGAAGGCCAGGGTACAGGAAGTATAAACTTTCCTACTAAGGTGCTCCATGGCCTTACTGTCCTTGTCAGTAGGGACAACTGAGGTAGACAGCAGTAATTTGGACAGCTTATCTGTGGATACTGAAACAATGGCAGTGTCAGCTACTGGGCATTTAATCAAAAATTTAGCCCCTTCAGGGACCTTACAGAACCTGCCAGGTCTGCTTGGAGCAGGTGGTTGTGAGTCAGGGTTAAGAGAGGCAGCATTGAAGTCATCCATGAATGCTGGTAATACTGGGGGAATTGCAGAAGGAGCAGGGGTCTCCATCTGCAGAAGGTCATATCATCTTTTTTGTACCTCAGACATCTCAGAAGAATCCCATTTAAAAAATTCCCTCATTTTGGTAAATGTTTCTCCAAAGGTGAGATCCTCAGTTGATGAATCAGCCTCAACAGATTCATCTTCTGGGGAAGGATATCAGAGAGGGCATCTGTGAGGAATATGAGAGGGAATCTTCAGAAGAGGAGTCTGAGGAATCCTCAGTTTCAAGTAGGATGACATCCGCAACTTGATGCCTGGGACAAACAGGATGAGACTAGCCTATGGGGATTCAGGCATGGCAGGCTTTAGAGCCATAAACGCAGTAAAGAGGCTCTGTGAAAAGGCCTGCCAATCTGATTGGCTTTCAGAAGATGGGGAGAGATGCTTGTACTTGGCTTTCTTTTTCAAGGAAGGCCTAGGAAACGTAAGGCCTGAAGAAGGCCTAGTGTCGGAATAAGACCTAGATTTAGTAGTTAGGGTAGCAGAGGGAAGGGCTGTCTGGGAAGTTGTTGGAATTGGTGGTTCCCCGTTGACATTGAAAAGCGATGTCTGCGAACACTCCCTGAACGTGCCTTCTGCACAAGGTTCTGCGGCTTCCCAAGGGGTACATGCTATACTTACATCAGTAGACTCTGAACGTTTCTCCAGGCAATCATCGGCCATAGGAGTAACGTCGGATGGAGGAGGGGCTACACTAGCAACTTAGGGCCTGGAAGTCCTGGTCTTCTTTTTAGGTGGTTCCATGGGCTGACCTGATGGTCCTTCCATCCTTAAGGCTAAGCATTTAAGGCACTGATTTTCTAAATATATATTTAGTTCATGAAGGCGACTATAAAGGGTTTTCAGACGGAAGGACTAACAGATTGCGCAGGAAAGATGGTCATGCAACGACCCTAGACAGAAAAGGCAACAATGGTGGGCATCCTTATGGGGGAATCTGACCACTGTACTTTCACTTCCTGGATGACATGCAACCCTAACAAGCATGCAGTGAGAAAGGAAACAAAGCATCCCCAACGGGGTACTTACCTTTAGAGAAGATCTGAAGCAAAGATGGGAGGAGTGTTTATAATTATACATCATTTTTGAATATCAAATTAATTTATATAAGATGCTTGTGTTATAAATGTATAAGAACTGTATGTCATGTGTATATTAAGCTGCTTTGTACAGATCTTCGTGTTGAAAAGGTATTTGTAAAGTGCTTGTGTTTTAAATGTATCCACAGTGTGCCCTACTAGAAGAGAACAGAAATGTATGTACACTATTTTAACTGTTTAAATGTATCTGTTTTAACAGAGAAAACTGGAGGGATAAACGCTGCCCAGCAAACGTCAGAAAAATATCTGAACTTAAATCACTCTATAGGCTAGGCCATAAAGATGCTATCTCACAGGTTTCAAGACAGTCAGAGACACAACGTCTGTACTAGAAAGCTTTCTGTATTGTGTTTGGGGTGAACTAATCACTACTCTGAAAGCATGGAGAATGCAATTGTTTTATGACCTCCAGCACCTGCCAAAGATCTGAGCAACAGCCCTGGTGTGTGTATTTTTACGGGTAGGTGCTAAATACTGCCAGCTGCCAGCAATGGGGGATTTGCATGGGAACCAGAAGTCAGATGACCAAAAGTGGTGTCATTCTGCAAGCTATCCCAGCAGTAATATTTTAGATATTATTTCGAGAAGTCTCTTGGTGAGATAGAGCATTCTGTATTCTGTCTTGGACCTGACAACAAGAAGAAAGTACAGTTGTGTACACTTACCATAAATGTAGATGTTCGAGTGTATTCACTGTTGCAGTCATCCCACCTGGGTTATCCTGCCAGGGGTAGCCCTCAGTCGGCCCGAATACCAGAGGCTTAGTATTTCTGTGTCGGTTGCCGCTGCTCCAGGACTGACGTCAGGTTGTCAGTGGAATAAAATCAAGCAGCTGACACCAAGACATCAGTTTTTCTTGCCCCAAATGTAAGGAGCCCCCAAATAGGGAACTAGGATATGGTGGAGGACCACCAGTAGAAAGTAAATACCAAAACTCCCTGTAAGGAGTGAGGAAAAGAGACAGTGAGAGACAATGGGGATGGAGGGTGGGAAACCAGGACTGCAACAGTGAATACACTTGAACATCTACATTTATGGTAAGTGTACACAACTGTACTATGTTCTTCATGTTTCACTGTTGCAGTCATCACACTTGGGTTAATTTCCAAAGCTGAAGAAAAGGGTGGAGGCAGTCAAGAAGAGTGGGGCTGGCTAGGATGCCCTGCAAGACTGTGGTTGAAAAGCCTGCCCTGGATTTGGAGAAGATAGGCAGGTGGTAATGCTTGGTGAAGGTATGAACAGAACTACAAGTTGCAGCCTCCAGGATGTCCCTGGTAGAGACCCCTCTGAAAAAAACTGCAGAGGTGGAGGTTGCCCTGGTGGAATGCACCCTGACCCCCTTAGGGGGAGGTTTCCTGTGGTATTTGTAGCAGAGATGGATACAGTGTGCTATCCATTTGGAGATTGTTTGGATATGGCCTTGCCCTCTGCCCCCGCTGCAAAGCTGACTAGCAATTGGTCAGTTTTTCTAAAGGATTTAGTCCTATCCAGGTAGAATCTGCTAGAATCTAAGCTGTCTGTGCACATCCAGAGAATGCAGAATCCTTTCCCCCTTGTTTTGTGGGTTAGAGAAAAAAGTGGGCAAATGAACTGATTGGTTGAGAGCCACTCTGGACACCACTTTAGGCAAGAAAGTTGGGTTAGTCCTGAGGGAGACCCTGTCAGCATGAAAAATAATACAGGGCTCCGCCGCCATGAGTGCTTGTAGCTCTGAAACTCTTCTAACTGAAGTGATGGCCAGAAGCAAGGCTGTTTTCCAAGAGAGGAATTTTAACTCTGCTGAAGGTTCAAAGGGGAGGTAGTGTGAGCTTTTCAAACACAAAGTTAAAGTCCCAAGCTGGGGTAGGAGCTCTTCTGGGTGGCCTTAAATTGTTAGCCCCTCTTAGGAACTATTTGATGAGAGGGTGAGAAAAGAGAGGTGGCTCTGTGCTGTAATGAGCAGAGATGGCAGAGGCATGAATTTTAATAGAAAAGAAGGATAGGCCCCTGTGTAGTAGGTCTGCTAGGTAATCCAGGATGAGAGGTAGGGAGGGCTTTGCTGTTTCAGCTTCTTTAGCCTGGATCCAGGTGCAACACCTTTTCCACTTGTCGGCATAGGATTTTCTAGTGCTGGGACGTCTGGCCTCACATATAACATCCAGGACTTGCTTGCTTAAGCTGGCAACTAGAGGAGAGGTCTGGGAATAAGCCAAGCTGCCAGGTTCAGGGTCTGCAATTGTGGATGCATAAATTCTCCATTCTGCTGGGCCAAGAGATTTAGGAGATCTGAGGTAGGTGCCATGGTGGAAGGGGTGACAGACTGCGCAGCAGTGGGCACCAGTGCTGACATGGCCAGTCTGGGACAATCAAGATTGCTCTTGTTTTTTCCTCCCTTATTTTGAGTAGTACCCTTGAAAGTAGAGGTGGAGGGGGAAATGCATAGATCGAGAGGTTTAACCATTGGAAAGATACGGCATCCACTTTCCAGGCCTTGCTGTGAGGTTCTCTGGTGCAGAATTTGCTGAGCTGGTGATTGTTCTGGGGGGCAAAGAGGTCCACCTTCGGGGTGCCCCATTTCTGGGTTACAAGGTTGAAGGTGCTGTGGTCTAGCTGCCACTCCTGTGGGTCTAGGAGGTTTCTGCTTAGGTTGTCTGCCAGGCAGTTTTGGGAGCCTGGCAGGAATTGTGCTTGCAGGTGAATTTGCATGGCTGAAGCTGTGTACCAAAGGGTCATGGCGAGCTTACAGAGTGGATAAGAGTGAGTTCCTCCCCTGCTTGTTGATGTACCACATCACTGTGGTGTTGTCTGTTTTGATCACTAGAGGCCCTGGGGAGATTAAGGGCCTGAAAGCTGTCAGAGTGTGCTGAACAGCTAGCATCTCTTTTTGGTTGTTGTGCAGATGCATTTGGTTTGGGCTCCAATGGCCCTGAATGCACCTGCCGTCCAGGTGTGCACCCCAGGCATAATCTGATGCATCTGTGGTTAGGGTCTGGGCAGTGTGGGGTTGTGAGAAGTGAAGACCCTTGTTGTGGTTGGATGCTGCTGCCCACCAAATAAAATTTTTACTTAGACAGGGTATCATAGGTATAATAGTTTCCAGGTCCTGAGAGTATTGACTCCAAAGGCTTTTTAGGTACCACTGACGTTTCCTCATATGCAGTTTGGCATATAGAATGAGTAGAATGCAGGATGCCATGAACCCTAGAGCTTGCGGGATTTTCCTTGCAGATAACTGGGTTCTGGTGGCTAGTTGAGAGAACTAGCCTGTCAGATAGGCTTGTTTTTCTGAAATAAGGAATGCCATCTGGGATGCTGTGTCCAGACTTGCTCCCAGGAATACAATTTTTTGAGTGGGTACTAGTTTGGATTTGTTTTCTTTTATAGTATATCCCAGGAAAGTCAGTAGGTCCTTTACAGAGGTCAGGTGCTGTAACAGCTTTTCCTGTCTGCCTGAATCAGGCAGTCGTCTAAGTAGGGGTAAATTTAAATACTCCTTTGTCTGCAAAAAGTGGAGCCAGGCATTTTATGAAAACTCTGGGAGCAGTGGATAAGCCAAAGGGAAGCGCAGAGAACTGAAAGTGCATAGATCCTGCCCTGAAACGTAGATATTTCCTGCAGGAATCCCCGATTGGGATGTGTAGATAGGCCTCTTTTAGGTCTAGGGTGGCTAGTCAAGCATCCTTGGATAGCACAGGAAGAAGCTGCTGGAGAGACAGATTGAGGATTGGGCACCAGGAACAGTCTAGAATAGAAACCTTGGCCTATCTGGTCTGTAGGAAGAGGCTGTATTGCCCTCATGGAGAGCAAGGAATGGACTTGGTTTTGTGCCTCTGCCCACTGGTTTGGAGGAAGATCTGGGAACCCTTTTGGGGATGGCATAGTGTGGAAATTAAATTTGTATCCCTGGGACACTATGTTGAGGACCCATCGGTCATTAGTGATAGAGGCCCAGTTTCGGCATGGGAGGGAGTTTTCCTTCTAGGGGCTCAAGCAGGTGGGCAGTGGTAAGGGATGGAGGTGTACAGTCATTGTGAGTTCTTTCCATAAGGGGGTGGGGCTTAGTACTCCATTTTTGAAGTGGAGGAACTCCATTGCTTAGATCTCTGCATTCCCTGGGACTGCTGTCTGGGGGGTCTGCAACCCCTAGGTCTTGTCTGAGTTTGTCTTGAGGGGGCCAGAAAGGACCAGTGTTTGGAGGGGCAATGCCTACTGAACCTCAGAGGCTGGACCTGTAAGTCTTTAACTGCCTGCATAGATTTTGCTTTTTCAAATGTCTAAAACTCCCCAACTACCTTAGATATTCGCAACTCACCACTACTCACAAGCTCATCTTCAAACCTTCTGACTGTTCATCCCTAGCCACAGCACTAACACCCTACACCCCCACTCCCTAAGATCAGAGAACCAAAACCTGCTTCAAGTACACAAACAGTACAGTTTTGTACCTACCATAAATGTAGATGTCCGATAGGTATGCATCTGCAGTCCTAACATATGGGTTGTCCTGCCTCAGGCAGCCCTTCGGTCGGCCGGATTCCAAAGTCTGGGTCTGGCCTAGGCTGATGTCGCACTTCACCCGACGTCATAGCTGCTGGGGTATAAAGGCATCAGCCGACGCCATTTTCCTCAGTGTTTCTTGCCCCAGATGCCAGGTGCCCTCTAGGAAGGCTAAATTTGGATAAATGCAGATAATTCCAAACAGTAGAGAGCAAAATATATATACATATATATACATACAAACAAATACACCATAATAGATTCCCCCAGCTAGCTAAAAGAGGGGTAAGTACCCTAGGAATACCACAGAGGGGAAGGAGGGTGGGTAATCCTGACTGCAGATGCATACCTATCGGACATCTACATTTATGGTAGGTACAAAACTGTACTATGTCCTTCAAGGATGCATCTGCAGTCCTAACATATGGGTAGAATACCATAGCCAAACTGGGGAGGAGGCACTAAGATAATGATGGTGTAGTTAAGATCCCTTGCAAAACAGCAGTTGCAAAACCTGCTCGATCTGGAGTATAAAGGAAGATTATAATGCTTGGCAAATGTATGCACGGAGCTCCAAGTAGCAGCTTCTAAAATGTCTTTGGTAGCCACTCCTCGTAGGAAAGCTGTAGTGGTGGCTGTAGCTCTTGTGGAATGAGGTCTGATATTTTCAGGAGTTGTCTTTCCATGAAAAGAGTAGCAAAATCTAATGCAATTTCCTATCCATTTTGAGATTGTCTGTTTTGAAATTGCTTTTCCTTGCACTCCTGTTGCATATGCTACCAGAAGCTGGTCAGTTTTTCTGCTGGCCTTAGTTCTGTCCAGATAGTAGCGTAATTGTCTGTGCACATCCAAGGTGTGTAGTAGTCTTTCCCCCCTGTTCTGTGGGTTGGGGAAGAATGTAAGTAAATGTATAGCTTGGTTCAATGATACCCTGGAGACCACCTTTGGCATAAAAGTAGGATTAGTTCTCAGAGACACTCTATCCTGATGGAAGATAAGGAAGGGCTGTACTGCCATTAATGCCTGTAACTCAGATACCCTTCTTGCTGAAGTGATTGCTAGCAGGAATGCAGTTTTCCAAGATAAGAACTGTAAGTCTGCTGTCACTGCTGGTTCAAAAGGGGGAAGTGTTCATTTTTCCAGCACAAAGTTGAGATCCCATGCAGGTAGAGGTGGTTTCCTTGGAGGCTTTACGTTTTTGAATCCTCTCAAGAACTGCCTGAGTAGAGGATGAGAGAAGACAGGAGGATCCATGTTGTACTCTGCTGAAATTGCTGATGCATGAATCTTAATGGAGGAGTAGGACAGGCCATTGTGGAACAGTTCTGCTAAATATTCCAGGATGTGTGCTATGTTTGCCAATGAGACATTTTCTCCCTTTGCTGCACTCCAAATGAGGAATCTTTTCCATTTGGCAGAATATGTTTTCCTTGTGGAGGGTCTGCGAGCCTCCAGGATAATGTCCTTAACCCTCTGAGATAAATCTGGTTGATTTTGTTTTATGCAATATTCCAAGCAGTTAGCTGCAGTGTTTTCAAGTTTGGATGCAGGGTCTTGTAGTTGTTCTGCGTTAGAAGTAAGGGACATAGAGGTAGGGGCCATGAGTGCGCCTGAGACATGCTTCTCAGTAGTGGGTACCAATGTTGTCTTGGCCAGTCTGGAGCTATCAGGATTACCTTTGGCTGTTCCTCTCTGATCTTCAGTAGGACTTTGTACATCAAAGGAAGAGGTGGAAATGCATATGCTGTCAGGTTTTTCCAGCTGAAAGAGAGTCCACCCTCCAGGCAAGTGGGTGGTATACTCTTGAGCAGAATTTCTTCAATTGGTGGTTGTGTGGGGAGGCGAACAGGTCTATCTCTGGCATTCCCCATTTCTTTGTTATGGTTTTGAAGATATCTGGATGCAGCATCCATTCGTGAGCATCCGTGGTAGTTCTGCTTAAGGTGTCTGCTAGTGAATTTTCTTTTCCTGGTACAAATCTGGCCTGCAGTTGAATGTTGAGATTCAGGGCCAAATTCCACAGGTCCATTGCCATCCGGCATAGAGGGTATGAGTGTGTACCTCCCTGTTTGTTGATGTACCACATGACTGTGGTATTGTCCATCCTTATCAGCAGGTGACCTTGTTGGAGGAATGGTCTGAATGCCTCGATTGCATGTTTCACTGCCAGCATCTCCTTTAGATTTATGTGTAGATTCAGCTGGTCTTGGGACCATAGGCCTTGTATACACTTGTCTTCCATGTGTGCCCCCCAGCCTAGGTTTGAGGCGTCCGTGGTGATGGTCTGGCTTGGATGTGGTTTGTGGAAAGGCAATCCTCTGTTTATCTGACAGGCCTGAGTCCACCACAGGAATTCTTTTTTCAGGCATGGAATAATTGGAATCTGGGCTTCTAGACTGTGCTTGTGTTGAGACCATACATTCCTTAGGTACCATTGTAACTTTCTCATATGCAGCCTGGCATGCGGGATCAATATTATGCAGGATGCCATGTAACCCAGGGCTTGCAGGACTTTCCTTGCAGTAAGCTGAGTTTGTGTTGTTAATGCCATGAAATAGACTGGTAGTTGCTTTTGTTTTTCCTCTGTGAGAAAAGCCATCTGAGTTGTTGTATCCAGTTCTGCACCCAAAAATGTTATCCTTTGGGATGGTACTAGCCTTGACTTTTGAATGTTGACTGTGTATCCCAAGGCTTGCAACAGTTGTATGACATTGGCCAAATCCTTTATTAATTTTGTCTTGTTGTCCGCTTGTATTAGGCAGTCATCCAGGTATGGGTAAATTTGAATTCCCTGAAGCCTGCAATGAGCAATTACTGATGCCAGGCATTTCGTGAATACTCTGGGCAGTAGATAAGCCAAAGGGCAATGCTGAAAATTGATAATGCTCTGATCCTGCAAGAAATCTGAGGTGTCTTCTGCAATATGGTCGCATAGGGATGTGCAGGTATGCCTCCTTGAGATCTAGAGTCACCAGCCAAGACTCCTTGCCCAACATGGGAAGAAGTTGCTGGAGGGTCAGCATTTTGAATTTTGGAACAATGAGGTATGTGTTCAGTGCGGACAAGTCGAGAATAGGTCTCCATTGATTTTCTTTTCTTGGTACAAGGAATAGTCTGGAGTAAAATCCTTGGCCTTGTTCCATAGATGGTACCTTTTCTATTGCTCTCATCCTTAGTAAGTTGATGATTTGTTTTAGAGCCTCTGTTTTTTGGCTTGGTGGAAGGTTTGGCATTCCTCTCTTTTTTGGTAGAGTGTGGAAGTGAAACCTGTAGCCCTTGTCTATTGTTTGTAAAGTCCATTTGTCTCCTGTAATGCAATGCCAGTTTTCTGAAAATAAGGCTAGCTTTCCGCCCAAGGGTGCTTCCAGTTGTTCCCTGGTAGGTGGAATCAGAGCCAAGTCATTGTGTCTGTCCTGTGGAAGTGGTTGTAGTCGCAGCTGTGGCAGCACTTCTCTGGTTGGCAGGTTGCCACTGACGACCCCTGTAGGCACCCCTAGATTGACCTCTGCCTCTTGGGCGCCTTTTTCTGCCTCTCTGAGCTCTGGAGGTGTCTGGAAAGGACCAATTATTCGAAGGTCAATTTCTGCTAAACCTCGGAGGTTGGACCTGCAAAAAATCCTTGACTGTTTGGACAGATTTTGCTTTTTCTTCCACTTTCTTTAGAACCTCCTGTGCAGGGGAGCCAAACAAACTTTGTTTCTCCATAGGAGTATCTAGGAGTTTTGACTTAACATGGTCTGGTAAGGATTGCTCTTTTAACCAGGCATGCCTTCGAATCACTGCTCCAGTCATAGCTGATCTAAAAGAAGCCTCCAGTGCATCATAGCCACATTTTAAAAAATGATTACTGACCTGCTGAGAGTTATGTACCAAATCCTGAAGGGACTTACGGTCTATAGGTTCAGGAGAGGACAGTTTTTTATTTAGCTGGTCTAACAAAAATTCCTGGTACTGTATCATGTGAAATTGACAGTTTAAGGCCCTGGCAGAAAGAGTAGCAGATGTATAAACCTTTTTACCCCATCTCTCTAATGCTCTAGATTCCCTTTCAGAGGGAAGAGGGTTTTTGGCAGAGGCAGCTGCAACACCCTTAGGGCCCTGAGAAATGGTTTCTGGGTCTGCAACATGAGCCTTATACAAGTGGTAGTGAGTGTCCGGGACCCTGTAATATCTGTCAGGCTTGGCAGGGGCCGGAGGAAGAGAATCAGGGGCAGTACTGGCATCATTATATGCATCATCAACAACTGATAGTACCGGAGGTATGGCTAAAGGCCTATGCTGTGGTAAGTGTAAAAAAGTCCTTAGCCTTTTCCTTTAATCTGAAAAATCCTGGCCCTGCCATTGGAAGTGTTCCCTCAGAGTGTAGGGTTTCCCCAAAAGAAAATTCTTCAGGAGGAGAAGCAGAAGGAATGGAGTCTTCTGTATCAGAATCCTCATAAGGTGAATATGGGCCTTCCTGATGGTCAGAAATATCTGAGTCATCCGAGGAATAGTCTGTAGAGAGAGGTTCAGGGGGTTCAGTCCTAGGCCTCTTATCTGGAGGAGGTTGAGAGGCCCTGTCTGGGTGAGGTTGGGATCCCCTGATCAAAGAAATAAGATCCTCAGCAAGGCTGAGTATCTGGGAACTAGAGGTAGGCCTGTGAGAGGGAGCTTTTGTAGGTAAGGTCTTAGAAGTTTTGGCTGCTTTAGCCCTGGAAAAGGCCTTGATAGACATAGAAGCAGGGGGTCTAGCAGCCCCACGTGCAGGAGTAGAGATGTCTAAAGGAATAGTGTCTGACAAATCCTGGGTGCCTGCTTCTGCAGCAGTAATTTCTGTAGCCGATTCAGCCATGTCCTGTGTGGCCTCGGTTATCGGAGGCATGCTTTCGGCCGAAGGGAGAACCGAGGACTCGGTTTCAGCCAAAACCGAGACACTCACGGTAGGCCTAACCGTGGTTTCAGCCGAAACCACGGGCCACGAGTGTCGGTCCTTTTCCTTGCGCTTTTTAGCTAATTGTGTAGTCGGAGTCTCCGACGGCATTTTATATGCAAAAGCGGGACCAAAAAACTCTTCTGCAAACTCCGACCGACGTCTAAGCGTCCGTCGGTTGAAGGAAGCACAGGCTAAACAAGCTGATACGTCGTGGTCTGGGCCTAAGCAAGGAAGGCAGTAAGACTGGAAATCCTTATGAGGTATTTGTTTCCCACAAGTTAAACAATTATTTACTTTGTCTGACATCGGCTAAGGCAAGAAAGAGTCCCCAACGGGGTACTTAGCTTTTTAGAAGTCTTCGGTAGTAGAAATCTCTGGATCTGACCGACCGGCACTTGCGAACAGCTTCTGCTTCGGGCACCGCGCGGCAAGAAAGACGGAGGAAAATGGCGTCGTCTGATGCCTTTATACCCCAGCAGCTATGACATTGGGTGAAGTGCGACATCAGCCGAGGCCAGACCCAGACTTTGGAATCCGGCTGACCGAAGGGCTGCCTGAGGCAGGACAACCCATATGTTAGGACTGCAGATGCATCCTTGAAGGACATCCTCTCATTCCCCAGGCCAGCTACTACTATACTGCACAATAGCCAAACTTTGAAACTCTCTCCCCTCTCACCTACACTACATACCTAACCATAACAACTTCAAAAGCCAGCTCTTCATACATCTATCCTCCAAATGGAATGTCCCTCTCATGCTCCTACCTAAATTACTTCCTTAACCAATTGTTTTCCTACCCTCCTTCTTTGTCTCTTACATGAATATCTAATTTGGCTTTTTCTCTGCAATCTGGTTTAAACATGAATAATGTGTTTTCCAATTCTACTAATGTTACCCAATGCACTGAACTGAATATTGTACAATAAGTAATGTAATATAACCTTACATATATGTAAATGTAATGTATGTTCTTGTGGAGCTTTTCTCCCCAGGCCTCCACTGAAAACAGGCCAATTTGACCCAGTAGACTATCCCAGTCAACAAATGCAAATAAATAAATAAATATCTCTTCTGCCTTGGTGCCAAACAAATTGTCTTTATTCAATGGTGTGTCCAATAGTTTTGATTTGACATGGTCTGGCAAGGTCTGTTCCTTAAGCCAAGCATGCCTTCTAAGTACAGTACCTGTGACTGCTGCCCTGCAGGATGCTTCTAGGGCATCAAAGCCACATTGCAAGGTGTGTTTAGTAACTTAGCTTGCAGAATGCATAAGCTCCTGTAATTCTTTATTTTCTGCACAAGCCGGAAAGGTAGACAATTTTTGTTTAAGGAGTTTCATAGTATGTTGCTGGTATTTCAGCATGTGGAACTGACAATTTAGTGCTCTAATGGCAAGAGTTGCAGAGGTGTATACTTTTTACCCCATCTGTCTAAAACTCGGGAATCCCTGTCCAATGGGGTGGGATTCTTAGCTGTGGTTGCTTTTATTCCTTTAGGTCCTTGGGAGATGACCTCTGGTTCAGCTGTAGGATTTTTGAAAAGAAATCTGTTCGAGTCAGGGACTCTGTAATACCTGTCAGGCTTCCTGGGAGCAAGTGGAAGGGTGTCAGGGGTTAAACTGGATTCCATAAAGACATCATCCACAACATCCAGGACAGGAGGAATTGCTAAACGTCTGTGCTGTGGTAAATCTCAGAATTCTCTGAGTCTCTTTTTGGACTGAGGATAGTCCTGACACTCCCACTGGAAATGCTCCATTAAAGTATGTAGGGTTTCACCAAATGAATCTGGAGGAGAGGCAGAAGGAATGGATTCCTCTGCATCTGAATCCTCATAAGCAGACAAGGGTTGCATGTCTTCATATTCAAAAACCTCAAAGTCATCGGACTCCTGGTCAGATAAAACTGCTGGGGACAAGACTCTTTTTCTTTTGGAAGGGGTAGGCTGGCTTCTCCTAACAAACATGATAAGGTCTTCCGCCATTTTAAGCATTTGAGATTGAGGCATGGAAGCAGGTGCTTGAGCTTGGGTCATCGTTTTTTTAGGCATAGTTCGTACCCTGGGCCTGAGAAACTTGGAAGTTTTAGAAAGAACTGAAGACGTGAAAGAAGTCGTCGGTTTGTGTCGAGTATCGGTAGTGCGAAGAACTTCCTCGGAACCTGGTGCCTGCTCAGCGGCACCGGACCCATCCAAGGTAGAGACATCCGCAGGATCCTTAGTCAAAGGAGGGTCTCGCGGCCTGCGAATCCACAGAAGCAGGCATCAGGGGCTGCGAAAGTGCCTCACTGAGGACTGGCAAACTGGCAACTAGCTTAACAGAAGCGTCATCAACAGTTTTGGACCTGTGCAGTCTGTCTCTGACTTTATCATTACTTTTTTTGGAAGATCGGTAGTTGGATGGATTACCGAAGCCATTTCGGAATACGGAGCTCGAGAGCAAAAATATTTAGCTACAATAAGGGCCCAATGACATATAGTTCTGGCATTGAACAAAGCACAAAACCAACAGCGAGGGATGTCGTAGTCTGGGCCTAAAAAGGGGATGCAGTAAGAATGGAAATTTCGGTGTGGTATTTGCTTTCCACAGGCGAGACAATTGTTAACTTTTTCTGACATCGGTTAGAGCAAGAAAAATGGATCCCCAACAAGGTATTTAAGCTTTAGAAGACTTCAACTTCAATTTGGAAACGAAAATTCAGGTAGCGGCTGACCGGCACTCATGCTCACTGCTTCGGGCTCCTCGGCAAGAAAGACTGATGTAGTGGTGTTGGCTGCCTGATTTTATACTACTGACAACCTGACATCAGCCCTGGAGCAACAGTAACCGACGCAGAAATACTAAGCCTCTGGTATTCAGGCCGACTGAGGGCTACCCCTGGCAGGATAACCCAAGTGTGATGACTGCAACAGCGGAACACGAAGTACATCCATTCACCACATCTTCTGCCTTGCTCTATTACGCAAGTTATTAGGGAGTAGTATAATTCTCTTAGATTCAGTCAGGAACATAGTGAAGCTTAGTTTTGATATTATTTTTCTTTATTTGTTTGAGACTGTCTTTCAATGTTGTTTTAAATATTTCCTGCGATTCTGAACTCTGATGTCACTATAAATATATACTTAGCATTTTCTCGTTCTTTTATTATTTATTATTAAATATATTTAAATCTTTCATTGTGGATGATCTTTGTAGAAATATTTAAGTTTTTAGAGTACTTGCTTATTTATTTGGTGACACTGTGTGGGCCACTCCTAACAGCCTTGCGCTTGGTCATTACCATTTATATTAATATTAATATTTCGCAGTAAGACTGGACACCCTTTGTTAAGGATGTTAAAGTAGCTGTCAAGGGGTTCTGGTGGCAGTGGTAACTACCTTCTAGTCTGGGCAAAAGGGACATAGCTATTAAACCTGTGCCAGCCTTTCCCAGGTGTGTGTGTTAACAGAAATCAAATCTCCAAGAGTGTGTGTGTCAGCTACTTGGGCAGAGACACAAAGCACTGGTTGGGCAGAGAGAGTATTGGAGGACTTGGCTTGGAACCCTGGCTAAGGACTCACCTCTACAGCTGTGCCAGTGGGAAGTCTTATTGGGGATCTGGAGAAACAGGAACCAGCCCCAGACTGACTGTGGTCTCTGTGTACTCTTAAGGGAAACAGCACTTGATGCAGAGGGCTGCATCCGGAAATACTGTGTGCATCTCTTATCGTCCCAGTGAATGTCCCCCCATAGGTGCCAGTGGTGAGGATTGTGGCTCCTTGACTACTGGCCCAGGGGTGGGATATCCACGTCACATATTGGCTGGCAGTGGTTGGTCGTCACAGTGCTATGTGCAGTTGGTCTTTGAAATTTAAACCCAATGTAAATGAAGTACTGAAGATTATAAAGAAGATGAAAGAACTAGAGGTATAGTCTTTAGAAAAGGAAAGGAGCAAATTACATAGAAATAAATGGAAACTGAAAACAATATATGCAGAATAATGTTCAGGATGTCACGGACTGATGTTTAAAGGGAGCAGGAATTGAGCAGTTTATGTAAAGTTGAAGTGAATAATTGTTAAAAAGAAACAGAGTATGTAATGTATAATGCGTGAATATGACAAATATGAATATGGCTTAATTTTCTTTTCTATTAATGTATGTGTGCCCATGTTTTTAGTGATAATTTAATACCTTTTTAAAGAAAGAAAATCAGCAATTATTTTTTTCATACTGTCAAAGGAAGCTGGAAGAAATTTTGACATACATGCTTGACAATTTACTATTCAAAAGACTAAGTTGGAAGAAGTATTTACCTTCTTTGCAAACAGTCAAAAGCTCTCCCCATTTTTTATCTGATAGAACAGTGTTAGAGTGGGAGCAGCGTCCACAATAAACCTATCCCTGATAGAGTGGCCTCACATCATTTCAACAGGTGGATAGCAAAAGATGATACAGTTAAGCAGGCCAGCTGGCTAGGGTTTTATCAGCAGTGGAAGCACCTTCATATTCAAAGTAGACAACCTTTTTCAGGTAGAATCTTCTTTAACAGTGCATACTAAGGTAGGTATGGCTCTTCTACTACTGGATTTTACTCCTAGAAAGGTTACAGGGAGATGAATGGTAGGTTTAAGGAGAAGCTCTAAGCCTACTTTCATGTGGAAATGCACATTTGTTCTAAGTGATATACGTCCTTGCAAAAGACAAAATACATTTCTTTATAAAAATTACGGTTCAGAGATCATGTGATCAGAGGCAGTAATCACCAAAAAGAATGCATTTCAAAATATGAACTTCAGAGTTGCATAACAAGTGGAGGATGGATAAGCCACTGATTACATTCACATACCAAGGAGAAGGTATGAAAAAAGAGCCCCTAAGTGACAGCTGTATAACCAGCTGGCTCTGGTTCCCAGTTCTGCCCTGCACATGGCCATCTTATGCAGAGATGCCAGAAAATACAGTGCAAGTTTGAACAATGTGTTGTACCGTGCAATTCTTACATTTATGACAAAGACTTTTTACACTACAGTAATTCATCACTGTTTGCTGTAGATTATAGTAAATCACATCACTGAAGGGAAAATATGATTAAGCATGATGTGGCTGTATAACGTACGTCAAAATAAGTTTCTAAAACTGTTTAGGTCATCTGAAGTTTCTGTTTTGGCTAACAGAACAAGGACTACTAGCCACATATGGAATATGCCATATTATAATAAAGGCAGGAGTCCGAGATCCCCAGTTTATAGGTTACAGCTGCAAAAAATGCAAAATGTGCACCTTTTTTATTGTCAATGATGTGTTTTAAAAGAAATAATATACCATTTTATTTGAACAGGCTTAACTAATGTGTTGTTTTTGTACTTACTGTTATCACTTCATATAAGCCTTATTGCCTTCTGAATCTGCAAACAAAATAAATTAAATGAAATGAAGTATGGAGTAACTAAGACTCAAATCAACCATGTGCCTGAGTCAACAAAGAATCATCTGTATGCCAAACAGAAATGGCACAGATACTTAGGAAAAACACTGATGACATACTGAACCTCATCTACATGGAATAAAACATCTGATGAGTGGAAGTTCTCCTGGAAACTTCAATCATTTCTTAGGCTTCTGCTATTAACATCTGGTGGGATACAGGACCTAGTAGAATAGCTATACACTGAGGTGGCACTGGCTGTCACCTCAGATAATAGTGACCTTCCTGGTTAGTACTGGGACAAATTCCTGTAATGTCAGGGGCAAGACGGCTTGAAAACCAACACCCTTCTTAAACACCAATGGAAGGTGTGGATCAACAGTTATCATTCTTCTCTTTTAATGGTGAAATAAGAATCAGAGGAAAAGGCATACAGATATCTTCCCTTGCTAAGGAAAGGAAAATATACCCACCATCAATTCCTTTATGCCATGCTGAATTGAGGGAAAGACTGCACTACTCTGTAAGAACAGATCCTTGCCTCACAGTTTACCCTTATCCTACCATCCATGACAGGGTAGAAGCTAAAACTGAGGGACTCCAACAGCATGATAAACATTCCCAGAAATGGGAATACCTGCAAGAGAGGTGTATAAGTCTAGGTCCTACAGCTACATATGCATGTCCTCTTTGTACAGGAAGTACAAACACACTGCTACCTCATTTGTTTACAAACTGTGCTATATTCAGGTTGTTTGACTAGAGCAGTGGACATGTTTTAGTCTCAGCTCCACTTCCAAAGCTTGTAGAATGAGGTAATCTAAGCTTGAGACAGTCTATGTAAAGCTCTTTGTCATGGGGATCCGTTTTTCTCTAAATTTCCAAGGAGCTTGTGTGGGCTTTATAATTCACTCATGAACTTGCTGTCAATAAGGACTGCAGGATTTAGCTTCAGAAAATGTAATTACACTGAGAATGGTGAGCATCAACCACTCTACAGCCCAGTGGGAGTATTCGACACTAGCAGAAGGTCCACACTGGTTTAATTACTTTGCAGTCATTTCCACCTCTCTGTTTAATAATACACTCCCATCAAAGGCAGGTGAATGAGGCACTGAAAAATGGTAAAAGCCATAAGCCCCAAAATGTGCAGAAGTGTAAATACTTCCTCATTTACCACTATACCTAAACCCAGACTGCCAAGCTTATGGCCTTCTTTGGCCTTCACTTCTGGCAAGAAACATGACAATAAAGGCTATCCAGAATCCAAACATGCAAACAAATTTTTCTGTGCTGGGATCAAACAAGATACTCTGTTTATGGTGACCAAGAAAGGACACAACTAAAGTATACTATGCTAGGATCAAACAGGATACTCTGTTTATGGCAACCATGGACAGACCCCAAGTAAGAGACATTACACTG
Organism: Protopterus annectens; assembly: GCF_019279795.1. Lineage (NCBI taxonomy): Eukaryota > Metazoa > Chordata > Ceratodontiformes > Protopteridae > Protopterus > Protopterus annectens. Next base: position 1,104,653,456 of record NC_056741.1, read on the forward strand.
GGACCAAACAGGACTCTCTGTTTATGGAAAGCATGGAAGGACATAGGTAATGGACACTACCAAGGAGTTCCTTGATAGGACCACAAGAAAATTTTCCAGGTAAGGGAACAAATATTATTTTTCCTGCAATGACTCAAAAAGATGCAAGTCCTATGATAAATACTGCAACTGCAGGGGAGATAAACAGCAACAAACTGTACTAAAAATAAAGCCTAGTAACAGTAAATCAAAGGAACCTCTTATATAATCAAATATGTGCCAAAATGCATCTATCATGTCCACTGACAGAAATGAAGTGTCCTGTAGCAGTATAGTCATGCTTTTCTGGAATTTGTCCTACTTGATATGCTCAACAATGTAAACAGCTTCAAAATAGGAAAGAAAACTCCAATTCCCTTTAAGATGAAAAGGATGCACCAAAAGAATCATTTGCTGCTTTCTACAGGAGAAATGTGATTTACTACCCTTTTAAAAACAGTCAGGGCTAACTACAGAATTTCAGTAAAGACAGCTTAGCTCTTCAGTTGAGCTCTTTCTGGGGGAGGACCTACAAATTCTAAGATTTATTTATTTAACTATCAGTCAATCTATCTATTTACTCTATTTTATTTACTGACAATTGATGAATGGAAAAGTCCGACTGGGTCAGGAACCCATTTTCAGTGGAGGCCCGGGGAGAAAAGCTCCAAAAATAAACTGAAATATAATTTACAAACATGTTCAATAAGCATATCTTGTACAGTCTGAAGTAACAAACATAGTACATATAAAAGTACATTTTATACAATTTAGACTGTAAAGACTGACAACATTATTCACAAATCTTTGAGATCTTTTTGATCACATCCAGATTTCACCAGTCCTTGGTTATGGTCCTCTAGCCTACTGCAAATTCAAAGAACTATATTCTGACAGGCAGTCCTGTGGGGTAGTCAGGACTGCTGCAGCACTGCTGGGGAGTTTTCCTCCTGGAAAACTTACCAGGAAAAGTGGAATTAATTGGCATGTCAGTACTCTCTTAATCCCATATGGGGGAATTTCTTCTTTCTGAAGAACAAAGATGACATATAAGAGAAAGAAGAAGCCAAGGAAAGTGCATCAAAGGGGTACATCCGTTATGCTCAAAGTACAGTTTTGTACCTACCATAAATGTAGATGTTTGAGTGTACACCCTGCTGCAGTCATCACACTTGGGTTATCCTGTTGTCAGGCAGTCCCGCAGTAGGCCGGAATTCCAAAGTCTTGGTCCGGCGTCGGTTGCTGTCACTTCTTCCCCGACGTCAGTGCGCCAGGGGTATATATAACGCATCCGACGCCATTTTCTTCAGTTTTTCTTGCCCCAGATGTCAGGTGCCCCCAAAAAGGTGGTCAGTAATTAGTACCAATTTAAGAAATTTTAGCACAAACACATAATCCCTCCAGCTATAAGCAAATACATCAGGAAGGTATTATAGAGATTTAGCCAGTTAGATCAGAGGGGATGGAGGGAGGGTAACCTGGACTGCAGCAGGGTGTACACTCGAACATCTACATTTATGGTAGGTACAAATCTGTACTATGTTCATCGTGTTACCCTGCTGCAGTCATCACACTTGGGTAGAATCCCAATGCTAAGGATGGGTGGAGGAGTCATAAAGGGTTAGAGGAAGCTAGAAGGCCCTGCAGAACTGCAGTGGCGAAGCCAGCTCTAGTCTTAGAGTAAAGTGGTAAATGATAGTGTTTGGTAAAGGTGTGTACTGAACTCCAAGTTGCAGCTTCCAAAATCTCCTTGGTTGGAACCCCCCCCCCCCCCCCGAGGAAGGCTGTAGATGTAGCTGTTGCCCTGGTAGAGTGGGGCCTAATGGTAGCAGGAACTGGTTTTCCATGATGGGTATAGCAAAAACGAATGCAATGTCCTATCCATTTGGAAATGGTTTGTTTTGATATAGCCTTCCCTTGTGAAGCTGTAGCATAGGATACAAAGAGCTGGTCATATTTTCTGAAAACCTTAGTTTTATCCAAGTAGTAACAGAGTTGCCTGTGAATGTCCAAGGAATGCAGGAGTCTTTCTCCTTTGTTCTGTGGATTTGGGAAGAAGGTGGGTAGGTGGATGGTTTAATTTAAAGCCACACTGGAAACCACCTTAGGCATGAAGGAAGGATTAGTTCATAGAGAAACTTTGTCTTGATGGAAAATGAGGAAAGGTTCCACTGCCATTAGTGCCTGCAGCTCTGAGACTCTTCTAGCTGAAGTTATTGCTAGCAGCAGGGCAGTCTTCCATGATATAAACTGTAGATCTGCAGAGAAAGCTGGTTCAAAGGGAGGTAGCGTAAGTTTTTCCAGAACAAAATTGAGGTCCCATGTTGGTGTAGGTGCTCTCCTGGGGGGGCCTAATGTTTTTTGCCCCTCTGAGGAACTGCCTTAGAAGTGGATGGGAAAACAAGGGTGGATCCGTGTTGTAGTGGGCTGAAACAGCTGATGCGTGGATTTTAATGGAAGAAAAAGAAAGTCCTTTGTGCAACATCTCGGTTAAATACTGTAGAATCTGAAGCATGTGAGGCTGAAGTGTGTTTTGGCCTTTAGCTTGGTTCCAGGTGCAAAACCTTTTCCATTTGTCCGAGTAGGCCTTCCTGGTGCTGGGACTCCTAGCTTCCAGAATAACATCCATAATTGCTTGGGAAAGAGGAGCCGGCTGGATGCTTAGGTGATTTGCCATGCAGCCAGATTTAAGGTTTTGAGCTGGCTGTGTAGAATCTGATTGTTTTGCTGTGTGAGCAAATGGGCAATTTGTGGTAAAATCCAAGGTGGGCCCTGGGCCATATTCCTTAATAGTGGGTACCAGTGCTGGCGTGGCCAGTCTGGGGCTATGAGTATCAGTCGTGGTCTCTCCTTTCTGACTTTCAGAAGCACCTTTGTGAGGAGAGGCAATGGAGGGAAGGCATATACTGTCAGGTTTTCCCAACTGAATGAGAGTGCGTCCACTTTCCAAGCTTGATGTTGAAGTGTCCTTGTACAAAATTTTGTTAGCTGATAGTTTTGGGGGCTGGCAAACAGGTCTATGTCTGGAAGGCCCCATTTTTGAGTTATCATTGCATCCAGTTTCCACTTGTGGGGATCCATGATGTTTCTGCTGAGGTCGTCTGCCAATGTGTTCTTTTTTTCCTGGCAGGAATTGAGCTTGTAATTGAACTTGGTAAGCCAGTGCTGTGTTCCACAATGTCATTGCTTGCCTGCATAGAGGGTAAGAGTGTGTACCCCCTTGTTTGTTTATGTACCACATTACTGTGGTGTTGTCCGTCCTTACTGTAAGTTGTCCTGGATGTAATAGGTTCTTGAAGGCTGTCAGAGCATTCTGCACAGCTAGCATCTCTTTTTGATTGATGTGCAGATTCCTTTGATCTGCAGTCCATATGGCTTGAATGCACTGTCCTGCCATGTGTGCCCCTCAGGTGTAGTCCGATGCATCTGTTATCATAGTTTGCCTGGCTGGGGGCAAGGTGAAAGGCTGACCCTTGTTGAGGTGACATGCCTGTGACCACCATAGAAACTCCTGTTGTAGGCAGGGAATGAGAGATATCATTGTGTCCAAGCTGTGGCTGTGTTGAGACCATACGCTTTTTAGGTACCACTGTAATTTCCTCATATGCAGCTTTGCAAATGGTATTAGTAGTATGCAAGATGCCATGAAGCCCAAGGCCTGCAGAATTTTTCTTGCAGGGAGTTGGGTCTTTGTTGCCATTGTTTTGAAATATTGAGTCAGTTGTAGTTGTTTGTCTGGCGTCAGATAAGCCTTCTGGGCCATTGTATTCAAGCTGGCACCCAGGAATGTCATATTTTGTGAGGGTACTAGTTTTGATTTCTTTTCGTTTACTGTGTACCCCAGGTAACTCAGAAGATGTTTTACAAAAGCCAGATGTTGTAAAAGGATGTCCTTGCTTTCTGCTTGGATGAGGCAGTCGTCCAGGTAAGGGTATATTTGAATTCCTCTTTGTCTGCAGTATGCAATTATTGGTGCCAGGCATTTTGTGAAGACCCTGGGCGCAGTAGATAAGCCAAAGGGCAGTGCAGAGAATTGGTAATGGGTTGAACCTGCAATGAAATGGAGGTATCTTCTGCAACTTTGTCTGATAGGGACATGCAGGTATGCCTCCTTGAGGTCCAATGTTACTAGCCATGCTTTCTTGCCCAACATGGGAAGAAGCTGCTGTAGTGTTAGCATCTTGAATTTGGGTACTTGTAAGAAGGTGTTTAGAATTGAAAGGTCCAGAATTGGTCTCCAGGCATTGCCCTTTCTGGGGACTAGAAAGAGTCTTGAGTAAAATCCTTGGCCTTGCTCTCGTGTAGGTACCAGCTGAATGGCTCTCATGTCCATGAGAGCTGTAATTTGTTTTTGTGCCTCTGCCCATTGATTTTGTGGCAGGTTTGGCATTCCTCTTTTCATTGGCAAGGTGTGGAAATGGAATCTGTATCCTCGTGAAATTATGTCTAGGACCCATTTGTCCTTTGTGACAATGTGTCAGTTGTCTGAAAAAAGTGCGAGTTTTCCTCCCAAGGGAGCTGCCAAGAGAGTGTTGCTTGGCCAGATGAGGTAAGTCATTGAGTTTGCCTTCTGGTAGTTTGGGACCTGTCTTCTCCTCCCTTCTGTGTTGTAGTGCCCCATTGTCGAGGTTTGTATTGGGCTTATGGTTGTCCTCTGCCTCTTGGATGTCTGTATTTACCCCTCTGTGGTCTGTCAGTAGCTGGAAAGGACCAATTTTCTGTTGGCCAATTTCTGCTGAAGCGAGGGGGCTGTACCTGTAGAAAATCTTTGACTGTCTGCATCGATTTTGCCTTATCCTCCATTTTCTTTAAGACGTCTTCTGCTTTAACTCCAAATAGAACATCCTGCTGTAAGGGAGCATCTAGAAGCTTTGCTTTAACATGATCAGGCAGAGTTTGTTCCTTTAACCAAGCATGCCTACGTATAACAGACCCAGTGACAGCTGCTCTGCAGGAAGCCTCCAAAGAATCAAACCCACATTGTAAAGTATGTTTGCCCACCTGTTCAGTTGCATGCAACAGATCCTGCATTTCTTTCAATTCAGAATGTTGAGGGAGTGTGCTCATTTTTTTGTTTTAACTGAGACATTAGAAATTGCTGATATTTTAGCATGTGAAATTGGCAATTTAGTGCTCTCATAGCTAGAGTGGCTGAGGTGTAAACCTTTTTCCCCCACCTGTCTAGTGCTCTGGAGTCCCTTTCAGAGGGTACAGGATTTTTTGCCATAGAAGCCTTAGCCCCTTTGGGACCCCGGGAGATGGTCTCTGGATCAGCAACAGGGCTTTTATAACGGTATTTGTGGGAATCAGGCACTCTATAGTATCTGTCTGGTTTGGCTGGAGAAGAAGGCAGAGAATCTGGGTTCAAACTAGGTTCTAAGTAAACATCATCCACAATGTCTAAAACTGGGGGGGTGGCAAGTGGTCTGTGCTGGGGGAGTAAAAGAAACTCTCTAAGCCTTTTCTTTAAGTCAGAGTAGTCCTGACCTTCCCAGTGAAAATGTTCCCTCATAGTGTGTAAAGTTTCCCCAAAGGAGTAGTCTTCAGGAAAAGAAGTAGAGGGAATAGAGTCCTCAGCATCAGAATCTTCATAAGGGGAGAAGGAGTAATCTTGGTCCTCAGAGGAGCCTGAGGAAATAGACACTTGATCAGAGGAGGCATAATCTTCCTCTTGTCTAGGCCTTTTGTCGGGTGGGGGTTGGGAACCCCTGATTAAAGAGATCAAATCTTCAGCCATTTTAAGCATCTGTTTCTTAGGCATGGGGCCTTGAACTGGAGACTGAAGTGCAGTCTTTTTAGGTTTAATAGGAGTCTTAAGCTTAGGATATGTTTTATGGTGAGCGTCGTCGGTCTGAAGACGCCTTCAGGAACCGAAGGTGTTTCTGCAGCACCATCTCTTTCTGCAGTGTCGTCGGTAGGGTCTAAACAAAATGGCTGCGTCGGCTTAGCACTCTCCACCAAAGGCTCTGAAGCGGACTCGGGTTCCAAATCTGCAGTAGTCAGGGGCTGCGTTGGAGCCTCACTGAAGACCGGTGAACCGGAGACCAGTCCAGCCGAGGCCTCGGAGTCTGGCTTGAGTCTAGGCTGCCTCCCTTATCCTTGCGTTTTTTGTGCACGCCGGTAGTTTGTTGTTCCGACGGCATTGTGTAGTTAAATTTTCTACCGAAGTAGTGTCGTGCGAAATCAAAGCGTCTTTTTATAGTACGCTTATTAAACTTAGAACAAAATCGACAACCAGTGACGTCGTGGTCTGGGCCTAGGCAAGGTATGCAGTAAGAATGAAAATCCTTATGAGGTATTTGCTTCCCACAAGAAATACAATTGTTAACTTTTTCTGACATCGGTCTGAGGCAAGAAAAGTTTCCCCAACAGGGTACTTAGCTTTATTGAAGACTTCGGATCTGAAATTCGACTTTGAAAATCTCAGTAGTTGGCCGACCGGCACTTGCGAACTGCTTCTGCTTCGGGCACCAAGCGGCAAGAAAGACTGAAGAAAATGGCATCGGATGCATTATATATACCCCATGGCACACTGACGTCAGGGAAGAAGTGACAGCAACCGACGCCGGACAAAGACTTTGGAATTCCGGCCGACTGCGGGACCGCCTGACGACAGGATAACCCAAGTGTGATGACTGCAGCAGGGTAACACGATGAACATCACTTGTTTCCTCTTTTGCAGTTCTTCAACCAGGTCCTGGGAAACCTGACAGAGAAATATACCACATCTGGACTGGCCTACCTCTGCTCAACCTTAAGAAAGGACAGCCAGAGCCATGGTATCTGCCATATGAAGTTAACATATGTGTCTTTTCAAAGACTCATTTATCTCAGAACTGGTAAGCTCAACCAGCTTTACAAACTCAGAAAACTGGTTCTGGAAGACCATGATCATTACTTAAGAAACACAAGTTACAAACTGGCAGTAGAAAACATCCTTCTCACCCATCACGCACAGAGCTTTAGACTCCTTTTTTTAGTTGGAAAGTGGAAAGGTGCTAAGGTCTCGGAGTCTATAGACAGTACAAGCTTTCTAAAGGGCAGAGACAATAAAATCTGCATTTTTCCAGTTCCCATACATGCCATATATAATAACATGTTCTCATGGGAGGGTTCATCCTTCTACACTAAGTATTGCTTTGGGCTTTCTTAGGGGGACCATCTGAAAGGCAGCAAAACAGGCCATGGAGGACTTCATCACCCTGAGTCTCTCTCCATAAAGAAAGGTCATCTAGAGAAGCACTAGAGAGAAAGAAAAGCTCACTATCTTGGTTTCGCACGGAGACTTCTCAAAGAACAATGAAGAAGAGTTAAACATGATCCTACCCACCTAGCTATAGCAGCAGGCATCCTGTGATCAACTAGCACATTACATGGCATGTGAATAAAGAATAGTTGTGTAAAATCTTACCATAATCATAGATGTCCTTCTCTTCTATATGCTGCAGTATTCATAAAGTACAGTTTTGTACCTACCATAAATGTAGATGTCCGATAGGAATGCATCTGCAGTCCTTACAAATGGGTTGTCCTGTCGTCAGGCAGCCCTCTGGTCGGCCGGATTCCAAAGTCTGGGTCTGGCCTCGGCTGGTGTCGCACTTCACCCAACGTCATAGCTACAGTTCTTTGGGTATAAAGGCATCAGCCGACGCCATTTTCCTCAGTGTTTCTTGCCCCAGATGCCAGGTGCCCTCTTGGAAGGCTAAATTTGGATAAATGCCAATGTTTCCAAATAGTAGAGAGCAAACACAAAAAATAAGCATGTATGTACATATATACAAACAAATACACCATAATAGACCCCCCCCAGCTAGCTATAAGATGATGGGCAAATACCCTAGGAGTACCACAGAGGGGAAGGGTGGGTAATCCTGACTGCAGATGCATTCCTATCGGACATCTACATTTATGGTAGGTACAAAACTGTACTATGTCCTTCAAGGATGCATCTGCAGTCCTTACAAATGGGTAGAATACCATAGCCAAACTAGGGGAGGAGGAAGAAGAGATTATGGTGTAGTTAGGATCCCTTGCAAAACAGCAGTGGCAAACCCTGCTCGGGATCTAGAGTATAAAGGTAAGTTATAATGCTTGGCAAATGTATGCACGGAGGTCCAAGTAGCAGCCTCTATAATGTCCTTGGTAGCCACTCGTGAAGAAAGCTGTAGTAGTGGCCGTAGCCCTTGTAGAGTGAGGCCTGATGTTCTCTGGAGTTTTCTTTCCATGGTAGGAGTAACAAAATCTAATGCAATTTCCTATCCACTTGGAGATTGTCTGTTTTGAAATTGCTTTTCCTTCCCTTCCTGTTGCATATGCTACCAGTAGCTGGTCAGTTTTTCTATTGCCCTTGGTTCTGTCCAGGTAGTAGCGTAACTGTCTATGTACATCCAAGGTATGCAACAGTCTTTTCCCCTGTTCTGTGGGTTGGGGAAGAATGTAGGTAGGTGGATAGCCTGATTTAAAGATACTCTGGATACCACCTTGGGCATAAATGTAGGATTTGTTCTCATGGACACTCTATCTTGATGGAAGATCAGGAAGGGTTGCACTGCCATTAATGCCTGTAGTTCAGATACCCTTCTTGCTGAAGTGATTGCCAGCAGGAAAGCAGTCTTCCATGATAAGTATTGTAATTCTGCTGTTGCTGCTGGTTCGAAAGGAGGAAGTGTCAATTTTTCTAGCACAAAGTTCAAGTCCCATGCTGGCAATGGTGGTTTCCTAGGAGGTTTTACATTTTTAATTCCTCTCAGAAACTGCCTGAGCACAGGATGCGAGAAGACAAGAGGATCTGAGCTGTATTCTGCTGAAATAGCTGATGCATGTATCTTGATGGAAGAATAGGACAGGCCTGTGTGGAAGAGCTCTGCCAAGTATTCCAGGATGCTGGCTATGTTTACCTGTGACACATCTTCTCCCTTTGCAGTACTCCAAATGAGATATCTTTTCCATTTTGCTGCATAATTTTTCCTTGTTGAGGGTCTGCGAGCCTCAAGGATAATGTCTTTAACCCTTTGTGATAAATTTGGGTTAATTGATCTTATGTAATGTTCCAGGCAGTCAGCTGCAGAGTTTTCAGGCTTGGATGCAGGATGTTGTAGTTGTTCTGTGTTAACAGCAATGGAACCAGGGGTAGTGTCCATATTTGTTCACGAGACATGCTCCTTAGCAATGGGTGCCAATGTTGCCTTGGCCAGTCTGGAGCTATCAGGATGATCCTTGGATGGTCCTCTTTGATCTTCAATAGCACCTTGTGCATCAAAGGAAGTGGTGGGAATGCATATGCTGTCAGGTTTTTCCATCTGAAAGATAGGGAGTCCACCTTCCTAGCAAGTGGGTGGTACGTCCTTGTGCAGAATTTCTTTAGCTGGTGATTGTGTGGGGATGCAAATAAGTCTATTTGTGGGAGTCCCCATTTCCTTGTAATGTCTTTGAAGATGTCCGGATGCAGCATCCATTCGTGGGCATCCGTGGTAGTCCTGCTTAATATGTCTGCTAGAACATTTTCTTTTCCCGGTACAAAAATTGCTTGTAACTGAATGTTGTAGCTGAGAGTCACGTTCCATAGGTCCAGTGCCATCCGGCATAGAGGGTATGAATGTGTGCCTCCCTGTTTGTTGATGTACCACAAAACTGTTGTGTTGTCTGTCCTTATCATCAACTGACCTTCTCGGAGAAATGGTCTGAATGTCTAGATTGCCAATTTTACTGCCAGCATTTCCTTTAGATTTATGTGTAGGTGCAGCTGGTCTTGAGTCCATAAGCCTTGTATGCACCTGTCCAGCATGTGGGCCCCCCAACCAAGGTCTGAGGCGTCCGTTGTGATGGTTTGGCTTGGTTGAATGCTGTGGAAGGGCAATCCTGTGTTTGATTGACAGGCCTGAGCCCACCATAGGAACTCTTGCTTCAGGCATGGGATTATTGGAATTTTGGTTTCTAGGCTGTGCTTGTGTTGAGACCATAAATTCTTTAGGTACCACTGTAGCTTTCTCATATGCAGTCTGGCATGAGGGACCACTATTATGCAGGATGCCATGAAGCCCAAGGCTTGCAGTACCTTTCTTGCTGTTAGATGGTTCTGCTTTGCTAATGCCAAGAAGTAGAGAGGTAGTTGCTCTTGCTTTTCTGCAGTTAGGAATGCCATTTGCTTTGATGTGTCCAGTTCTGCACCCAAAAAGGTTATTCTTTGGGATGGTATCAGCCTTGACTTTTTTATATTGACTGTATATCCCAGGGCTTGTAGCAGGTAAATGACTCTTTGTAAGTCTTCTGTTAGTTTGTTTTTGTTGTCCGCTTGTATCAGGCAGTCGTCCAGGTAGGGGTAAATTTGGATTCCCTGAAGCCTGCAATGAGCAATTACTGATGCCAGGCATTTCGTGAACACTCTGGGTGCAGTAGATAAGCCAAAGGGCAATGCTGAGAATTGATAATGCTCTGATCCTGCAAGAAATCTGAGGTATCTTCTGCAATTTGGTCGTATGGGGACATGCAGGTATGCCTCCTTGAGATCTAGAGTTACCAGCCAAGACTCCTTGCCCAGCATGGGAAGAAGCTGCTGTAGAGTCAGCATTTTGAATTTTGGAACAATGAGGAATGTGTTTAATGCGGACAGGTCGAGAATAGGCCTCCATTTGTTCTCTTTTCTTGGTACCAGGAAGAGTCTGGAGTAAAATCCCTTTCCTTGCTCCATAGATGGTACCTTTTCCACAGCTCTCATCCTTAATAATTGAGATATTTGTTTTAGAGCTTCTGTCTTTTGATTTGGAGGTAGGTTTGGCATTCCTCTCTTCCCTGGTAGGGTATGGAAGTGGAACCTGTAGCCTTGGTCTATTGTCTGTAAAATCCACTTGTCTCTTGTGATGTAATGCCAGTTTATTGAGAATAAGGCTAGCCTTCCGCCTATGGGTGCTTCTAGTTGTTCCCTGGTAGGCGGTGCCAGAGCCAAGTCACTGTGATTGTCCTGTTGCAGTGGTGGTGGCTGTGTCTGTGCCTCGCTGGTTGTTACCCTGCCACTGGCGCCCCCTGTAGGCACCCCTGGATTGGTTTCTGCCTCTTGATCGCCTATTCCTGCCTCTCTGTGCTTTAGAGGAGTCTGGAAAGGACCAATTTTTGGAGGGCCAATTCCTGCTAAACCTTGGAGGTTGGACCTGTAAGAAATCTTTCACTGTTTGTACAGATTTTGCCTTCTCCTCCATCTTCTTCAGTACCTGTTGTGCAGGAGAACCAAATAAATTGGCCTTGTCCATGGGAGCATCTAACAGTTTTGATTTGACATGGTCCAGTAAGGCCTGCTCTTTCAACCATGCATGCCTTCTGATAACTGTGCCAGTCATGGCTGATCTAAAGGAAGCCTCCAGTGCATCATAGCCGCATTTTAAATAATGGTTACTAACTTGCTGAATGTTATGTACCATTTCCTGAACATACTTCTTATCAAAAGGTTCATCAGAGGACAGTTTTTTAGTTAACTGGTCAAGCATATATTCTTGATATTGGATCATATGAAATTGACAGTTCAAGGCCCTAGCTGACAGAGTAGCAGAAGTGTAAACTTTTTTTTACCCCATCTCTCTAAGGATCTGGATTCCCTTTCAGAGGGGAGGGGATTTTTAGCAGAGGTAGTTGCTACAGCCTTAGGCCCCTGGGAGATAGTTTCGGGATCTGCAAAAGGAGCCTTGTATAAATGGTGATGTGTGTCCGGGACCCTGTAGTACCTATCGGGCTTAGCAGGGGCCGGAGGCAATGAATCAGGAGCAGTACAAGCATCATTAAATGCATCATCTACAACAGAAAGAACTGGAGGTATAGCTAAAGGCCTATGCTGTGGTAAATGCAAGAAGGTTCTAAGCCTTTTCCTGGAGTCTGAAAAATCTTGGCCCTGCCATTGAAATTGTTCCCTCATAGCATGCAAGGTTTCCCCAAAGGAAAATTCCTCAGGTGGAGAGGCAGAAGGGATGGACTCTTCAGCATCAGAGTCTTCGTAAGGGGAATAAGGAGCCTCTGGAGGGTCTGTATTATCTGAATCATCAGAGGAATCATCTGTGGACACTGGCTCAGGGGGCTCTGCTCTAGGCCTCTTCTCTGGAGGTGGATGAGAGGCCCTGTCTGGATGAGGCTGGGATCCCCGGATTAAAGAAATAAGATCCTCTGCCAAAGAAAGCATTTGGGAACTAGAGCTGGGCCTGTGAGTAGGGGTCTTAACAGGTACAGTTTTTGTAGCTTTAGCTGCTTTAGCCCTGGCAAAGGCCTTAATGGACATGGCTGCAGGAGGCCTAGCAGCTCCACGTGCAGGAGTAGAAATATCCAAGGGAATAGTGTCTGATAATTCCTGAGAAATCGCAACAGCAGGTTGGATTTCCGAAGCCGATTCCACGAGGTTAGAAGAAGCCTCGGTAGAAGGCATGCTTTCGGCTGAAGGAAGAACCGCTTGCTCGGTTTCAGCCGAAACCGAGACACTCGTGGTTTGCTTAACCGCGGTTTCAGCCGAAACCGCGGACCGCGAGTGTCGGTCCTTTTCCTTGCGTTTTTTGGTTATTTGTGTAGTCGGAGGATCCGACGGCATCTTATAAGCAAAATCAGAGCCGAAAAACTGCTCAGCAAATTCCGACCGACGTCTAAGCGTCCGTCGGTTAAAGGAAGCACAGGCTAGACAAGCTGCTACGTTGTGGTCTGGGCCTAAACAAGGTAAGCAGTAAGAGTGGAAATCTTTATGAGGTATTTGTTTCCCACAAGTTAAACAGTTATTCACTTTTTCTGACATCGGCTGAGGCAAGAAAGAGTCCCCAACGGGGTACTTAGCTTTTTAGAAGTCTTCGAAGTTGTATTCGGTAGTAGTAATCTCTGGTTCTGACCGACCGGCACTTGTGAACAGCTTCTGCTTCGGGCGCCACGCGGCAAGAAAGACTGAGGAAAATGGCGTCGGCTGATGCCTTTATACCCGAAGAACTGCAGCTATGACGTCGGGTGAAGTGCGACACCAGCCGAGGCCAGACCCAGACTTTGGAATCCGGCCGACCGAAGGGCTGCCTGACGACAGGACAACCCATTTGTAAGGACTGCAGATGCATCCTTGAAGGACATCATGAGGGAGTCATGACACATATTAAGTCCAGCCAGTATACAAAAGTCTAGTGCTACTGTGAGGTACATGCGATGTTGGACAGACACAGAATGTACATCGGTCATAAAATGATGTCGGGTATAAAACAGATGTCGGCACATACCAACCTCAGAACTGAATGCTGCAGAAAGCACTATCCTGATCTTAGGTGAGGAAAACACACCACCAGAGGCCAAGCAAGTAGCAGGAGGAAGGCGGGGGGAAAGTAATACTGCAGCATATAGAAGAGAAGGACATATATGGTTATGGTAAGATTTTATACAACTATTCTAAGTCCTTCTATTCATATGCTGCAGTATTCATAAAGTACAGTTGTGTACACTTACCATAAATGTAGATGTTCAAATGTATTCACTATTACAGTCATTACATTTGGGTTATCTGCCTGCAGGTATCCCTCAGCCGGCCTGATTATCAAAGTCTTGGGTCCTGCGTTGGATGCTGTCTTTTTTTCCATGACATCAGGTAGTCAGGGGTATAAAGCATGCAGCCGGCGCCATTACATCAAATTTTCTTGCCTCAGATGTCAAGTGCCCCCATAATGGGAAGCAATTATATACAAGGTTACACCTTCAACAAAAAGCAAATACAGCAGAAAGCTAAAATACGGTAAACAAGAAGAAAGGTATAGACAATAGAAGTCAGGGGCTTGTAGGGAGGGTAACCAGGACTGCAACAGTGAATACACTCGAACATCTACATTTAAGGTAAGTGTACACAACTGTACTATGTTCTTTATGTTTCACTGTTGCAGTCATTACATTTGGGTAGATTCCCAAAGCTAAGGAAGGGAGGAAGCAGTTAGAGAGCATTAGGACCAGCTATTAAGCCCTGTAAGACTGCAGTGGCAAAACCAGCTCTGGATTTAGAAAAAATAGGCAAGTGGTAATGCTTGGTGAAGGTATGTACAGAGCTCCAGGTAGCAGCTTCTAGGATGTCCCTGGTAGGAACACCTCTGAGAAAGGCTGCTGAAGTAGATTCAGCCCTGGTGGAATGTGGTCTTATCCCCTGTGGGGAAGGTTTTCCATGGTGCTTATAGCAGAAATGAATGCAATGGCCTATCCAGTTAGAAATGGTTTGCTTTGAAATGGCCTTCCCCTCTGCCCCTGCAGCAAAGGCAACTAGCAGCTGTTCAGTTTTCCCGAGAGGCTTAGTCCTGTCTAAATAAAATCTAAGTTTTCTGTGCACGTCCAAAGAGTGCAGTATTCGTTCTCCTTTGTTCTGTGGAATAGACAAGAAGGTTGGCAAATGAATGGACTGATTAAGGGCCACACTGGATACCACCTTGGGCATAAAGGAAGGATTGGTCCTGAGGGATACCCTGTCTGCATGGAAAATGATGAAGGGCTCCATTGCCATGAGGGCCTGTAATTCAGACACTGTTCTTGCTGAAGTGATGGCTAGAAGGAAAGCTGTTTTCCAAGAAAGGAATTTCAACTCTGCAGATGCAGCTGGCTCAAAAGGAGGTAGAGTGAGCTTTTCCAATACAAAATGAAGGTCCCAGGCTGTAGTAGGGGCTCTCCTGGGTGGTCTTAAATTTTGGCCCCTCTGAGGAATTGCTTCAGCAGGGGGTGAGAGAAGGGGGGTGGCTCAGTATTGTAATGTGCTGAAATGGCTAAGGCATGAATTTTAATAGATGAGAAGGAAAGGCCCTTGTGGAGCATCTCTGTTAAGTATGGAAGAATATGCGGTAAGGTGGGCACTGCTGTGTCCACCCACTGAGTCTGGCTCCAGGAACAGCACCTTTTCCATTTTTCAGCATAGGATTCTAGTACTAGCTCTCCTTACCTTCAGAATGACATCCAGCACTTGCTTACTGATGGATGGTTTTGGAGAGCTCAGGTAATTAGCCAGGCTGCAAGGTTCAGGGTTTGAAGCTGGGGGTGCAGAATCTGGCCCTCCTGCTGGGACCGCAGGGAAGGGGTCTGAGGCAGGTGCCATGGTTCCAGCAGTGACATATTGCACAAGAGGGGGTACCAGTGTTGGTGTGGCCAGTCTGGTGCAATGAAAATTGTCCTTGGTTTGTCCTGTTTGATCTTTAGCAGAACTTTCGAGAGGAGAGGCAGAGGGGGAAAGGCATACATTGAGAGGGTTTCCCAGGTGGAGGACAGGGCATCCACTTTCCAAGCTTGTCTGTGGGGAGTCCTTGTGCAGAATTTGTCCAATTGGTAGTTCTGAGGGGAGGCAAAAAGGTCTATGGGCTCCCCCATTTGTTTCTCAAAATGTTCAATATCTTTGGTTACAGTTTCCACTCGTGTGGGTCCATGAGATTTCTGCTTAGGTTGTCTGCCAGTGAATTTAGCTTGCCTGGCAGGTACTGAGCTTATAGGTGCACTTGGCAGCTTAAGCCTGTGTTCCACAGAGCCATGGCTACTCTGCAGAGAGGGTACGAGTGGGTTCCCTCCTGCTTGTTTATGTACCACATAACAGTGGTGTTGTCTGTCTTTACCAATAATTGTCCTGGAAGAATGTGGTCCTTGAAGGCTGTCAGAGAATTCTGTACAGCTAACATTTCTTTTTGACTGATATGAAGGTGCATTTGACTCGGGTTCCATTTGCCCTGAATGCACTGCCCTGCCAAGTGAGCCCCCCCATGCATAGTCTGGTGCATCTGTTGTTAGGGTTTGGGCAGCAGGGGGTAAAGTGAATGGCAGTCTCTTGTTGTGGTAGCAGACCTCTGCCCACCAAAGGAACTCTGTCTTGGTCATTGATTCCAGGTCCTGAGAATGTTGACACCACATGCTTTTTAGATACCATTGTAGTTTCCCCTTATGCAGTCTTGCATATGGAATTAGTAGGATGCAAGAGGCCATGAATCCCAAAGCTTGCAGGATTTTCCTTCCTGATAGCTGGGTCTTTGTGGCTAGTAGTTTGAAGTAGGCTGTCAAATAAACTTGTTTCTCTGGCGTGAGGTAGGCCATTTGGGAAGTTGTGTTCAAGCTTGCTCCCAGAAATGCAATTCGTTGGCAGGGTACTAGGAAAGATTTCTTTTTGTTTATGGTGTACCCCAGTGAGGTTAGCAGTTTCTTTACAAATGCCAGATGATTTAATAGTATGTCCTGGCTTTCTGCCTGAATTAGACAATTGTCCACGTATGGGCATATTTGAATATTTCTTTGCCTGCAATAACTGGAGCTAGGCACTTTGTGAATACCCTGGGTGCAGTAGACAAAACAAAGGGCAATGCAGAGAACTGATAGTGCATGTAGCCTGCTCTGAAGTGTAGGCAAGATTCCCTTATTGGGATGTGCAG
The DNA here is from genome assembly GCF_019279795.1 of Protopterus annectens. Classification (NCBI taxonomy): domain Eukaryota; kingdom Metazoa; phylum Chordata; order Ceratodontiformes; family Protopteridae; genus Protopterus; species Protopterus annectens. The sequence continues at coordinate 1,104,669,844 of NC_056741.1, forward strand.
GTAAGCTTCCTTTAAGTCCAATGTTGCTAACCAGGCATTTTTGCCTAACATGGGAAGCAGCTGATGAAGAGTTAGCATTTTGAATTTTGGGATTACCAAAAAGGTGTTTAGAATAGACAGGACACCAGGAGTTGTCTTTTCTGGGTACCAGGAAAAGTCTTAAGTAAAAACCTTGTCCCCAGTTCTCTGCTGGGACAAGATGAATAGCCCTGATACTTAGAAGAGAGAGAGAACCTGCTGCTGAGCCTCTGCTCACTGATTTGGGGGTAGGTCTAGCCAACCGTTTGGGGTTGGTAAGGAGTAGAAGTGGAATCGGTATCCTTGGGAAACTATATTTAAAACCCATTTGTCTTGGGTAATGAGTTCTCAGTTTTTTATATGCAGGGAGATCTTTCCCCCAAGGGAGCAGACAGTTGAGCAGGACTTGGAAGGTTTGAGGTTAAGTCATTGGGACAGTTTACCATAGGGCGGTGTCTTACTACTTCCAGCTTTGGAAGTGGGAGGCCCCCACTGCTTAGGCCTGTGAGTATCTTGAGACTGTAGCCTAGGTGGTCTGCTGTTCCTGGGTTTGGACTGAGAAGGCCTGGAAGGGGCAGGAAAGGACCAATTCTTAGAAGGCCAATGCCTACTAAATCTGGGAGGCTGTACTTGAAGGAAATCTTGAACAGTTTGCATAGATCTCGCTTTTTCCTCTGTCTTTTTAAGAACTACTTCTGCTTTGTTGCCAAACAGGCAGTCTTAGTTTAAGGGAGCATCCAGCAATTTAGCTTTAACATGATCTGGCAAATTTTGCACCTTAAGCCAAGCATGCCTTCTAAGAACAGACCCAGTGACAGCAGCCTTGCAAGATGCTTCTAAAGAGTCAAAACCACATTGCAAAGTATGTTTACCAAGTTGTTCAGCAGAATGCATTAAATCCTGTAATTCTTTATTTTCAGCACAGTCAGGAATCAACATTATTTTCTGTTTAAGTAGTCCAATAATATGCTGCTGATACTTTAACATATGAAGCTGGCACTTTAAGGCCCTAATGGTCAAAGTAGCAGAATTGTATACCTTCTTACCCAGTCTATCCAGGGCCCTGGAATCTCTAATGGCTTTAATGCCTTTGGGTCCCCGTGAAATGGTCTCTGGGTCAGCAGTAGGATTCTTAAAGAGGAACTTGTGAGAGTTAGGTACTCTGTAATACCGGTCAGGTTTCCTGGGAGCCGGAGGTAAAGTGTCTGGGGCCAGGCTAGATTCCAAGAAGGCATCATCTATAATGTCCAGTACAGGAGGGACAGCTAAAGGCCTGTGTTGAGGTAGGGTAAAAATTTGCTAAGCCTCTTTATGGAGTCAGAGTAACCCTGGCTTTCCCAATGGAAATGCTCCCTAAGAGTGTGCAAGGTTTCACCATAAGAAAACTCTTCTGGAGGGGAAGCAGAGGGTATGGAGTCCTCTAAATCAGAATCCTCATAGGCAGATAAGGGCAAATCCTGCTCATCAGAAGAAACAGAAATTTCAGAATCCTGATCAGAAGAATCAGAAGGAAAATCAGTTCTATGTCTCTCAGAGGGAGAAGGCTGGCTTCCCCTAATTAGAGTAATAAGGTCTTCAGCCATTCTTATCATTTGTTTTTTAGGCATATGGACCTGACCATGCGGTTTGGACATCAGTTTTTAAGGCGTGGGTCAAGTTTTAGGCCTTGAAGAAGAAGATGGCGTTGGTTTGAAATGCAAGTACGTAGGTCTGAATACACCCTCAGAAGCCAGTGCCTGCACAGTGGCTCCGGACCCATCCAAGGTAGAGACATCTGCAGGTTCCATAGTTGAAGAATCATCTCGCAGCATACCGAACTCCGAATGGGTCTCAGTAGAGGCCTGCGAATCTGAAGTAGTGGGTATCAGGGGCTGCGAAAACGCCTCACTGAGTACCGGCGAACTGGCGACTAGCTTAACGGAAGTGTCGTCAGCAGCTTTGGACCTATGCGGTCTGTGTCTGACTTTATCTTTATGTTTTTTTCAGAATGTCGGTAGTCAAGACGGCTTACCGAAGCCATTTCTGGATAATTAAACCAAGTACCAAAATAGTTTGCTGCAAAAATGGACCGAAGACAGATAGTTTGAGGATTGAATAAGGCACAAAACCGACAGCGAGGGATGTCGTGGTCTGGGCCTAGGCAAGGAATGCAGTGCGAATGAAAATCTTTATGAAGTATTTGCTTTCCATAGGTAATACAATTGCTAACTTTTACTGACATCGGTTTAGAGCAAGAAAAAGGATCCCCAATGGGGTACTTTGCTTTTTTGAAGACTTCGGTTCTGAAACTTGAAAACGAAAATTTCAGGAGTCGGCTGACTGGCACTTGCGAACTGCTTCTGCTTCGGGCACCGCACGGCAAGAAAGACTGATGTAGTGGCGTCGGCTACATGCTTTATACCCCTGACTACCTGACGTCATGGAAGAAGAGACAGCATCTGACGCAGGACCCAAGACTCAGGCCGGCTGAGGCTGAGGGCTACCTGCAGGCAGAAAACCCAAATGTAATGACTACAACAGTGAAACATGAAGAACATCATGAGACAGAATACCAAAGCTCAAGCAGAAGAAGAATTGGGCAGAGGAGCAGAAATATTCTCCACAAACCCATGCAGAATAGCCCTGGCAAAACCAGCTCTGGACCTGGAAATGCCACCCAACTTGTACTGTTTTGTGATGGTATGAACAGTAGACCAGATAGCTGCTTCCAGGATAGAGCAAGTGTCCAAGCCTTTAAAGAAGGCCCAAGAGGAAGATACTGCTCCAGTGGAAAGTGTCCTAATAGCAGAGGGGAGATTCTTTCCATGAACCACATAACAGAAGGAAATAATTTTGGAAATCCAAGTGGAAATAGTCTGCTTGGAAACAAGCTTGCCCAGGTCCCTTGGGTGATAGGAAACAGTCAGTCAGTCAGATTTCCGAATTGGTTTGGTTCTATCCAAGTAATATCCAAGTTGCCTGTGTACATCTAAAGTGTGTAGGATCCTCTCACTACAGGACTGAGGAGAAGGGAAAAAAGATGGAAGAGTGATGGACTGACTGAGTGATAACTTATTTACCACCTTACTCATAAAGGGGGGGGTTAGTGCATAAGGAAACCCTATCCCTGTGGAAAACCGTGAAGGGGGAAGAAAACATCACAGCCTGTAACTCAGACACCCTTCTGGCAGAAGTAATGGCCAGGAGAAGGACTGTTTTCCAGCTGCAGTGTTTCAGAGAAGCAGAACTTGCTGGCTCAAAAGGGGACAGGGTAAGTTTTTGTAAGACAAAGTTGAGATCCCAAGGAGGAGGGACTGGCTTCCTTGGTGGTCTGATGTGAATGACAGCTTTTAAAGGAGTTTAACTTCCAACTCGGATGCTAAAGGGGAGACAAAGGCAGACATGCACAGACAGCAGAAAGATGAGCTTTTACTGAGTAGTATGATAGTCCACTCTTCACACAGGCAGGACAGGACCACTGGAATATCCACCAGCAATGGTTGTAAATCCATTTTAAGCCACCAGGTGGAAAACCTTTTCCATTTGGGAGCATAGGATTTCTTAGTTGTGGGTCTTCTTACCTCCTGCAGAACTTGTACACATCTTCAGGAAAAAGGTATCTAAAGGGAATCAAAACCCTATCACCCACAGGGTCAGTTGTAGAGTTGACATCTGTGGATGTACTAAAGTTCCCTTGTCCTGCGTGAGTAGGTCCATTCTGTAGGGTAACTTGTGATGATTGTCCTTGGCTAAATGTAGAAGAAGGGGGAACCAATGCTGTCCTAGCCAAAAGGGAGTCACCAGCAAGATTTTTGATTGCTCCTGTTGGATTTTCAACAGAACCTTTTGGAGAAGTGGGATAGGGGGATGCATAAAGAAATATCCCCTTCCAGGAGAAATATAAGGCATCCACCTTCCATGCCAAGGGTTGTGGGACACTGGCACAAAACTTGGGAAGTTGTCTGCTAATGGGAGAGGCAAAGAGGTACACCCCATCGATGGACCATGTCTAGAAACACATCTCTGTGCAACATACATTCGTGGCATTGAGTCCAGGACCTGCTGAATGTGTCTGCTACAACATTCTGAGTTGAGGGAATGTAAACTGCCTGGAGGAAGAGTTGACTCTGGAAAGCTAAATCACAGGCCTGTAAGGTCAGTCTGCACAGGGGGTAGGACTTTGTTCCTCTCTGTTTGTTGACATACCAGTGGACCGTGGTATTTCTGCAAACCATCTTAAAACCCCTAGGGAAAGAAGAGGTTTGACGATTTGTAGAGCGAAGACTGGGACCCTCATCTCCTTTACATTGATATGTTCCCTTTTCTGGGGTCCAGGGTTGGCTCCCAATCCCATGTCTGAAGCATCCATGTACAGTTCATGAGTTGGAAGAGGTGGTTGCAAAGGTAAGCCTGGGTTCCTTGTCACCTGTTGGATCCACCAGTGTAATTCCTTTTTCAGGCAAGGCAGGAGTGGGATAAAAAATTCCAGTGGATGGGAGTGTTGTACCCATACTTTTCAAAAGTACCACTGGAATTTCCTCGTGTAACTTAACTTGGCTAAAGGGAGCATGGGAATAGTGGATGCCATTAACCCCAGGAGGCAAAGAAACTCACGGGCAGTCAGGAATTGGAGAAGCAAGAGGCCTGTAAGTAGGAGGTGAGGGATAGGACCTTTTCAGGAGGTAAGGAAGCCAGCATCCTGCCTGACTGGATCCTGCAGCCAAGAAAGATGTGGTCTTTGGAAGGGACCAGAGAAGATTTCTGGTAACGGATTGTGAACCCTAGAGTCTCCAACAGAGACACTGTGAAGGGGAAAGGTTCTCCTGAAGGATGTCTACAGTCTGTGTCTGGAAAAGAAGGTTGTCTACGTATGGAAAGATCTGTATGCCCTGCAGCCTTCAGAAGGCTATAACGGGAGCATTTTATAAAGACCCTCAGGGCCATGGACAATCCAAAGGGCAAGACAGAGAACTGAAAATGCGAGGAAGCAATAAAGTGAGGGAACTTCCTGAACCTAAGATGAATGGGAATATGAAGATAGGCATCCTTGATGTCCAATGACACTATAAAGGCCTGAGGAAGTATAAGAGGAAGAAGGGTGCATAAGGCTAGTACACGAAAGGTGAGAACCTTCAGAAAAGTATTTAGATGGGATAGGTCTAGAATGGATCTCAAAGGACCATCCTTCCTGGGTACCAGGAACATTCTGGAGTAGAACCCTTTTCCTACTTGGAAGAATGGCACTACCTGAATAGTGCATTGAGTAAGGAGGTTGTTAATGACCTGGGAAAAGAGTTCCAGTTGTTCTTTTGGGGGTTGTGGAATACCCCTTAAGGGGGGAGGAGTTTTCCTCACCATAAAGTACCCTTGCTGGATGATGGACAAGGACCTAAGAGTCCCGGGTTATCTGTTTCCAAGCAGAGAGAGAGGGGCGAAGGGACAGAGGAGTTAATGGCCCAGGGGCAGGTAGTCACAGACTACCTGGCTCAGCCTGAAAGGGCTGTTTCTGGGTGGGAGTAGTGGAATCAGACTTAACAGGAAAATTGTTTCCTAGAATCTCTCTTCCCTTTAGAAGATTGTGGTGTAGTAGACTTTCTAACAAAGGTGGTCTTGGTAGGGTAATTCCTCTGAAACCTAGGCACTGGGGAAACAAAAATATGCTTCAGGTCTAACAGCTCCTTGCCCTTCTGTACAGATTTAAAGAGTTCTGCAGCCGAAGTGCAAAACAAACTATCCAGAAAGCACACCAGCAGACAATTAAGACAGCTCAGTAGAATCAGAAGCAATGAATATCGTAAACAGCTAAACCATCATGGAGAAGGACAGGTCTCTAAAACTGCAGTTATAAAACATAAAATTTTAATATATACAGTACATGCAATAAAATTTTCAGGAGTAAAAACTAGATAAACACTTTCGGCTAATGCCTTCTTCAGATCATGCGTTTATCTAGTTTTTACTCCTGAAAGTTTTATTGTGTGTAGTTATATATTAAAGTTTTATGTGTTCTTGCAACTGTAGTTTTAAAGACCTATCCTTCTCCTTGGTGGTTTAGCTCTGTTTACGGTGCTCAAAGTACAAAACAAAACCTTGTTGTCCAGGGGGACATGCATTATTTTTGCCTTAATGTCTGGGCAAAGGTTGGAGCCTGAGCCAAGAATATCTCTTTAGGACTGACCCAGATGCAGCAGCTCTAGCTGATGGCTCCACGACATCATAACTACACTTTATGGAATGCCGTGAAATCTGAGCTGAGGAGCTAAGGATGGGGGAAAGCTTAGCCTTAGTGGGAGAGTCAGGAAACTCAGAGAAAAATTTGCCATCATCGGAGAGAAGAGCCAAGAAATATTTAGCCATACGGGCCTGACAGTTAATGGCCCTGAAGCCAGAGCAGCTGAAGTATAGATCTTTTTCCCTATTTTCTACATGACGTTGTTCTCCTTATCTGAGGGGAGCAGGGAAGTGGAAGGTAGCATCTTGGAGCCCTTGTCTGCAGATGCAGAGATGGTAGCAGGGTCTGCAGAGGGACATTTGAATAGGAATTTAGAGTCCTCTGGCACTTTTTAAAATCCATCTGGCCTTTTGGGGGCTGGAAGTTGAGAATCAGAGCACCCTGAAGCAACAGCAAAGCCATCTAGGAAGGCTGGCAGAACAGGAAGTATGGCAGATGGTGAGGGAGGGTCCATCTTTAGTAGGTCATATTATCTTTTTTAGAGGTCTGATACTTGACAACGATCCCACTTGAAGAGCTCCCTCATCTTAAGAATTGTTTCCCTAAATGAGATATCCTCCCGAAGGGAATCAGTGCCATTAGATTCTTCTGAGGAGGCATAACTCAAAGGGGAAGACATTTGGGCTGAATAAGCCACAGATCTGTCTCCTGAGGATTCTTCTTCATCTGAGGAACACTCCTCAGAAGTCCTCTTTTGAGGAGTAGGGGGAGGAATGGAAGGAGAAGGTAGGGAGAGAGCCAAGGACTGTCTCAGGGCCAGACAGACATTGAACAGGCCTTGGGAAGAGGCCTACCAATCTGGTGGTTGTTCCTGAGGAGCTAGAGAAGCATGGTTTGTCTTAATTTTTTTCTTTTTGGGAACCTGCATTTGGTGGAAGGTGGATAGGCCTGATGTCAGTTTACACTTTACAAAATTGGTAGGAACATCCTCTCTCACTATGATCTGAGTAATACCATGCGGGCCTTCAGTCATTAACGAGCCATGGTTTCAACCTACACCCTAGTCAGATGCCTGTGTTTCCCTCAAAGACATGCTGGTAGGCTCCTTCATGGCCTCCACATTGACACCTGTCAAAGGAGTGTTTACCGACTCCAGAATTGTCTCCTGGCCAACATTAGCCTCAGGAAAGACCTCTGGATCAGAGGGAGTAGCAGGTAGATCAGGTCTAGATTTCTTGGCCTTCTTAGGTTGCGGCTTGCCTGAAGGGCCCGATGTAGCTTCCATTTCATGCATGAGACATTTTAGGTGCCGACTTTCGAGATATAAGTTAAGGGAAACTAAGTGACTACGTTGGGTGTTGGGTACAAAGGCCTTACAAATAGAACAGGTAGTATGGTCGTGGTTTGGGCCTAGGCAAAATAGACAAAGGTTGTGAGAGTCCTTATATGTGGAATTTGCCTTCCATACTAACACTTGCCCTTCCTAGCTGACATCTAATCACACAAAAACATAGTAGCCAAAGAACATAATGAAAAAAACAACGGAGCACTTATCTGAATCAAGGTTTGCAACTTGTCTGCTTGTCTGATGAGTGACCACAGCAGATGATCGGACAAGCAGCAGAAAAGTTCTGAGGTTGGTACATGTCAAAGTCCGTTTTATACCCAACGTCACTTTATGATGGACGTACATTCTGTGCCTGTGCGACATCGCATGTACCTCACAGTAACACTAGGCTTCTGTATACTGGCCGGACGTACGAGTCAGCCGACGGTGGACTCCCTTATGATATGAATACTGCAGCATATGAATAGAAGGACATCTAACTTTGTCTGAAGGAAGTGCACTAGCATTATTAAGCATCTTAGAAGGTTTATCAGAGAGAGAGAGAGATAATGTCAAGGAGACAGACACAGGATTTTTAAACAAGAACTTAAGATTATCAGGGACTTTATAAAACAGGTTGTAGTAGTTTTTCTGGTCCTCTCTAGATTCCAAATCAAAATGCTTCATCGTGTTTAAAATTGTCTCTCCAAAAGAAGCTTCTTCCAGAGAAGAGTCAGGAGAAAAGGAATCCTCACTGTCAGAAGGGATGTGGCCAGGAGAATGGATATGATAGGATTAGGTCAAAGAGGGGTCAGAATCAGAAACCACCTCATCTTCAGAGGAAGATAAATTCATAGCAATCTTTTGAAAAGTGTTGAGAGGAAGTCAGGAAGAAAGAGGAGGCGGCTTCAGGACCAAAATGGCCTTGAGCAAACCTTGAGAAAAATCTGTTTAGGAGGAGAAGGAGAAGTTGTTACATGTTTAGTATTTTGGTGCTTCTTTTTAACATAATGTCTGCCTGATCCAAGTGCAGTGGTACAGATCCCCGGACATACTTCAACAAGTTTACCTGGGATCTCTTCCCTAACTAGTATCTGAAGAATGCCCTCTGGTCCCTCTCAGATAACAAATTTATTTTTACCTTTCTCTGGATTCCTCAGTTGTAAGGTCCTCCAGTGCCATATTGGGCTCCATCGGGGTCTCAGTAGACGGCATCTGAGATGGAACTGGATGTACTGCAGGTTCTGAAATCTCAGCAGGTATGTTAGAATCAGAAAGAGCTGATTGGGTCTCCAGTCTTTTAAGCTTTTCTTAAGCAGTAGAGATACGTCTGGAGAAGTGGGACCTGCCAACTTGGAGTGGGCAAAGCATTTTAGACACTGACTCTCCAAAAGTGTGTTGAGCGAGGGCAAACAGGATCACAACATCTTGGGTACAAAAGTCTGACAAACAGAACAGCCCCTGTGTTCGCATTCTGCTTTTAAACAGAAGAGACAATGGATATGTGAGTCTTTATATGGGATTTACTTGAAGCAATGGTACCAATGACCAAATGACAATCAGTCTGGCGGATATGCAGCCTGCGTTTGGGCTGGGGCGAGATGGTCTGAAGGATTACATTAATATGTCTACCTAAATACCCCTATGCTTCCAAGTTGAGGTCACACATTGAACGTATGATCCTGGGAAGGTAAAGCTTTGGTACCCTGGCCAGATATCAATGGTGATAACCCACTGATTAGGAATACTGCAATAGTGATTTCAGAGAGATCATAAGAAATCACTTGGTGTATGGGGAAATTGGTCCACTGGACCTGGGATGGCAGACACCAGTGGCAGAGGTAGATCATGTGAACTTTGTGTAGGGCCTTGCTCAGATGCCAATATACACTTTGTAAGAATAATGATGCTACCAAGTGTAAATGTATCCAACACAAGTCAAACAACAAGTACATTTAATGTAAAGGGTGCCTCTTTTGGCCAGCATTACTCTGTCCAGAAGGTAGATGAAAGGAGTTGACACATGAACCAGAGTTCTACTATAAGCCCTTAATGGGGATTCAAAGACACCTCTTCCATACACAGCAGTGGCTCTGATTGATCAAGCTTGGGAAGAAGAATGCTGGCACCTTGAGATTAATCCTGCAAGGTGTCTAGGTGTCAGGTATGCACCTCTACTGCTTTCTTCATCTTTTATTTGTTTACTGCATTTGTTTACCTGGATAGTCTGACTGGGTATACAAAGTGTCCTTTTTTAAGCAGAAGCCCATGGAAAAGTTCCAAGAATATCAGAGACAGAAACATGTTCCAGTATTATAAATGGACTATACATATATAACAAAAGAATATGTTCAACAACTGCAGACAGCTTAAAACTGTACAAAAAGAAACATCATGGTATATGTTGTTAGACAATACAGTAAAAGTGAAGTTGTGTTTTTTTTTTCTCTCTCACTGTAATCAGGGAGCAAATGGGTGCACTGTCAAGTCAACATAAAGAGAAATAAGACAATTGGTGCACGAAGATGTAGCATAAATTGATACCACTGTTAGTTGGAGATGCAGCATAAAATGAGTGTAAAAAAAGCTTGAAGGAGTGATCAGTTAGATACAGAGGGGAATGAGAGAAAGGAAACAGGAGTCAAAAATTAGCAGTTACAGAAGTGATATCAGTGATAGCTAGTTTAGGTTTATTAATAACTTTGAACAGAAGTAGGAGCGAAGAGGATGGCAGTAGTAGTAATTTGTACTAGTAGTGGGAATTTGAAAGTAGAAGGAAGAGGACAGACAGGTAGTAGTAATGGAGTATAGGTAAAAGCAGGTGGAGTATATGAGGGAGGCAGTAAACACAGAGAAAGGAGAAATGGCAGTGGTAGACAGACTGACGTAAAGCAGGTTGAGTATATGATGGCGGTAGTACACAGAGTGAAAGGAGAGAGGGTAGTGGTTGAGAGAGTGTGATATGAGATAAGATGGTAACTACTGTAGAGGTGGGAGTTCTTTTTTACATTTAAAGGGATACGGGTAGGTGCTAGGCAAGGGTAGTACATAAGCACATCCATGTGTTAGAGAGATGTTTTTAAGCTGAATTTTAAAGTAGATGACTGGCCAAAAAATGTATAGTCATACCCTTTGGGAAAAACAAGATACCCACAAATTACCACATAGGTGGTAATCCATTAAGTACGGAAGAGGTAATCAGGGACCTAGGGACCCAAGTTGACAGTAACCTCTCATTTGACACTCACATTGCCAAGGTGGTTAGGAAGACCTTCTATATTGCCCACCTTATCATGAAGGGATTCACATCCAGATCAAGAGAGGTCATTGTGCCCCTGTACTCTTCTCTTATCAGGCCCATGATTGAGTACAATGCCCCATTTGGGATGTATCTTACCCGACACCTGCAGCAGTTGGAAAGACCCCAAAAGTTCCTCACCAAGAGGATAAAGGGTCTCAAACATATGCCATATGCTATCTGGCTGAAGAAACTCCAGCTCTATTCAGTCGCATACCGCCTACTCAGAGGTGATCTATGCCTGACGTACAAGGCTATGTCCAATCCGGAATTAATGGACATGCTCCACCTCAGAAAATCCAAATCCATCAGAGCCACGAGAGCAAGAGATTTGAACCTCAACACAGAAATAAATAGGACATGCTGGAGGGACAGATTCATAACCCAGAGGCTCCCTACACTCTGGAACAGAATCCCAGTCCACGTTAGGCAGAGCCCCTCACTAGCTCTCTTCAAGAGAAATCTTGATGAGTGGATGGGAGATCGTAGGTTTACCCCGGGGGTCATCTCTTTGTCACTACTAGACAGAGGCACAGTAAACTAAACCCTAAATGGGCGTAGTATTCTCATCCCAAGGAGTGGTAAAAGCCACACACACTCTGGCTAGGCTTATAAATGCCCTAGGGCAGATAGCCTAGTACGAACCTATGAACCTAACAAGCTTGACCCCTCATTAGCTAAGGGTCAGCAGGAAATATGAACAGAGCTGAAGGCCATAAAGTGACTTTTTCTGATGAGTGTCTGCCATCTAAATCCTCTACTTTCTTTTATCAAGTCTGGCAAGGAATCACACAAGAGATTATCTGATCACAGCATTACCTTCCCCTGCAAGGACAACATCCTGTCTGAAATGAAGCAAGTGCATCTACCTTACTTTGCCTTGTCCTTTGAGCAACTGGGATGACATGCTGTCACTTGTGGCACCTCTTCATATTGTTTCCCTCTTCTGGGCAATACAAAGAATGCTATTTAAGTCTTTAGCATATGATCTGATGTTTGGAAGAACATTTTGAAGGTTTTAACGTGTTATGCCTGTGATGTGGTAACTTTCCAGGTCCCACAAGTGTAAGATACAGAAAACAACAGAAAAGCATAGGGGCTTGTACACATTTTCCCAGGTAGCTGTTTTAAACCATGATATACTCTAGTTAGAGACAAATGTGTACTCTCCCTCACCAGGAGGAAAGTACAGTTCTGTACACTGTAGATGTTTGAGTGTATTCACTGTTGCAGTCATCACATTTGGGTTATCTGCCTGCAGGTAGCCCTCAGCCGGCCTGAATACGAGAGTCTTGGATTCCTGCATCAGATGCTGTCTCTACTTCCATGACTTCAGGTCGTCAGGGGTATAAAACATGCAGCCAACGCCATTACATCAGTTTTTCTTGCCCCAGATGCTAGGTGCTCCCACAAAGGGAAGCAATTATATGTTATGGTACACCTCCATCAAAAAGCAAATACACCAGAAAGGTTAAACACACCAAATAAGAAGGAAAGGTAGAGCCAAGAGAAGACAGGGGGCTGGAGGGAGGGTAACCAGGACTGCAACAGTGAATACACTCGAACATCTACGTTTATGGTAAGTGCACACAACTATATTATGTTCTTCGTGTTTCACTGTTGCAATCATCACATTTGGGTTGATTCCCAAAGCTAAGGAAGGGTGGAAGTAGATTAAGAAGCATTAGGACTGGCAATCAGGCCCTGTAAGACTGCTGTGGCAAAACCAACTTTGGATTTAGAAAAGATAGGCACGTAGTAATGCTTGGTGAAGGTATGTATGGAGCTCCAGGTAGCAGCTTCTGTGATGCCCTGGTAGGGACTCCTCTGAGAAAGGCTGTAGAGGTAGATGCAGCCCTGGTGGAATGTGATCGTATCCCTCGTGGGGTAGGTTTTCCATGGTGCTTGTAGCAGAAATTAATGCAATGGGCTATCCATTTAGGAATGGTTTGCTTTGAAATGGCCTTCCCCTCTGCCCTTGCAGTAAAGCCAACTAGCACCTGTTCAGATTTTCTGAGAGGCTTAGTCCTGTCCAAACAAAATCTAAGTTGTCTGTGCATGTCCAAAGAGTGCAGTATTCGTTCTCCTTTGTTTTGTGGATTAGGGAAAAAGGTAGGCAAATAAATGGACTGATTTAGGGCCACACTAGACACCACCCTGGGCATAAAGGAAGGACTGGTTCTGAGAGAAACCCTGTCTGTATGGAAGACAATGAAGGGTTCCACTATCATGAGGGCCTGTAATTTAGACACTCTTCTTGCTGAAGTGATGGCTAGAAGGAAGGCTGTTTTCCAAAAAAGGAATTTCAGCTTTGCAGTTGCAGCTGGCTCAAATGGAGGGACAGTTAGCTTTTCCAATACAAAGTTAAGGTCCCAGGCTGGAGTAGGGACTATCCTGGGGGGGGGGGGGGGGATCTTAAATTTTTGGCCCCTCTAAGGAATTGCTTCAGCAGGGGGTGAGAGAAGAGGGGTGGCTCAGTATTATAATGTGCTGAAATGGAAGAGGCATGAATTTTAATTGACGAGAAGGATATGCTCTTGTGGAGCATTTCTGTTAAGTACTAAAGAAAATGAGGTAAACTGGGCACCACTGTGCCCATCCCCTGAGTCTGGCTCCAGGAACAGTATCTTTTTGCAGTTTTCAGCACAGGATTTTCTAGTACTAGGCCTCCTTGCCTCCAGAATGACATGTAGCACTTGCTTACTGAGGGATGCTATTGGAGAGCTCAAGGAATTAGTCAGGCTGCAAGGTTCAGGGTTTGAAGCTGAGGGTGTAGAATCTGGCCCACCTGCTGGGACAGCAGGGAAGGGGTCTGAGGCAGGTGCCATGGTTCCAGCAGTGACATACTGCGCAAGAGGGGGTGTACCAGTGCTGGTGTGGTCAGTCTGGTGCAATCAGTATTGCCCTTGGCTTGTCCTGTTTGATCTTTTGCAGAACATTCGAGAAGAGAGGCAGAGGGGGAAAGGCATAAACCGAGAGGCTTTCCCAGGTAAAAGACAGGGCATCCACTTTCCAAGCTTGACTGTGGGAAGTCCTCATGCAGAATTTGTCCAATTGGTAGTTTTGAGGGGAGGCAAAGAGGTCCATCTCTGGAGTCCCCCATTTGTTCCTCAAGAGGTTGAATATTTTTGGTTCCAGTTTCCATTTGTGTGAGTCCATGAGATTTCTGCTTAGGTCGTCTGCCAGTAAATTTAGCTTGCCTGGCAGGAAATGAGCTTGTAGGTGCACTTGGTAGCTCAAGGCTGTGTTCCATAGAGCCATGGCTAGTCTGCAGAGAGGGTACAAGTGGATTCCCCCCTGCTTGTTTATGTACCACATAACTGAGGTATTGTCTGTCTTTACCAATAACTGCCTGGAAGAATGTGGTCTTTGAATGCTGCCAGGGAATTCTGTACAGCTAACATTTCTTTTTGGTTGAAATGCAGGTGCATTTGTCTCGGGTTTCATTTACTCTGAATGCGCTGCCATGCCAAGTGAGCCCCCCATGCATAGTCTGATGCGTCTGTTGTTAGGGTTTGGGCGGCAGGGGGTAGAGTGAAAGGGAGCCCCTTGTTGTGGTAGCAGGCCTCTGCCCACCAATGGAACTCTGTCTTTATACAAGGAATGATAGGAATCATTGACTCCAGGTACTGAGAATGTTGACACCATAGGCTTTTTAGATACCATTGTAGTTTCCTCATATGCAGTCTTGCATATGGAATTAGTAGAATGCAAGAGGCCATGAACCCCAGGGCTTCCAGATTTTTCCTTGCAGATAACTGGGTCTTTGTGGCCAGTAGGTTGTCAAATAAACTTGTTTTTCTGGAGTGAGGAAAGTCATCTGGGAAGTTGTGTTCAAGCTTGCTCCCAGGAATACAATCTGTTGGCAGGGTACTAGGTGAGATTTCTTTTTGTTTATGGTGTACTTCAGTGAGGTTAGAAGTTTCTTTACGAATGCCAGACGTTTTAATAGCAAGTCCTGGCTTTCTGGCTGAATCAGAGAATCGTCCAAGTATGGGTATATCTGAATATTTCTCTGCCTGCAAAATGCAATGGCTAGAGCTAGACACTTTGTGAATACCCTGGGTGCAGTAGATAAGCCAAAGGGAAGTGCAGAGAACTGATAGTGCATGGAGCCTGCCCTGAAGCGTAGGTGTTTCCTGCTGGATTCTTATTGGAATGTGCAAGTAAGTCGGATGGCTTAACAAAGCCATTTCTGGGTAGTTATACCGAGTACCAAAATAATTTGCTGCAAAGATAGCCAGACGACAAATAGTTTGGGGGTTGAACAAGGCACAAAACTGACAGAGAGGGACGTCGTGGTCTGGGCCAAAGCAAGGAATGCAGTACGAATGAAAATCTTTATGAGGTATTTGCTTTCCACAGGTAAGACAATTGTTAACTTTTACTGACATCTGTTAGAGCAAGAAAAAAGAATCCCCAATGGGGTACTTAGCTTTTTTGAAGACTTCGGTTCTGAAACTCGAAAACGAAAATTTCAGGAGTCGGCCGACCAGCACTTGCGAACTGCTTCTGCTTCTGGCACCGCATGGCAAGAAAGACTGATGTAATGGCGTCGGCTGCATGTTTTATACCCTTGACGACCTAACGTCATGGAAAAATAGACAGCATCCGACGAAGGAATCCAAGACTCTGGTATTCAGGCCGGCTGAGGGCTACCTACAGGCAGATAACCCAAATATGATGACTGCAACAGTGAAACACGAAGAACATCTAGGTATGTACAGAATCAGTCTGCCTACATGCAATTAATATCTCATATAGTTGAACCTCACACTGTTTTGTTGCCTGCAGTACTGCAATTTATCACTTAAACAATGGTTCTCACTCAGATACCACCATCTGTATTCTGTAATAATCTTCCCTCCATGTAACTGCAGTGAATGCTTCTTCCCAACATATGTAATGATTAAGGATGAATTCCATATTAGTAATTAGCAACTGTAAGGAAAGTGCTGCATTTGGAATTGTCCTGGGGGCAAATGCCACTGTTAAAATGTTCACTCTTGCTGCAAATCCTGCCAATGTGCAAGGGTCTGCGGCTGTATGGGCATTGCTCATGATGGTCCTGCTCCAGCAACAAACACGCAGTTTGGAAGCATAATTCTACACTGTTTTCTTTTACAATGTTAAACATGGGTATTTCCATGTAATGACTGCTAGAAGGACATCCTGATCATGTGAGTAAAAGGAAAAATATGAGTGTTAGGCTTAAGTATCTTCCAATATGGGTAAAGGGATTCTGACAAACTTATCATAGGAGATTAGCTCCAACAGCCACTAGTTCAGAGTGAGAATACTGTTTGCTGGAAGAATTCAAAGAAGATAATCTGAGTAGTTGGACCCACTCCCAAAGTACCATCTGAAGTAAGATCTCAATGTTTAAATTCACTCAGAGCTTAAAATATCCCACTAAGCACCTAACTTACAAAATTATTCCAAAACTGCTGAACGGTAAGCCGATCACCTACAACTCCTTTTCTATACACAGCGATTTAACTCTGCAATATAACCAACTTGATATACTTCGAAACTGTAGACATCTGCACCTAAATGTAATTCTTCAAAGCCATCCCATTAAAAACAACAAAAACAAAACACACACATTTTAGAAATGTTTAAATTTCAACAAGTTTGGTGACCTAATTGAAAATATAAGTGAGGCTAAAACTATTATGCTATTAAACTGGCCTTTTAGACTGAAACTGAGAGAGGAGTTCTGACATTTTTTTCACAGTCCTCTTTGGTACACCACTCCGCTGCACAGGTGGAAACAAGAAGACAGGTTGTGGATCTGAACCCTGTGTTACTGGTTCTGGTGTTGCAGTTGGTGCTGTGTCAGCCGGCGTCAAAGGCACTGAACGTGGCTGTCCTGTAGAGGCCCTTATAGTAACCTGAAGAGGAAAAAAAAAATCTGTGCTCAGAACTTTAGGTGGATAATTGTAATGAAGTTACTAGTAAAATACAAAAATAGTCATTAGTGCATTTTTATGTCCCTCCCAACACCCATACAAAGTATACAAAAAATGACAAAATATCTATGCAAGCATGTCAACTGATCATTGAAAGAAAATACAGAGGTTCTAAGTTATTCTTATTGGTCCAACTAGTGTAATTACCAAATTACTCTCACATCATTTACCAGTGTATTTACTAATTTTGTTTGTTAACCAGGAGACTGATCCACTGCCCAGGAGTAAACTATGAACAAAATTAATAAAAAAAACAGTAAATCAAAATAAAACAGCAATGACAAAGGCAAATCAATAAAGCGTTCAAGATAAAACAAAGCTTAAAATAAATATTACCATTGTGCAATACAAAAGGCAACATCACTCTACACAAAAGTGAATAAAACTGTCTGAAGGGGCATCTTAAAAGCACCAAAAGACAACAAAAGGCTACATCACTGTGTATAAATGAATAACATCATAAAAACTTAAGAAATCAAGTTAAAGAACTAAGTTATAATTAAACTGTGATTCCATCAGATAGAGAAAATAAGTAGAACTTTATGGAAGATATGTATGAAGAGGAAACCCTGACTGGGGAAGAGAAGCCAGAAGTAAGTTTGATAGCTTTACCAAAGTCATGCTGAGTGATGGAGGAATTTCCTTTAACAGGAGGGTGGAATGAACATTAAGGAAGGTGATACGTCTGTGTCTAACTTCCTCGAAGTCCTCTAAAATTATAAAAGACAAACAAAATATTCCAGAAGGCTGGTCCTAAAGAAGAAGAAAAGGCAAGATTATTGCACCTGAAGGGAAATATTTGCATTCTCTAACACAAGAGCTTCACTGAAGAGGGACTGTAGAGAGTAATGGGATATATTTGTGCAACTAGCTTAGAAATAAACTGTGGTGAAATACAAGCATAAGGACTTAAAAGATCTGCCACACACAAAGGCAATCTGACACTTCTTTAATTGGAATCTTAGTGGCTCTGTGTAAGGTAAAACATTAATGTTCATATTTGGATGGCAACAAGATGAACATACAGATCATACTAAAAAGGACCTGAAGATCATGTTGGGATTTGGAAGGATGCAGAGGCAACAAAGGGGAGCCTATATTGAAAGCTGAGGCCAAAGAATACCTTTACCACTGGTTACTCCTGCTTCAGGCAAGAAGGAGTGAAAAGTATGTGGCAGTCAAAGGACTAAACTCATTCTGGTTTTAAGTTGATTAATGAAAATATCTGTAGAAAAAGACAAAACAGATATCTGGACAACTAGACAAGCTGAACATACTTGCCATGCAGGACAGAAAAGTATCACTAGGATGAATCAGCCCAAGTCTTGTAGTGGTGCCAGAAATACATACACAATTTGTTTTTATACCAATTTAGCAGTAGCTGTTAGACAAAATATTCATTAACATTTGAAATGGGTCCTGTTTAATGCACTGATAGGGGTACAGAACTGACAGAAAATACAATCAATAACACTCAGAATAATGTTGGAGGAGGAAGTACCAAATAAAGAAAGTTAATGAAGAAAGTAAAGCGTGGAGGGCCAGGGACTGATCCTTCATGAGCAAATAAGCCCAGTGATGGTTGGTGAAGACACAGATGAACCTTGTTTTATCTGAAAAGATCTGTTATCTGAAACAACAGGTGATTTAAGGAGCAAAATTTGGAGAGGACAAGGAAGTTCAAGCAAAGACTGTGGCTGATCATGTTAAAAGCCTTGCAGATGTCAACAAAAGGGTAATTAGTGACCAAGCCGCTATCCACAGTAGTTGGAATGAAGTAAGGAAGAAAACAACTGTTTGCAGTTTGCCCTAGCATAAAACTGAGTTGACACCTACACAAGACACAGTGTTTTCTTAGACATTCAGTAGCTTTTTCACAGGTTTTCCTGTAGCTTGGTAACAGATGGGTGATAAGACATAGTCATATTGTCAGAAGTGGACTGAGGGATGGTGGGATTAGGAAGTGGTAAAACTAAAGTACATTAACATGGGGAAAGAATGGTGCTTTCACACTGGGGCTAGACAAAAAAAATGTAATAAATGTCTAGTCAATAAATTCTATGCATAATTTAAGAGAAAGTACAGTTGCGCAAGTCCAACTTACATATAACAGTAGATATTTGAATTTCTCATTGCTTCAGTAGCATTTGCCAAGGTAACCCAGTGCTGGCCAGCTTTCAAAAGCCCTGACTCCCCTCCTTCTCTCTCTTCCTTTGACAGCTGACTGGCTGAGCATTTCCTAAGAAGGAAGACTTCAGCTGTCACAGGAAGTGAGTGTTCAGGCTTTTTCGCTTCCACAAAGAACAGGAAAATAGCTGAAGCTGGAATCATCTAGCAAGAGTAAATTATCAGTCAGTGACAATACTATATAAAAAACAAATTCAACAACCACCAAATCAAACAAGTCGAAACCCATCTAAACAATGCAAATTCTGAGGGATGGAAGGTGGATGTTGCAACTGTGGTAGTAAGGAATTTGAACATTTACTGTTACATGTAAGTAGGACTTAAGCAGCTGTACCATGTTCACCATTTCCACTGCCTCAGGAGCATTTTGGGTAGATTCCCAAAGCTTACTCTACCTGGGAGGTGGAAGAAGGAAGATCCAGGAGCCAAACTAAGTAAAATGTACCAGTGGAGTAAAAAGAGGCACAGCTTCTTTCCTTTTCACAGATTTTAATGACGAAAACACACCAGTACACTCCAGCACGACAAAGGTCCCAAAAAGAACTTCAGTGACATAAAACCATACACATAAACGCTATGTCTCCACACCTGCGTTTTCGTTTGACTCACTTCCTCAGATGCAAATGAATAATGGATACACAAACACTTCAACTTTATATACATTTGTTAATTAAATAATTTGAATTAATTAATATAATTAAAATCCTCAGCTGTTCCTACTTAAAAATCATCCCTTTTCCATACTAACTTTTTTCTATGTGTTTGTTTAAAAACATAATTTATTTCCAATCCATGTTATGTCTTCCTTTTCTACTTAATTATTCATTCCCTTTTCTAAATCATAGCTTTACATGAACCACTTAATAAAAACTTTCAATTAAAACTTTGTAAGTATAACATTTAAAATACATAATCATTTTAATTTCATGAATTTAACTACATCTTGGTTCCCTCTAGAGGGCAAATGACTTAATTACATCAAATGCTGTTTGAAATGCTTACACTTATACATTTTTAACTTCATTAGAGCTGATGATACACCACTTATACAAAAACTCTAAATAAATAAATATAGAATTTACTACACTTTAATATATTTTATAACTGTTTGTACATAAAATGTATGATCTTTTGATGTGTGTTTCACCTATGAATTTTACAGTTCCCTATCATAGTTTAGCCGCCCTTATTTTTAGTACTGGGGCTAGGGACACATGATTATTCAGCCCTGGTAGATTATAGGCCTCCAAATGGAGTTGCCACAACAACTCCTTATATTCGATAGTGTCTTCCCAGGGCCCCCCCGAACATCCTTGTCCACAACCTCTAACACAAAAAATGTAAAATCTGCCTCTTCACATTTCATTTTGTGTCTATATAGGGCATTGTTCATACATTTAGTTTTAATTTCATAATTATGCTTGTAAATTCTATTTCAAGTCTTCTTTCAGACTTCCCAACATAAAATGCCTCGCATTTTTTGCATATACTCAAATAAACTATTCCTATGGTCTGACAGTTGGCATAATGCTTACTTTGAATTAAAATGTCTCTACTCTTTATGTACACAGTATCCTTAGTACATACATATGGGCATTGGGAGCACCTCCCACATTTAAAGGTGCCCTTTCTCCCATTAATCCTCCTGTTATCCTTCATTTTCCCTTCAAAGAAATTCTTCATATTTTTTTCCTTTTCTGTATGTACATTTAAGAGGGTATTTGAATAAAACGTCCAAATCCGATAATTCACTGAATTTTGCCCACTCCTCTTCCATCATCCTTCTAATAAAACCTGCCTGCCCACTATAATCCAGGACAAAATTATTATTCCCCTCAAAAATGTCCTTCTTATATTCATTCTCACCCTTCTTTTCTTCATCCTTTCCCAAAATAGGCTGGTATTTGTCCGTCCTTCCTCTTCTAACTTCATTTTCTATTTCCCCTATTAAACTACTCGGACAACCTCTATCCATAAACATTTTATGTAATTTGTTACACTCTTCTACAAAGTCTAACTCTCTTGAAGACATTCTGCTGCCTCTAACATACTGTCCTTTAATTATACCCTTTTTGTGATGATGGGGATGTGCACTGTCGTATGCTAGAAAAGAATTAGAATAATTATCTTTTCTGTACACTTTAGAATAAAATTCACCTTCTCCTTTCCCCACAAAAATATCCAAATATTTTAGACTTTCTTCACTTTTCGAATAAGTAAATGAAAGAAAGTTGGTGGTTTTGGAAATATAATCAAAAAAGGACTTAAACTCTGCATCCGAACCAACCCATAGAATACAGATGTCATCCAAAAATCGCTTATACATTCTCCAGCACCTTCTATATTGGGAATTCAATACAAACTTCTGTTCCCAAGCTGCCAAAATTATGTTTGCATATATGGGTGCACAACATGCACCCATAGCTATTCCCTTAATCTGCTTGAAGAATTCTCCCTCAAAATGTAAATAATTACTTTTCAGTACCATATCCATTAGTGTCAAAATTAAACAAAATTCATTGTCAAAAATTCCCATAATTGTTCAGTGCCTCCTCAAACCATTCTAACCCTTCTTTGTATGGAATGGAAGAAAAAAGATCCACTATATTTAGAGTGATAAATTTTATGTTTTCTTCAAAAAATTCTTTCTTAATGTTCCGTAATAAATCCCATGAATCCTTGACAATTCCAACCCCTTCCTTCACAACTTCCTTTAGCTTACGATCTAACCATTTTGCTATAGGAGCTGTCACAGATCCTTCTGAAGACACTATCGGTCTCATGGGCGGATTCATCACATTTTTGTGGACCTTGGGTACTCCAAATATATTTGGAACCTTGGGTTTTTCCACATGTAAGTATCTAAATGTACTCACATCTATTCTCCCTTCTAATAATAAATCATACAACTGAACATATACTTTCTTGTTAGCAATATTGATTTCGTTTAGAGAGGATCTCATGTAACGCTCTTCATTATTTAATAATTCTACCATTTTAGCCTCATAGGACACTTGGTCCATAATTATTGTTCCCCCTCCTTTGTCAGGTTTAAGTATTCTTAGTAAGGGGTCTCTAGATAGCTGTAACAATAACTTATTCTCTTCCTTTGATAAATTATATCCCACCCATTTATTTGTAAGGCCTTTCCTTATTTTCTTCTCCATCAATGTTTCAAAGTTTTTTAGTTGCTGATTTAATGGTGGATTATATATACTTCTTTTCCTAAGATTCCCCTGCACGTTGTTATTTTCACTCTGTCCTTGGAACATTAACTCCAAATTTTTCTTCCTTGTAAACATTTTTAAGTCTATCAAAACTTTGTTAACATCTGCCTTCCTATTAGGCACAAATTTCATCCCCTTTGTAAATAGTTGGAAATATACTTCAGTTATTTCCAAACCACTATAGTTATAAATACTATAATTCTCCATTTTCCATACTACCCCCTCATTCGTAATTTGTTTTGTCATGTATGGAGGCCCATCACTCTCATTTTGACACACTACCATTGTCTGTAAGGCCTGCTCCTGTACTGGTACCTTTGATTTTGTACCCCCCCCTGAAAGTTTTTTTGAGGCTTCTTCTGATAATTATTTCTAATTCTTTCAGATCTCCTCAGGTCTGGAAATTCTTGTTCTTCCCTATTTTCACCATTCTCTACCCTTTCTATATTTTCCTCATCATCCGTGTATTCCTGGTTGTAGGCAATATTATATTTTTGTGGAAAAAAATCCCTGGGATTTGGATAATTGGTCTTTTCTTTGTATTCCACCATATCCCTATCCAGTTTTTTACATTTCCTCTCAAATATATTATTCATACTTTTCTCTATATTTCTAAGTGTATTTTGATATTTCATCTGGTTGTCTTCTACAGAAAAAAGTAAATCCTTGGTAATACAGCCATTCACCTCTTCTATTCTTTTATTTAGTTCTTCCATTTCCCTTATATTTTCTTTGATAATAGCTTTTAAAATTTCAAAACCACACATATCAAAAATATTTAAAAGCTCAACATGAAATTCACTGCCCACCCTTACCTTATTCAGGTATTTACATACCCTAAGTCCCTTGGGTACAATTTTCAGACTTAAACATTCATTTAAATAAGCATTTTCCATTTCCAAATTTTTAAATTTAAATAACATTTCATCAAGATCCAGGAGCCACTGGAGAATGGTCCTAGCAAAGCCTTCTCTGCACCTTGAAAAGGAATCCAGTTTGTAGTGCTTTGTGAAGGTATGAAGACAGGACCAGGCTGTTACCTACAGAATGCTTCTAAAATATATCCCTTTCCCATATGCTACCAAAGAGGATAAGGCTGTAGTCATGTGAAACCTGACCTTGCCTGGAAGAAACTTACCATGGTGTAAGCAACAGAAAACACTAGCAGAGGGCAGCCATTGTGCAAAAGTTGGCTTAGAGACAGGCTGAACTTTCTTTACCCCAGTATAGGACACAAACAGCTGTTCAGCATTCCTAAAGGGTTGTGTTCTGTCAAAGTAGCAACCGAGTTGCAAGTGTGCATCCATGGTATATAGAATCTTTTCTCCCTTGTTTTTTGGAGCAGGATAGAATACTGGGAGATTGATGGCGTAATTCAAGGTATATTCAGGAACAACCTTGGGTATGATTGATGGATTAGTGCACAACACAACCCTGTCCTTATGAAAAATCAGATAGGGTTGCCCATCATGAGAGCTCAAGAGACTTACCATGCAGATGTCAGAGCAATGAGTAAAACAGTCTTTCAAATAATAAACTATAAATCAGCTTGAGAAACACGTTTAAGGGGGGGGGGGGTAAGAACAAAGTTGAGATTCCAGGGAGGAGGAATTTGCTTTTTGGGGGGGGGGGGTCACACATGCAACCCTTCTTTCATAAACTGTTTTACCACAAAAAGAAATGAAAGAGGGGGATCTATGGGCAAACAAGATGAAATGGCAGCAAGATGCACTTGGCTAGGCATCACCTAGAAAACCTCTTTCACTTGTAAACACAAGATTTTCTAGTTGCAGGTTTTCTTGCCCCCTTAAATGAATACCTCATGGAAACATGCCTAGAAGGTATCAAAACAGAATCATCCAGGTTGTCAGTTGCAATTGCTCTAAGGTAGAGTGCACCATTTGCCCCTAATGCTATGTAGGCACAACCAGTCTATGAGGAAGCTTGTGGTAACTGCCCTTGAACAATTCCATTAAAAGGGAGAACAAACACTGCCTGGGTCAAAAGGGGGTTACCACAATGATCTTTGGTAATTCTTTCTTGATCTTTAGAAGTACTTTGTGAATTAGTAGAAAGGGTGGAAATGCATGCAGGAACATTCCAGACCATGAGAATGATACAGCACCTGTCTTCCAATCATGGCTGAAAGATCTTGAACAAATTTTTTTCAGTTGTCTGTTTTGAAAGAAGATGAACAGATCTAACCGAGATGTTACTCATATCTGGATCAGGTCGTGGAATACTTCTACATGATGCTTCCACTTGTGAGTGTCTGTACAGTATCTGCTTAGTCTGTCTGCCACAATGTTTTGCTCTTACAGACCGTATGAGGCCTAAAGAGTCAGGAAATGCTGTACAGCCAGCTCCCAGGCCATCACTGCCAACCACCAAAGAGGATATGACATTGTCTCCCCTTGTTTGTTCAGGTACTACATCACAACAGTGTTGTTTTTGATCACTGGAAGAAGACCTGGAGTCCATAAGGTATGAATCACTATCAACATTTCTTGTACATTTATGTGCTTTGATGTGCCATGAGGTCTCCCACAATCCCTGCACTTGAACATTATGAACACTGTTTCCCACACAAAATCTGAAGAATCCATCTGGACAAACTGGACTGAAGTCTGAAGACAGAAAAGAAGCCATGGATTCAGAGAAAGTTGATTTCTTCACCACTGCAGTTCTGTTTCAGAAATCCCAGTACTGTTTACTGGAAATCCATGAGATGAAGGGGGTCTGTATTAGAACATAGAGGTTTCACAACTTCGAATGTTCTAATACCGACGCCTATACAGCAAACGCTGAAAACAGCAAAGCTGTGGAACACCGAACTTCTTCCTAGGGAAGGAATTTGGTTGGCCGTTCCTTTGGATTCGCTATGTTCAGCACTGTGGTGGAAAGTTACAGGTCGGGATCAGGTAAGTGTGCGATTGTGTGGATGTGAGGGTTAGGGCGCGGGGTAGGTGAGTTAGGGTTAGGGCGCAGGTCAGGTAAGTGTGCGACTGTGTGGACGTGAGGGTTAGGGCGGGGTAGGTGAGTTAGGGTCAGGGCGTGGGTGAGGTGAGTGTGCGATAGTGACGGACCTTAGGGTTTGGGTTAAGGTAAGTGGATAGCTAGTGGTGTGTGTACAGTTTAGTGTAGGGTTAGATGTAGGATTTTAGGTGTATGTGTGTGGATTGCTGTTTGTTTGGTGTGTTTGTGTTGTGTGTGTGTGTGTGTGTGTGTGTGTGTGTGTGTGTGTGTGTGTGTGTGTGTGTGTGTGTGTGTGTGTGTGTGTGTGTGTGTCGGAACAGCAAATTTTTTCTGCATGTTCGATGTTGTCAGCGTTCGCTGAATAGGGGTCAATATTAGAACATTCGACGTTTTAAAAAGTCGATGTTCTAATATAGACCCGATGAAGGTACTGGGTCAAACAATTCTTCAAGTACCACTGAATTTTTCTCATGTGTAGTGTAGCTACTGGTATCATGAGAATCAGTAATGTCATGAGGTCTAGAATTTCAAGGAACTTTTGCCAAGGCCACGTCTAGAAGACAGAAATCCAAGAAAATGCCCTGATAAGTCAGAACTTTGTCTTCTGGCAAGGATGCCATCCTTTTTACAGTGTCTGTCCAGCACCTCAGGAAAATAATTCCTTGAGAGGGTGTGAAAAAGAACTTTTGAAAGTTTAACTTGTGGTCCAGGTGGGAAAGGAGCGATGCAAGGACTCCAAGCACCTGAACATAGAATCTGCAAAATCAAAGAGTCATCTAAATAAGAAAAACTTTGGATGCTTAAGATTCTGTAATAGGCAACCACTAGGAACAGCCATTTTGTAAACACTTGAGGTGCAGTAGATAGCCCAAAGGGTAATGCAGAAAACTGATAATGTAAGCCAGACAGAGCAAATCTCAAAAATTTTCAGAAAATGGGAGCAATAGGAATATGAGATGTGTCTTTGAGATCTAGAATCACCATAAAACAGTGGCCTGGAAGCAACACTAGGACAGACTGTAAGGAGAGCATTTTGAATTTCACAACTTTTACAAAAGTGTTTAGAAAGGACAAATCTAAGAAGGGCTACCAGGAGTGCTTCTGTTTTGGTACCAAAAAGATTCTGGAATACGAGCCTTTGTCTTTGCATGCACTGGTTCTAAGACCCTTACTTCTACCATGTGATGAAGCACAGGAGGAAACAATTTTATCTGGTTTGGGTGTGGGTGTGGAGGAATTCTCTTGAAAGGGGGAGGATTGTTTATCTACTGACAAGTGTATATTCTCTGATTTATTCTCAGAACCTATTTGTCTGAGACTATTCGCGGCCAAGGCTGCAGGGTTGAGACAGAGCCAGGGGGAAGGAGGAAGAGAAGGAAGTGCTGGGGGGGTGCTCTATGACTCAGCACAGTAATTCCTTTGCAGGGGGGGTTGATCCTTTTTCGGAAAGGAACCCCTCTTGTTTGGTCTCGCAGAGTTTACCTCCTGCCATTTCCTTTTGAATCTCTGAGTTTTATTTGGCTGGGATTTTTGTTAGTTTTACCCCTTGAAGGAAGATGCATTTTTTGGGGAGAACTTGGGTACATGAAACATCCTAGATACCTTGATGCATTAATTTGCCTCTATCATTCCACTGTTTGAGAATCTGGGTTACAGAGAGCCCAAATGCCAAATTCAGAACTTAAGGGTGCATTCAAAATGTTGGTTGTAAATCATCAGAGTTGTTCTAATTATTTAACCAAGTAAACTGTCTTATTACAACAGAAGATGCAGCATTTCATGAAACTGTATCTCCATATTCAATAATTCCTCTCAAAGTATGTTTTGAAACCTGAGTCAAATAAGATACAGTTTCATTCATATAAGACTTTTGCTCAACAGTTAAAGATGCAGCAAAATCATCCAAACTGTATGGACATTATAAAACAAATTTCTACTTGTAGCCTTGACAATTTAACATTTTAAAGGCTAGATTACTAGAAAGAGACATCTGCCCTGAAAACCTATCATTTCCCTCTTTATTGGGAGCACTGGATTAGATGAAGCCAAGGACTTTTTATTTCAGTAAGCAGCTGGGCCAACAGTCAAATAAGAAAAGAGATCTGTCATATCAGAGAAGTTTCTATATTTTCTCTGAAACCTTTTTAGGGACTGCTGAAGTACATACTGGTGTCCTGCAGGCAGCATTATAAACATCTTCCAAGGCTGGTAAAGGGGTCACACAATTGGGAATCTCATCCTCTATAAGGTCATAAACTCAACCTAGCTCTAGGGTAGTTCCTGACTGCTCCCAAGCAAATCACCAACTCTAGCAATCATCTGAGGAAACATGGACAAAGCACAAAGCTCAGGTTCACCTTCAGAAGAATCAGAGTGACTAGACTCAATGTCTGCTATGAAATCACCATTGCCTTCATCAGATTCCTCACCATTCTCTGAAACAAAAAAAAGGTCTCTAGCCAAACTAGCACTAGAGTCATGTATGGGAACACAATCACCAGAATTAGGTGTCTGCAGAACACTCTAAGCCAAGAAAACCACACCAGGCATAAATGGACCCCCTTCAGAAACTTGAAGTTTCAAAACTTCGAACTTCAAACGTCAGAAACCATAAGACTGAAGTTTTGAAACTTTGAACAGTTTGAATGGAGATCACTGCACAGCGAGAATGGGATATTTACCATTTTCCTCACTGTAGTGCAATTTCAGAATTTGTATATTTATTAAGCAGGGGTGTAGGGGAATGCAGGGAGGCTTGCCCCCTGCAAAAACGTAAAAAAATATATATTTTTTTGTTTTTATTTTTTTATTTCATTTTTGAAGTTTCAAAACTTCAGTCTTCTTTATTGGCTGCTTGAAGTTCTGAAACTTTGAGGTTTAGAAGTATGTCTTCATATAAACATCTACAAATCTGATTATCATCTATATGTTGAAGCTTCCAATTTTTTTCCTTTTGAACTTCACTACTAGAAAAAAATATCTGAGGATACAGTATTATGTCTGGTAAGGGGTCTCTTATTTCAGACTACTCCTGCACCCAAAGGCTTTGGTTCTCCCATACCTGCACCAGGTACTGGAGAACAGCCCCAATGGATGTGTCTAAACCTTGTTCCATAGCAGCCAGCAATGCTACACTATAAGGAGATGAGCAAAAGGTAAGTGTTCCGTGGGTCAAGCTGCAGCCCCGACAGAATCACTAACTATAGGCTGAGGCATGTTTTCTTTCTGTTGTTTTTTCTTTTTAGGTGCAACTGGTTTAGACTTGGTGGGAGGGGGGCTCCAGAGAGAATAATAAACCAACAGTACTGGATAATGCATCACATCAAACACTTCAAGTTTCTAGTAATAAGTACATTCCCACACACCTAAACTCTGTCAAACTGTGCTATTCTAAAAAAAACAGTATGAAATGTGTTCAGAATTCTTTTACAACTGACAGAAGTTGAAGAATTTACAGTACACAATGTCCAAATACCAAAACGAACAATGTGCCAAAACAGTGCTAAAATTAGCTCCACAAACTAACTATGCAAAACTGCCACAAAACATTTAATAGCAATTTAAACTACATTTTCTTGTCAGATAGATAGAACAAAATGTCTGCAGTACATTCAAACATCATCATTTGCTGTAAAATCAAAAACACACAGAGCAGAGTCATACGTACAACAAACAACTTATAAATGCCTAAAAGTTCTGCAATATTTTCCTGTCAAAAGGTGAAAGTAAATCTGGGTAATAACAGTAAAGACAGATGCAATTACTTCACGGTTCTGTCTACTCGAGACAGCCCCTAGTGTCTAACAGCACACATACATACTGCACTTCTGAGAGAAACAGTGAAAGTCTCCTCAGAAACAGAAAAAAAAACAAGCATTTGTCAAAGAAAAAAGACAAATAAACACTGCTACAATCAGAAATTACCACAGGAATTACCGTAAACACTGAAGGAATTAAAATACTAAAATAAATATTTTAAATAAACATATAACTACAAAGGTAATAATGAATCTAATAATAAAATGAATGGCATGGCGTCCCCAAATGGGTCTTATTTGAGCAGTAAGTGGGAAAAATCAGCACTGGATCCTTTGGGGAGACAGCAGTCTTTCTTCTTTATCTGTCAGGAAAAGACTGAACATTAACTTCTTGAGAGGCTTCTCTCTCAGGATATGCTCTCAGCCAATCGGCTGTCACAAGAAGGGAGTGGGAGGTGAGTCTGAACTTTTGAAAGCTGTCCACTACTGGCTCACCTTGGCAGATAACCTGAAAGGCTACTAAGGCGGTGTGAATGAAGAATATCACAGTTATGTTAGGACCTTACCATAAATGTACATATTCTAGTATATTAATTGTAGCAGTCCTTACTCCCTGGGATTTATATCTGTGGATAGACCAACTAGCTGATTTTATTTCCTAAAACATCAGTTAACTTCATCTTCATGCCACATAAGGACAGTGATGGCAAAAGAGGGGCACTGGCCAGTGCCATCTTCAGATATTTCTTGCCCTGGCAAAGCCAGGTGAGAAGACCTCAGCACCAAACTCTAGTGGACCATAAGGAGACATTCCCGTGTGCCACTTGTCCACACCCCAGAGGTCCACAATCTCAATCTCTTGGTAGTATGGCAAGGGAAAAGTTGGAAAACAGAGTGAAGGTGCAACAGGAAAGATGCAAAGCCATGCAAACTCAGGGTAAACAGAAGGAACAAAAGAGAAGGGTGGAAGGGTTGGGGGACCTAGACTGCAAAGGCAAATGTATCTGACCATCTTCACTCATGATAAGTTCCTAACATAACTACACTATGCATCAAAATATTCATTCCTCAGTCCTTATTCCTTGAGAAGAGTCTTAAAATGGAAATGTAGAAGGGGAATGGTGGAATAAATAGCCAGGAGAGCAAGTTTTGTAGGATACCTCAGGCAAATCCAGCTCTGGCTGTTGAAGCAACCACCAGATTGTATTACCTTTTGAATGCATGCACACAGGGACCAGGTGGAAGCCTCAAGTTTAATACTGCAAAATGACCCTCCCCCACAGGAATGTTGTAGTAGCTGCAGTGGCACTGGTGTAATGGGCTTTCCTCTATCTAAGAAGAGCCATACTGTCAGCACAATAACAAAAAGAAATGCAATGTGCAAGCCATTTAGAAAAAAGGGTTTGTTAATTGGCTTACCTCCATTCCTTTGCCAGTGGGAAAAAAAAGAAGTTATGTACTCACCATAACGTTCCATGTGTTGTCCTTTCCACCTTCATTCTTAACTGGTTGAGCTCAGAATTGATCCTCAGTTTCAACTCGGCCTTATACAAAAGCCGAGGTCTTCCACTAGCTCATGGCTGAAACCCTATCCCATCATGCTCTAGGAAAGCTCCTCAGATCTTGTTTATGATACAACAATAGGTACCCAGTGAACTACGTAATACATTATAGAGCAATGAAGAAGGTCAGAGCACATTAATTACCAATTATATCCCCTCAGTCCTCCAGGAGCCAAAGGCTGGGGAAAGGAGGGTGGGATGTAAGAATGAAGGCGAGAAGGACAGCACACATGGAACATTATGGTGAGTTATACAATCTGACAGCCATTTTGAAAGTGTGACTTTAGACACAGGAGCACCTTTCATGGAGTCTGAAAATAATACAAATAACTGGTCAGATTTTCTGAAGTCCTTTGTCTTGTGTAGGTAGAAACGTAATTGTCTATGTACATCTAGTTTGTGTAGCATGTATTCTGCCTTGTTGCCATAGCTGGGGAAAAAGACTGGTAGTTCTATGGATTAGTTCAAATTAGACTCAGAGCATACTTTGGGTAGAAAGGATGGCTTTGTTCGTAGGAATACTCCATCTTTGTGGAAAAGCATGTAGGGGGTCTTTATAGACAACTGTAGCTCTGAAACTCTTCCAGAAGAACTGAGGCTATCAAGAGAATTGTTTTCCAACTCAAGTACTTTAGATTACAGGATGATGCTGGTTCAAAAGGGGAAAGAATTCAAATGGGATAAAACAAAATTCAGGTCCCATGATGCTGGAGGGGCTTTAATGGGTGGTCTTAATAAAACAGCATCCTTAAGAAAAGCCTTGCAAAGTCAGTGGGAATCGCATTCAGCCCTGATTCACCTAGATGGGAATTAGACATCACTGCTAACTGAACCCGAATAGTAGCTGCAGCTGCACCTTCATTAAATAGCTTTGCTAAGAATTCAAGAATGGAGGGGACTGGGGCAGAGAAGGGGCAATGTGAATATTCAAGGTCCAAGAAGAAAATAGTACAGTTGTATACACCTACCATAAATGTAGATGTTCGAGGGTATTCACTGTTGCAGTCATCACATTTGGGTTATCTGCTTGCAGTAGCCCTCCGTTGGCCTGATTATTAAAGTCTTGGGCCCTGCTTCAGTTGCTGTCTCATCTTCCATGACGTCAGGTAGTCAGGGGTATAAAGCATGCAGGCGATGCCATTACATCAGTTTTTTCTTGCCCCATATGTCAGGTGCCCCCATAATGGGAAGCAATTATATATACACGGTTACACCTCCAACAAAAAAGCAAATGCACCAAAAAGCTTTACTCACAGTAAACAAGAACACAGGTATACCCAATAGAAGTCAGGGGGCTGGAGGGGGGTAACCAGGACTACAACAGTGAATACACTCGAGCATCTATATTTACGGTAAGTGTACACAACTGTACTATGTTCTTCGTGTTTCACTGTTGCAGTCATCACATTTGGGTAGATTCCCAAAGCTAAAGATGGAAGGAGGAAATTAGATAGCATTAGGACCAGCTATAAGGCCCAAGACTGCAGTGGCAAAGCCAGCTCTGGATTTAGAGAAAATTGGCAAATGGTAATGCTTGGTGAATGTATGTACAGAACTCCAGGTAGCAGCTTCTAGGATGTCCCTGGTAGGGACACCTCAGAGAAAGGCTGTGGAGGTAGATGCAGCCCTGGCTGAATGTGGTCTTATCCCCTGTGGGGTAGGTTTTCCATGGTGCTTACAGCAGAAATTAATGCAATGGCCCATCCATTTAGAAATGGTTTGCTTTGAAATGGCCTTCCCCTCTGCCCCTGCTGCAAATGCAACCAGCAGCTGTTCAGATTTCCTGAGAGGTTTAGTCCTGTCCAAGTAAAATCTAAGTTGTCTGTGCACATCTAAGGAGTGCAGAATTTGTTCCCCTTTGTTCTGTGGATTAGAAAAGAAGGTTGTCAAACGAATGGACTGATTAAGAGCCACACTGGATATCACCTTGGGCATGAAGGAGGGATTGGTCCTGAGGAACACTCTGTCCGCATGAAAGATGATGAAAGTCTCCACTGCCATGAGGGCCTGTAATTTAGACTCCCTTCTTGCTGGAGTGATGGCTAAAAGGAAGGCTGTTTTCCAAGAAAGGAATTTCAACTCTGCATTTGCAGCTGGCTGAAAAGGAGGTACAGTGAGTTTTTCCAATACAAAGTTAAGGTCCCAAGCTGGTGTAGGGGCTCTCCTGGGTGGTCTTAAGTTTTTGGCCTCTCTGAGGAACTGCTTCAGCAGTGGATGAGAGAAGAGGGGTGGTTCTGTGTTGTAATGAGCTGAAATGGCTGAGGCCTGAATTTTGATGGAGGAAAAGGAAAGGCCCTTGTGAAGCATTTCAGTTAAGTATTGAAGAATCTGAAGTAAATTGGGCGCTGCAGTGCCCATCCCCTGAGTTTGGTTCCAGGAACAGAATCTTTTCCATTTTTCAGCATAGGATTTTCTAGTACTAGGCCTCCTTGCCTCCAGAATGACATCCAACACTTGCTTACTGAGGGATGGTAAAGTGCAGTTGTGTACACTTACCATAAATGTAGATGTTCGAGTGTATTCACTGTTGCAGTCATTACATTTGGGTAATCTGCTGGCAGGTTGCCTTCAGTCAGCCTGATTAACACAGTCTTGGGTCCTCCGTCGGTTGTTGTCCCTTCTTCCATGACGTCAGTTCGTCAGGGGGTATAAAACATGCAGCCGACGCCATTACATCAGTTTTTCTTACCCCAGATGTCAGGTGCCCCCCAAATGGGAAGCAAAATATGTAAGTTATTAAAAACACAAAAATATACCTCCAAACAAAAGCAAATGCACCAAAAAGGCTTTTAAGCATGGTAAAAGAAAGTAGAGGTATAGTAAGATAAAAACAGGGGGCTAGAGTGAGAGTAGCCAGGACTGCAACAGTGAATACACTCGAACATCTACATTTATGCTAAGTGTACACAACTGTACAATGTTCTTCTTGTTTCACTGTTGTGGTCATTACATTTGGGTAGATTCCCAAAGCTATGGTTGGGAGGATGGATTTATACAGTATTAGGACCAGCTATAAAGCCCTGCAAAACAGCAGTGGCAAAGCCAGCTCTGGATTTAGAGAAAACTGGTAAGTGATAATGCTTGGTGAAAGTATGAACTGAACTCCAGGTAGCAGCTTCTAGAATATCCCTGGTAGGTACACCTCTGAGAAAGGCTGTAGAAGCAGATGCAGCCCTGTGAGATCTGATCCCCTGTGTGATAGGTTTTCCACAGTGCTTATAGCAGAAATGAATACAATGGCTTATCCATCTAGAAATGGTTTGCTTTGAAATAGCCTTCCCCTCTGCCCCTGCAGCAAATGCTACCAGCAGTTGTTCAGATTTTCTTCGAGATTTAGTCCTGTCCAAGTAAAATTTAAGCTGTGTGTGTACATCCAATGAATGCAGAATCCGCTCCCCCTTGTTCTGTGGATTGGGAAAGATAGTTGGCAAATGAATGGACTGATTAAGAACCACACTGGATACCACCTTGGGCATGAAGGATGGATTGGTCTTGAGTGACACCCTGTTCGCATGAAAGATGATGAAAGGCTCCACTGCCATAAGGGTCTGTAATTCAGATACCCTTCTAGCTGAAGTGATTGCTAAAAGGAAGGCTGTTTTCCAGGAAAGAAATTTTAAGTCTGCAGTAGCAGCTGGCTCGAAAGGAGGTAGAGTGAGTTTCTTCAATATAAAGTTAAGGTCCCAAGGCAGGGGTTGGAGCTCAACCGGGTGGTCTCAAGTTTTTGGCCCCTCTGAGATACTGCTTTAGCAGAGGATGAGAGAAGAGGGGGGGTTCGGTGCTGAAATGGCTGAGGCACGGATTTTTATGGAAGAAAAAGACAGGCCCTTGTGAAGCATCTCAGTTAAGTATTGCAAAATCTGTGGTAAATTGGGTGCTGCTGTGCTCATCCCTTTTGATTGATTCCAGGCACTGAATCTTTTCTATTTGTCAGCATAAGATTTTCTAGTACTAGGTCATCTTCCCTCCAAAATGATATCCATCACAGGTTTGCTGAGGGATGCTAAGGGGGAATTTAAATGATTAGCCAAGCTGCAAAATTCAATATTTGGAGCTGAGGGTGCAGACTTTAGCTCTCCTGCTGAGACAGTAAGGAAGGTGTCTGAGGCAGGTGCCATGGAGAGATTTGTGACCCATTGCGCAACAGTGGGTACCAGTGTTGGCGAGGCCAGTCTGGAGCAATCAAAATCATTTTTGGTTTGTCCTGTTTGACGTTTAGTAGAACCTTGGAGAGGACAGGCAGAGGGGGAAAAGGCATAGACTGATAGGTTTTTCCAGCTAAAGGACAGAGCATCCACTTTCCAGGCTTTTTTGTGAGGAGTTCTTGTGCAAAATTTGTCCAACTGGTAGTTCTGGGGTGAGGCAAAAAGATCTATGTCTGGGCTCCCCCATTTGCGTGTCAACATGTTGAAAATTCGTGGTTCCAGTTTCAATTTGTGTGGGTCCATGAGATTTCTGTTTAGTTCGTCTGCCAGAATATTCAGCTTTCCTGGCAGGAATTGAGCTTGTAGTTGTACTTGGTAGCTCAAGGCCGTGTTCCACAATGCCATGGCTAGTCTGCAGAGGGGGTAGGAATGTGTACCCCCCTGCTTGTTTATGTACCACATAACCGTGGTGTTGTCCGTCTTTACCATTAGTTGTCCTGGATGAAAATGGTCCTTGAAGGCTGTCAGAGCATTCTGTACAGCTAGCATTTATTTTTGATTGATATGAAGGTGCATTTGATTTGGGCTCCATTTGCCCTGAATGCACTTCCCTGCCAGATGAGCCCCCCATACATAGTCTGATGCGTCTGTAGTTAGTGTTTGGGTGGCAGGGGGTGGTGTGAATGGCAGTCCCTTGTTTTGGTGACAGGCCTCTGCCCACCATAGGAACTCTAGGCACAGGCAAGGTATGATAGGAATCATTGTTTCCAGCCTGTGACAATGTTGACTCCATAATCTTTTTAAGTACCACTGAAGTTTACTCATATGCAGTCTTGCATATGGAATATGGAAGAATGCAGGAGGCCATGAACCCCAAGGCTTGCAGAATTTGTCTTGCAGATAGCAGGGTTTTTGTGGCCACCTGTTTGAAGTAAGTCACCAAATGAATTTGCTTATCTGGCGTAAGGAAAGCCATCTGGGCAGTTGTATTCAAGCTTGCACCCAGGAATGTAATTTTTTGAGGGTACCATTTGAGATTTATTTTCTTTTATGGTGTACCCTAGACAAGTTAGAACCTTTTTTACAAATGCCAGATGTTTTAGAAGAATGGCCTGGTTTACTGCCTGAATTAGACAATCGTCCAGGTAAATATTTCTTTGCCTGCAAAATGCAATTACTGGAGCCCGGCACTTTGTGAATACCCTGGGCGCAGTAGACAAGCCAAAGGGCAGTGCAGAGAACTGATAATGCAAGTAGCCTGCTTTGAAGCATAGGTATCTTCTGCAAGATTCCCTGATTGGGATATGCGGGTAAGCCTCTTTTAAATCTAGAGTTGCCAGCCAGGCATCCTTGCCTAGCATAGGAAGTAACTGATGAAGAGTCAGCATCTTGAATTTTGGAATGTCCAGAAAGGTGTTTAGAGTAGACAGGTTCAGAATTGGATGCCATGATTTGTCTTTTCTGGGTACCAGGAAAAGTCTAGAATAGAAACCTTGTCCCTTTTCCTCTTCTAGTACTAGCTGAATAGCCCCCATGTTTAGGAGGGAAAGTACTTGTTTCTGAGCCTCTGCCCACTGATTTGGGGGCAGGTCTGGCCACCCGTTTGGAGTTGGCAACATGTGGAAATGAAATCTGTATCCCTGGGACACTATATTTAAAACCCATTTGTCCTGGGTTATAAGTTGCCAGTTATTTGCATGAAGAGCCAGTTTTCCCCCCAAAGGGGTGGCTAAGAGGTAAGTGCTTGGTAATTTTAAAAGAAAGTTATTGAGACTGTTTACCATAGGATGGTGTCTTGTTATTTCCAGATTTGGAAGTGGAAGCACCCCATTGCTTAGCTCTGAAAGTCCCTTGGGACTGAAACCTGGTGCTTTCGGAATGTCTGGATTTGCTTGAGTGGCTCTGGAAGGAGCTGAAAAGGACCAGTTCTTAGTAGGCCAGTGCCTACTAAATCTTGGAGGTTGTACCTGTAAGAAATCTTTCACAGTTTGCATAGATTTAGCTTTATCTTCCATCTTTTTTAGAACTTCTTCAGCCTTATTGCCAAACAGACGGTCCTGCTGCAAAGGAGTATCCAACAGCTTTGCTTTAACATGATCAGGCAAAGAGTGCTCCTTAAGCCAAGCATGCCTTCTAAGCACAGACCAGTAACAGCAGCCCTGCAAGAGGCCTCCAAAGAATCAAAACCACATTGCAAAGTATGTTTTCCAACTTGTTCAGCTGAATGCAAAAAAATCCTGTAAATCCTTATTTTCCACACAGTCAGAAATCAACATAATTTTCTGTTTAAGCAGTCCTATGATATGCTGTTGATATTTTAGCATATGGAATTGACAGTTTAAAGTCCTGATTGACAAGGTTGCAGAAATATAAACCTTTTTTACCCCATATATCCAGCGTCCTGGAGTCTCTATCAGAAGGGGTAGGATTTTTTTGCAGTAGAAGCCTTAATGCCCTTGGGCCCCTGAGAAATAGTTTCAGGGTCCGCAAAGTACAGTTTTGTACCTACCATAAATGTAGATGTTCGAGTGTAAACATCGCTGCAGTCATTAAACTTGGGTTATCCTGCCATCAGGCGGTTCCCCAGTCGGCCTGAGTTCCAAAGTCTTGGTCCGGCGCAGGTGCTGTCGCCTCCTCCCTGACGTCAGTGCGACAGGGGTATATAAGATGCAGCCGACGCCATTTTCTTCAGTTTTTCTTGCCCTAGATGTCAGATGCCCCCAAATAGGTAGGCAATTCAAATTGCTAATATAACATACATAAGAAAAGCAAACAACAACTTTCAGTTACCAGCAAATACTCCCCATAGGTAGTAAAGGGTAGAAGGCATAGGTACGTACCAGCAAGTAAGAGGGGAAGGAGGGAGGGTAACCTGGACTGCAGCAGTGTTTACACTCGAACATCTACATTTATGGTAGGTACAAAACTGTACTATGTTCATCGTGTTACACTACTGCAGTTATTACACTTGGGTGTAATCCCAAAGCTGAGGTAGGGAAGCTGGTTCTATAAGGCATTAGGGGTGGCTATAAGGCCCTGCAGCAAAGCAGTGGCGAAGCCAGCCCTGGATTTGGAGTATAAAGGCAAATGGTAATGCTTGGTGAAGGTATGCACAGAACTCCATGTTGCTGCTTCCAAAATATCCTTGGTAGGTACTCCTCTGAGGTAGGCAGTTGAAGTGGCTGTTGCCCTGCTGGAGTGAGATCTAATGTTGCTAGGTACAGGTTTCCCATGGTGAGTATAGCAGAAACGTACACAATGTCCTATCCATTTTGAGATAGTCTGTTTTGAAGTGGCTTTTCCCTGTGCTCCTGCAGCATATGCTACCAATAATTGCTCAGATTTTTCTGAAAGCTTTGGTTTTGTCCAAGTAAAAGCGTAATTGCCTGTGAATGTCCAAAGAATGTAGTAGTCTCTCCCCTTTGTTCTGTGGTTTTGGATAGAAAGTTGGCAAATGAACAGTTTGGTTTAGAGCCACACTTGATACCACCTTTGGCATAAACGTAGGGTTAGTTCTTAAAGAATCCCTGTCCTGGTGGAAAATGAGGAAAGGTTCCACTGCCATTAGTGCCTGTAATTCTGAAACTCTTCGTGCTGATGTTATTGCCAGTAGCAGAGCAGTTTTCCAAGAGCTGTATTTTAATTCTGCTGTGTTAGCTGGCTCAAAAGGAGGTAAAGTTAATTTTTCCAAAACAAAGTTGAGGTAGGTGCTCTACGGGGCGGTCTTATGTTTTTAGCCCCTCTGAGGTACTGTTTGAGCAAAGTATTAGAAAAAATTGGTGGATCCGTGTTGTAATGAGCAGAAATGGCTGATCTTGATGGATGAGAAGGAGAGGCCCTTGTCCAGCATCTCAGTTAAATATTGAAGTATCTGAGGAATGTCTGGGACAAGAGGGTCAAGGCTGTGCGCCTGGTTCCAGGCACAGAATCTCTTCCATTTATCCAAGTAGGCTTTCCTGGTGTTAGGCCTTCTGGCCTCCAGAATGACATCCATAACAGCTTTGGAGAGAGGCATTGCTTGCTTGACTAAGGAATTTCCATGCAGATAGATTTAAGGTCTTTAGCTGGCTGTGAAGTAACTGATTGTTGTGATGTGTCAGCAAATGTGGGATTTGAGGCAAAATCCACGGTGGTTCTTGTGCTAAGTTCTTTAAGATTGGGTACCAGTGATGGCATTGCCAGTCTGGTGCAATCAGGATCATCTTTGGCTCTTCTTGCCTGGCTTTTATGAGTACATTTGGAAGGAGAGGTAAAGGAGGGAAAGCGTATACTTGCAGGTTTTTCCAGCTGAATGAGAGGGCATCCACTTTCCATGCTTGTGGATGGTAACTCCTTGTACAGAATTTCTGTAGCTGGCAGTTCATTGGGGATGCAAACAAATCTATGTCCGGGCTCCACCATTTTTGTGTTGTCATTCTGAATACTTGTGGACTCAATTCCCATTCGTGGGGATCCATGATTTTTCTGCTTAGGTCATCTGCCAGTGTGTTTTTCTCTCCTGGCAGGAATTGTACTTGCAGATGAACTTGGTAGTCTACAGCTGTGTTCCACAAGATCATGGCTTGTCTGCAGAGGGGGTAGGAGTGCGTGCCCCCTTGCTTGTTTATGTACCACATAACTGTGGTGTTGTCTGTCTTTAGTAGTAGTTGTCCTGGATGCAGCAGGTTCTTGAAAGCTATAAGTGCATTTTGTACAGCTAGCATCTCTTTTTGATTGATGTGAAGATGCCTTTGCTCTGTGGGCCACTCGCCCTGAATACATTTTCCTGCCATGTGTGCTCTCCAGGCGTAATCCGATGCATCTGTTGTCAGTGTTTTCCTAGATGTTGGTTGAGTAAAAGGCTGTCCCTTGTTGAGGTGACAAGCTTAAGCCAACCATCAAAACTCCTGTTGAAGGCAAGGAATTAGTGGTATAACTGTTTCCAAACTTTGACAGTGTTGAGACCATACACTCTTTAGGTACCACTGTAGTTTCCTCATATGCAGTCTGGCATATGGAATTAGTAGTATGCAAGATGCCATGTAGCCCAAGGCCTGCAGATATTTTCTTGCAGGGAGTTGGGTCTTTGTTGCAATCAATTGAAAGTATTGAGTCAGTTGTCCTTGCTTGTCTGGTGTGAGATAAGCCATCTGGGCCGTAGTGTTCAAGCTGGCACCCAGGAATATTATCTGTTGTGAGGGCACTAGTTTTGATTTCTTTTCATTTACTGTGTACCCCAGACAACTTAACTTTTTTACGAATGCCAGATGCTTTAGAAGAATGTCCTTGCTCTCTGCTTGAATCAGGCAGTCGTCCAGGTATGGATAAATTTTAATTCCTTTTTGCCTGCAAAATACAATTACTGGTGCCAGGCACTTTGTGAAGACCCTGGGCGCAGTAGATAAGCCAAAGGGCAGTGCAGAGAATTGATAGTGCATTGAACCAGCTAGAAATCTGAGGTATCTTCTGCAGTTTTGTCTGATAGGGACATGCAGGTATGCCTCCTTGAGGTCCAAAGTCACGAGCCAAGCTTTCTTGCCCAGCATGGGAAGAAGCTGCTGTAGTGTCAACATTTTGAATTTCGGAACATCCAGTAAGTGTTTAGAGAAGAAAGATCCAGAATGGGTCTCCAGGCTTTGTCCTTTCTGGAAACCAGAAAGAGTCTTGAATAAAATCCTTGTCCTTGCTCTTGTGGTGGTACCTTCTGAATAGCTCTCATGTCCATGAGTGCTGTAATTTGTTTTTGAGCCTCTGCCCATTGATTTGGTGGCAGATTTGGCATTCCTTTTAGCCTTGGCAAAGTGTGAAATTGGAACCTATAACCTTGAGATACAATGTTGAGAACCCATTTGTCTTTGGTGATGCAATGCCAATTGTGATAGAAAACTGCCAGTTTTCCTCCTAAGGGGGCTGCCAAGAGAGAACTGTTTGGAAGCTGTAGTGGGAAGTCATTGAGGCTGCTTTTTATAAGGTTCTGGCCTGTCTTCCCCTTCTTTCTGGCCTGGTGTACCCCATTGTCGAGGCCTGTAAGGACCTTGTGCTTGACCTCTACCTCTTGGACGTCTGCCTCTTTGAGGTCTGTCTGTGACTGGAAAGGACCAATTCTTTGTTGGCCAATTTCTGCTAAAACGAGGAGGCTGAACCTGTAAGAAATCCTTCACCGTTTGCATGGATTTTGCCTTATCCTCCATCTTCTTTAATACCTCCTCTGCCTTAACTCCAAACAACACATCCCGCTGTAAAGGTGCATCCAATAATTTTGCCTTAACATGATCTGGTAACTTATGTTCTTTTAACCAAGCATGCCTTCTAATGACAGAACCTGTAACTGCTGCTCTACAGGAGGCCTCTAAGGAATAAAACCCACATTGCAAAGTATGTTTTGCCACTTGTTCAGCTGCATGCAATAAATCCTGCATTTCTTTAAAATTAGGAGGATCTGAATCTGGAAGCATCTTTTGTTTCAGCTGAGACATCAAAAATTGCTGATATTTTAGCATGTGAAATTTGCAATTTAAGGCTCTCATTGCTAAAGTTGCAGACGTATATACTTTCTTTCCCCATCTGTCTAATGCTCTGGAATCTCTGTCAGAGGGAACTGGGTTTTTTGCTGATGAGGCCATAATCCCTTTGGGTCCCTGAGAAATAGTTTCAGGGTCAGCAACAGGGCTTTTATACAGAAATTTGTGAGAGTCAGGGACTCTGTAATATCTATCAGGTTTAACTGGGGCTGGAGGTAAGGAGTCAGGGTTTAAGCTGGATTCAGTGTACACATCATCCACAATATCTAACACTGGTGGAATAGCAAGGGGTCTGTGTTGAGGCAATAAAAGGAAGTCTCTGAGCCTTTTCTTGGATTCTGAGTAATCCTGGCCTTCCCAATG
The DNA here is from genome assembly GCF_019279795.1 of Protopterus annectens. Lineage (NCBI taxonomy): Eukaryota > Metazoa > Chordata > Ceratodontiformes > Protopteridae > Protopterus > Protopterus annectens. The sequence goes on from NC_056741.1 coordinate 1,104,711,328, forward strand.
GAAATGCTCCATCATGGTATGTAAGGTCTCCCCAAAGGAGTAGTCCTCAGGCGGAGAGGCTGATGGAACTGATTCCTCAGCATCCGAATCCTCATAAGGGGGTAAGGAATATCCTAGGTCTGAGGATGAATTGGAAGAAATGGACACCTGGTCGGAAGATTCATAATCTGCATCCTGTCTGGGCCTTTTATCAGGAGGGGGATGGGACCCCCTGATCAAGGTAATTAGGTCTTCAGCCATTTTGAGCATTTGTTTCTTTGGCATGGAAGCCTGTCCTGGAGAATGCTGTATCTGTTTCTTTGTTTTTAAAGGGGCCTTAGACTTAGCAGAGGGTTTAATGGTTAACTGGGTAGGTCTGAACTGGGTAGGTCTGAAGACACCCTCTCAAGCTGTGGATTGCTCAGCTAATTTGGTTCCCTCAGAAGGGTTAGTTTTGGTAGGCTGAAAACATAGAGCATCCGAAGGCCCAGCCAGCTCCACATGGGAGTCAGAGGCGGTCTGTGGTTCTGTGGATGCGGTCGTCAGGGGCTGCATAGGCACCTCGCTGAAAACTGGAGAACCGGTGACCGGCCTAGAAGAGGCCTCGTCGTCAGTTTTGGGCCTCCGATGCCTGTCCTTGTCTTTGCGTTGTTTATGTAATCCAGTCGTCGGAAGTTCCGAAAGCATGGTGTAATTGAATTTTCTGCCAAAATAATGTCAGGCAAAATCAAATCGATGTTTAATAGTGCGCTTGTTAAACCTAGCACAAAACCGACAACCAGTGACGTCGTGATCTGGGCCTAGGCATGGAATACAATAGGAGTGGAAATCCTTATGAGGTATTTGCTTTCCACAAGAAATACAGTTATTAACTTTTGCTGACATCGGTCTGAAGCAAGAAAAAGTTTCCCCAACGGGGTACTTAGCTTTGTAGAAGACTTTGGTTCTGGATTTGGAATGAAAATCTCAGGAGTCAGCCGACCGGCACTTGTGAACTGCTTCTGCTTCGGGCACCGCACGGCAAGAAAGACTGAAGAAAATGGTGTCGGCTGCATCTTGTATACCCCTGTCGCACTGACGTCAGGGAGGAGGCGATAGCAACTGACGCCGGACCAAGACTTTGGAACTCGGGCCGGCTGGGGAACCGCCTGACGGCAGGATAACCCAAGTGTAATAACTGCAGCAATGTAACATGATGAACATCAGGATTTTTGAAAAGGAATTTGTGGGACTCAGGAACCCTGTAGTATCTGTCTGGTTTACTAGGGGCTGGAGGAAGGGAATCAGGGGCCATACTGGATTCCGAAAACACATCAACAATGTCTAGTACAGGAGGTATAGCCAAAGGCCTATGCTGAGGAAGCAGAAGGAAATCCCTAAGCCTCTTTTTGGATTAAAAAATCCTGACTTTCCCAGTGGAAATGCTCCCTTAAAGTATGTAAAGTTTCCCCAAAATAAAAATCCTCACAGGGAGAAGCAGAGGGAATGGAATCCTCTGCATCAGAGTCTTCATAAGTAGGTATGGACAAATCCAGGTCATTAGAAGAGTCAGAAAAAACAGAGTCCTGTTCAGAAGATTCATAGTCAAGTTCAGCCCTAGGCCTCATAGAAGGGGGGGGGGGTTCACTACCCCTGATTAGAGTAATTAAATCTTCAGCCATTTTGATAATTTGTTTTTTAGGCATAGGGGCCTGAACAAGTGGCCTGGGCATCATTTTATTAGACATAGATCGAGCTTTAGCCCTTAGTATTGAAGGTGGAATTGGTTTAATATTCAAGTCTATAGGCCTGAATACACCCTCAAAAGCCGATGCCTGCACAGTGGCTCCGGACCCATCCAAGGTAGAGACATCCGTGGGTTCCATAGGTGAAGCATCTCGCGGCATACCGGACTCCGAATGAGTCTCAGTAGAGGCCTGCGAATCAGAAGTAGTGGGTAACAGGGGCTGCGAAAGCACCTCACTGAGTACTGGCAAACTGGCGGCTGGCTTAGGAGAAGTGTCATCGGCAGTTTTGGACCTAAACAGCCTGTCTCTGTCTTTTTCTTTGAGTTTTTTAGGTATTCCAGTAGTCGGATGGCTAACCGACAACATTTCTGAATAATTAAACAGAGAACCGAAATATTTAGAAACAGAAATGTACCAACGACGGACAGTGCGCTGATTAAATAAAGCACAAAACCGACAGCAAGGTAGGTCTTGATCAGGGCCTAGGCAAGGAATACAGTTGTTGTGTTTTTCGGCTTTTCCCAGTTAGGGGTCGCCACAGAGGAACTCCGGTCTGCTAATTATTGGTAGTTGATTTTTACTTCCGAGTTACCAGCCCTGACACACAACCTTCAACGAAGGTACGCCCATTCACGCATGTCTGCACGCAGAAGATGCTCTAGCTGAGAAACGAACCGGACAGCGTCTTACTGTGAGGCGACAGCGCTACCGCAGCACCACCACCACAGGTAGGCAAGGAATACAGTATAAATGAAAATCCTTATGAGGTATTTGCTTCCCACAAGTAATACAATTATTAACGTTTACTGACATCGGTAAGGAGCAAGAAAAAGTTTTCCCAACCGGGTACTTAGCTTTTAGTTGAAGACTTCGGTTCTGAAACTTGAAAACAAAAATTTCAGGAGTCGACCGACTGGCACTTGCGAACTGCTTCTGCTTCCAATAATATGTTGCTGATACTTTAACATATGAAACTGGCAGTTTAAGGCCCTAATGGCCAAGGTTACAGAAGTGTATACCTTCTTACCCCATCTATCCAGCACCCTGGAATCTCTATCAAAGGGGGTAGGATTTCTGGCAGTAGTAGCCATAATGCCCTTGGGTCCCTGTGAAATGGTCTCAGGATCTGCAGTAGAATTTTTAAAAAGGAACTTATGAGAGTCAGAAACCCTGTAATACCTATCAGGTTTTCTGGGAGCAGGAGACAAAGAATCAGGGGTTTGGGTTAAGGTAAGTGGATAGTTAGTGGTGTGTGCATAGTTTAGTATAGGGTTAGGTGTCAGATTTTAGGTGTGTGTGTGTGGATTTCTGTTTGGTGTGCTTGTGTTGTGTGTATGTGTCTTGGATCAGCGATTTCTTTCCCTAGGAAAAAAATCGCTGATCTGACAGTTCGAGATTGTAAGCTTTCGCTTACATAAATTCGATCAATCAGCGTTCGCTTTTTTAAGCGTTCTCTGATCTAATATAGACCCTCTCTGAAGTCCAGTAAAGTGGGTGAGATAATTCAGCGATCTAAGAGCAAAAGTTGCTGAAGAAAACATGTATTCTCCGTATCTGTCCATCGTCTGAGACTCTTTATTTGGAGGATGGATAGAAGAGGACATCTGGAAAGCTCCTTTTTGGTGGCCGCCGCCGCCACCACCATAGCATCTACTGGGGCCCCTTTTGTAAGAAAACTCGTCTGTAGGAGACGTGATGAACTTGTTTGGCCTCCGAGGAACAGGCTTCACAGAGTCTGGAGACTCCCACGCCTTTCGACAAACTAGGTCCATCAACTCGTCGAAAGGCGGAGACACCCAAGAGGCAGAAGGGCGAGACCCAAAAGCCTTCAGGTATACCAACTCCTCCTCAGAATGGCTGATGGGGTTCCAGCCACCTCTCTGTTTTAAGTATTTTCAGGATGTTTGCAAAGGAGACAGCCTCAGAGGACGACTGTGGGGACCCTTCAGACTCATCAAGGGCTTTATCAGATGTGATGGACTCCTCTAGGGAGTCTAAATTCTTCCTCTTGTATAGTATCTTCTAAGGGACCTCTTCAGAAGGGTATTCTGGACAGGTTTTGGAAGAGAGGGGTTCAGCCAATGGGGCATTCTGAGGCTTAGGGTCTCCACGTCTCTGTGGATGCAGTGGTGCCAAGACGGACACCGGTGCCTTAGGGGGATGAATGCCCAGACCCGAGAGTGGACCTGTCTGTGGAGACAGCACCCTCCTCATCACGTCAAACACCCCCCCCCGCCCCTGATCCAAGGAAATTCCTGGCTACAAAGAACCAGAGGGCATCCTTGGAACCAAGAGGGTTGGCTCTGAGGCAGATGTAGGAGCCGAGCTCACCCACACCAAAGCCCCGAGAGGCTATGCCAGATCTGCTAACTGTGCGATCTGACTCTCCTCACAGGACCCAACCAGAGAGCATCGTCTCCTAGACTCCTCGAGTTCAGACAGAACCAAGGATGCCAGTCCAGTAGTCAGACCCGAAGATCCCGGGATAGGTCTCGGAGCCGACGGTTCCACTACAATAACTTCTAGACATTCTGGCTCCGAAGTCAGAGATCAGCTTGGAGGAGGAATTGATAGTGAAAGGGTAGGCTTGGTCGGTTCTGAAACCATCTGGGTTGGATCTGACAACAATTTGGCAAGCGCCGGCGTCTTCAACAGCCTCTGCACCATGTGATCCACATCATCATCAGAAAGGCTCCTGGAGGATCAAGTGGAGGGAGACAGGAGATCTTGAATTCTGCAATAAGGGAGATCTTAAGGCTGGAGATACCGGTTCCAATTCGGCGGACTGGCTCCGTACATGAAATCCCAATGGCTCTGAAACTGAAGGAGCCGGGGTAGAAGAGTTCTTGGGCCTGACAATCTTCGGATCCAACGATGACACTTTTTGCAATAATTTTGATGGCTCTGACTGAGCCTCTGAGGAAGATGATCTTTTCCCTGATTTGTCTGATTTAGAAGAGGGGGAATGGGCTGACCTTGAAGGACCCTGACCTTCTTCTACAGCTTCTGAAAAAAAGGTCTTCAATAAGCCTCTCAAACTCAATTTATTCTTCCTCTTCAGTAGTACCCTATGACTAAAGGAGTGACATATGTCACAAGACTCCTGAAGGTGTACCGCTCCGAGACAGTACACGCAAACTGTATGCCTGTCAGTAACGGACATTTTTTGGCTGCACTTAGTACAAATTTTAAACCCTGAAGGTTTACTATCCTTAGATTGCGTAGTAGACATCCTAACAGAAAAAACTAAACAACTATCACAAGGTATCTCCGTCTCTCTCTCTCTCTCTCTCTATATATATATATAAAATATTTTTTTTATAGGAAACATTATAATTTAAACTACAAGCAGAAAAAAAATGGCCCATTAAACGGGCCAAGGCAGCCCTCTAACTTAAATGAGCTTGCCTGGTAATTTAACAAGGAACACCAAGGGAAAAAACATAAGGGGAAGATGGCTCTCTGAAATGAGCTTAAACAGTAAGAGAAAGGAAGCCCTAAATAAAAACGGGCTTAAGGGAATTAAATTTTACACCAGGATATGGTAAGAGAAAAAAAAAGCCTTGAGAATAAAAAATGACGGCTAACAGCAAAAACAAGAGAAGCAAACACGCTAAAACTACTTTAACGCACACTAGCTATATATCTATATGAAGACGTAAAGACAGTTATCCAAATAAGAATAAGGAAATTTCCACTTAGCCAGAGCCAGTATGGAAGTACTGGATGTTGTTTAGCGGCAAATGAGATCTGAGGAGCTTTCCTAAGGCATGATGGGATAGGGTTTCAGCCACAAGCTAGTGGAAGACCTCGAGCTTTTGTATAAGGCAGAGTTGGAACCAAGGATCGGTTACGAACCCAACCCAGTTAAGAATAAAGGTGAGATAGGACACCATCACATGAGCTGTTTTTTTTTTCTCAACTGTTTAGTTCTGTGTAAAGAAAACCTTGTATGTTTGTGCACATCAGGGAACTGAGTTTTTTCTCCATTGTTTTAATAGTTAAGGAAGAACATTGGCAGATAAATGTCTTAGTTAGTAGCATACTTCTGTGATCTCTTCAGGCATGAAAGAGAGGAATGTTAAGTAGAGATACTTCTGTGATCTCTTCAGGCATGAAAGAGAGGAATGTTAAGTAGAGATACCCTGTCCTGAAGGAATACCAGAAATTTCTTTGCATGTCAGTGTCTGGAGTTCTGAGGTCCTAGAAAAAGTGACATCCATCAAGAACAGTGTCTTGCAGGATAAAAAAACTGCATGGTTATAGGTGCAGTTGCAGCTGGTTCAAAAGTGGTTAGGGTCAACATCTCTATGCCAAAGGTAATATCCCATGGTCGAATAATGTCTTTTCTGGGAGGTCCAAGGTGTAGGACCCCTCTAAGGAACTGTTTAACAGGAAATCTAGAGAAACAAGGGAGAATCCACAAGTTTAATAGGTTCAAACAGCAGAGGAATATTTTAATGATGCATAAAAAAAGGTCAGTCTTGTAAAAACGTCTGACAAGAAGTCCAGGACCACTGCCACTTCTAGATTTACTTGTGTACTGGGTCTCTGGACAGGCACTAGATGGAGAATCTTTTCTATTTCACTAGGTATGAATTATTTGTGTTTGGTTTTCTAGCCTCCCGCATAATGTTTAGCATGTCCTCAGAATAAATGTGCCTTGCTGGGATTAGTGTGAAAACATCCAAGGCTATCAACTTTTACAGATTTTAGGTTGGGGTACAGGATGGACCCTTTGCTTTGTGGTTGAGTGTGTATACAATGAGGTGATATTTTCCGTTCTCCCCTTGTTAAGCTATGCAGCCTGGAAAATCAGTGTTGCCTTAGCCAAAAGGAAGCCAGAAATTACAGTTGTGTAAACTCTTACCATAACAGTAGATTTCTTTCTGTTCACTGTTGCAGTATTCCTTACAGTAGGGATCCCCTGCCTAGGGCAGCTCAATGTCTGGTCAGTATACCAAAGCCTTGGTTGTAACAGGAATGTCGTAAGTCATACCATATGCTCCCCGTGCACTGCATAGGGCATAAAGGTAATGTATGGACGCACCTTTCTCAGAACTGAAAAGCCCCAGGAGGAGCAACAGGAAAAAAAAGGAACATGTGCATCCAGAAGGAGAAAGAAACAATGGGAGGAGGGAGGGAGAGAATACTGCAACAGTGAAGACAAGGACATCTAATGTTATGGTAAGATTTTACACAAGTGTATTATGTCCTTCCATATCACTATTGCAGTATTCCTTACAGTAGGGAGAGTACAAACACTCAGGAGGAAAGGTGGGAGGAGGAAGATACAGTAGAGCCTTCAAGGAAGCCATGCAGGATAGCCCTGGCAAATCTGTCTCTAGCCCTGGAAACCACATCCAATTTACAGTGCTTAATAAAAGTATGCCCGCAAGTCCAAGTATCTGCCTCGAGGATGGAGGAGGTACCTAATCCCTTACAAAAATCACCAGAAGAAGCAACAGCCCTGATAGAATGAACATTAACAGAAGAAGAAATGCTTTTCCCATGACAAGAGTAACAAAAGGAAATGGTCTTCAATACACAATAAGAAATAGCTGAATTAGAAACGGCCAAACCTAACGACCTAGGATGAAAGGAAACAAAAAGTTGTTTAGATTTAGAAATGGCTTTAGTTTTATCCAAATAATATCCAAGTTGTCTACACAAAGCCAAGGTGTGAAGAACTTTCTCACTAGCAGACTGCACAGAAGGGAAAAAAGTGGGCAATTGAACAGACTGATTAAGGGACAACTCATTAACTACCTTGGGCATAAAAGAATGATTAGTACAAAGAGACGCCCTGTCTTTAGGAAAAACTAAAAAAGGGGGAACAGCCATAAGAACCTGCAGTTCAAACACCCTTCTAGCTGAGGTAAAGGACAAAAGAACAACAGTCTTCCAACAACAACGCTATAAAGAAGATGAAGGTGCAGGCTCAAAAGGAGCCAGAGTCAATTTTTCCAGGACAAAATTAAGGTCCCAGGAAGGAGGAATAGGCTTCCTGTGATGCAGAATATGAAATACACCTTTAAGGAATTGTTTGTCATCAAATCTAGAAGCCAAAGGAGGAGCCATAGGTAGGCATGCAGAAATGGCTGACAGGTGGGCTTCAACAGAAGAGTATGCCAACTCAGCTTTGAGCAATTCACACAAATAAAAGAGAACCAAACGAACTTCCACAGAAGGTAGATCCAGGTTACAAGCAAGACACCAAACAGAAAATCTCTTCCATTTGGACAAATAAGATTTCCTGGTAGTGGGTTAGATGGCCTCTTGCAGAACCCAAAGCGCATCCTCAGAAAAAAGTGCCTAAAAGGGATGAAACCCGATCACCCACAGCATCAGCTGAAGAGTGGACAAGTGGGGATTGATGAGAGATCTCTTGTCTTGTGTAAGTCCACCCTGTGAGGTAACTTGTCATGAGTGTCCTTGGCTAAATGCAGACGTGAGAACCAATGCAGTCTTGGTCAAAAGGGGGTCACCAAAAGATTTTGGAAGCATCTTGTCCTATCTTGAACAGGATCCTCGGTATGAGAGGAACGGGAAGGAAGGCATAAAGAAACATCCCCTTCCAGGAAAAAGATAGGGCATCCACCTTCAAAGCCAGAGGACATGAGACTCTGATGCAAAAGAGAGGAATTTGTTTGTTCAGAGAGAAGGCAAAAAGATCTACCTGAGGAGATCCTCACTGGTGGACAATGTCCAGAAATAAGATAGCACCAAGCATAAAACACTTCCAAAAGGAAGAAAGAAACTTACAGGATGGAAGAAGGACCAGGTCAAAAGGTCTGTCCAGGCCTGTTGTCAATCTGTGGCTCAATGGAACAGACTCTTGAGGACTGTAGAGCCAAACTGGCTCTGTCCTGGAGGCCAAGTCCAATTTGTAATGAGAAACAATAGTGTCTAAAGGAAGTCTAGCTTGAAAGGCTGTAGAAGTAGCTAAGCTCCTAGTTGAATGTGCTTTAGGTTTTGAGCACAGCTGTTTTCCCCTGAGCAGATAAATTTCAGAGATGACCAAAGCCATCTAGACAAGGTCACTTTAGAGACAGGAAGGCCTTTCTTATTATCAAAGTTGATCAGATTTCCTAAATTTTTGTTCTGTCCAAATAATATCTGAGTTGACGGTGGACATCAAGATAATGTAGCTGTCTGAATAGTTTGGGAAAAATACAGGAGATCAATGGATTGATTCAAATTGATTAGTTCTCAAAGATACTCTGTCTTTGTGAAACCAAATAGCATGAAGTTCAGACACCCTCCGAACAAGAAACAGCTGGCGAAGAATCAAGGATGTCAGCACTAAATTTAGATCCCACTGAGGAGGAGGATTCCTGATTGGAGGCTTTAGTAGGAAAATTCCTTTCAAGAAGGCCCTGCAGAGCCTATGGGACATAATATTGTGATCTGAAAGTTCGAGATAGCAGCCAATTGAACTCTGACTGTGGAAGAAGAGGAGCCAAAATCTCTGCTAAGAAGTCCAGGACTGCCTGAACAGGGGCAGTGAAAGGATCAATATTCTTGGCCTTAGCCCAATAAGAGAAACGTTTCCATTTGCTTGCATAAATCCTCCTGGTAGAGGATTTTAAAGAAGCTACTATGATGTCTCAAGGAAGTGGAGCAACCATGCTGTGAGGTTGAGAGAAGGGATAGACCGGTGCAGCTGACCGGATTGGTGAATCAGAAGATCTGGCACTGGGTCCAGATGCGGAACAAAACTTGTCGAGGCCAGTAAGGCAATGAGAATCAATTTGGCTCTCAAAACGATAACTTGAGGGATCAGAGGAAATGGAGGAAAGGCATAAAGAAGTCCCTGGGGGGATGGCCTGGAAGAGGGAAGAGAGAGAAGAAGTCTGGGCATTTGCTGTTTTGGGGAGTAGCAAAAGATCCCATTCCAGAAAAATCTCTTCCGCTATAGATTGCTTGAGAGACCACTCGTGAGGCATGAGAATAGCTCTGCTCAATCTGTCCGCTACAATGTTGGTTTTCCCAGGGATATGCATTGCTACCAGAAACCGATGAGAGGAGATTGCCCATTACAAGGGGTAGGACTTGGTTCCGCCCTGTTTGTTGATATACCAAACTACAGACATGTTGTCTGTGTGGACTGCAATTGTCCCGAAGAAAGTCGTTGAGGGCTTGAGCACTGCTCTCATCTCCAGGACATTTATGTGCAGGTGGTACAATGGCTGCCACGCCCCATGAACCATCTTGCCCTGATAATGACCCCCACCCGATCAGGGAGGCATCTGTGGTGACAGTGGCTACCGGGATGGGGTACAAAGTCTGCCTTGGTGAACCTGGGGAGATGTGATCCACCAAGCAAGATGATCAAGTCTGTGTCACCAGAATCTGGTGACGTGTGTGAACAACATCCACTGAAGAAGGAAGAAGAGTAATGGCCGCAGCCATGAGGCCTAATACCTTTAGAACCATTCTGGCCTGTACTTTCTTGTTGGCTAGAATGATCCTGACATGACTTTGAATGTCTGAAACTCTTTGATCTGTAAGGGTAGCTGACATCCGAACAGTGTTTAAGTTTAAGTAATAGACTGGCAGGGCGATAAGGATGATTTTTCAAGTTTATCGAGATGCCCAAAGGAGTACAAAGCTTTATTGTGTAATGAAACACCTCAGGTGAGCCGTGACCACTGCCATGCATTTGGTGAACACTCTGGGGCTGTAGTGAGACCAAAGGGCAGGGCTCTGAACTGAAAATGACTGGAGAGAAATCTCCTATCCTGAAGATCTATTGAGCACATCCAGTTGTCCTTCTGTAAGAAGGGCAGAATTGACTGAAGAGTGACCATTCGAATCTTGTCTTCCTCACAGACTTGTTGAGTCTGCTGAGATCCAATATTGGTCTCCAGTCTCCCGCCTTTTGGGGACCAAAAAGAACCTTGAGTAGATTCCGGCTCTGAATGATCTGTTGTGACTGGCTGAATGGCTCTTTTTGCAGAAGTTTTAAGACTTCTAACTCTGCAATTTAGACCGGTGGTACATCTGGAAGGGAATTTGAGTGATAAAAGGACTTTCCTCGAAAGGAATTATGTAAGGATATGATCGACTGTACCCATCTGTCTTGAGTGAGGGAATGCCAGGCTTCTGGGAGGATGGACAGCCGGGCAACATCTCAGGGATCCTGAAAGGGCTTGTCAGAGAGAGGCTCTCCGCTTCCCTGGTTTTGGACCCCTCTGCCTCTCCCTCTGCCTCTACATTTTGCCACCTTTCTGTCCTTTGGGGTAAGGTCTAGAAGGGTGGAAAACGGACAAAGAGTCTTGCCGTCCTGCTCACACCTGGTCAGAGTTTCCTTCACTTGAGGGCCAAACAAAGCTAACCCATCAAAGGGAGAATTTGTGAAGGGGATCTGCGCATCCAGGCTTGGCGCCTAAGAGCCACACCTGTACATCAGCAGCATATGATATATGGAATTAAGGGTTCCTAGCTTTTTCCTGAGCTCCTGCAGCTGTAGGATCCTGTACAACATCACCTAGCTCCTTAAGGATATCCCTTTGGAGTCTGGTGAAGTGACATAGGTAATTCAATCCATGGTCCTAGAGTCCTTATTAGGAGGACGGACCTTAGTGAGGAATTGCTTATCACATGGGGCAGTAATAAATTTTGAAGGCCTCCTAGGGACTGGCTCTACAGAGTCAGGAGCAGACCATAACCTGCATAATACTGACTCATCCTCAGAGGGATTACCTCTGTCTAAGGAGTTCTAGGATGTCTGAGAAGGAGACATCCTCAGAGGGGATCTTGGGGATCCCTCTGACTCATCAAAGTCAGTATCTGAAGTGATAGACTCGGGAGTCTACATGTTTTTCCTAGGAGGATCTCCCAAACATCAGGAGAATCCTGGATATTCCCAATGGGGAAACCTGAGGCGGAGGATCTCTGGGTCCTGTAGCAAGAGAAGTGGCAGAGATGTCAACAGGCACTATAGAGGGAGGAGCTAAGGGAACAGACTGCTGGCTGATACCAGTGGCCAGCACCCTCCCAGGCAGGTCCCCAGGGACCACGAAGTCTCCGAGGCAGATGTCTAAGGAAGGTCTCAAGAGGAGATAAGAGTAGAGGCTGAAGGAACAGAAGGGTATCTGTCCCTCAGCCGTAGCAGTAACCATTCCCGAAGACTCCAACTCCAAGCTCTGGTGTAGAGTTGGAGGAGTGGACCAATAGTCGCCTGTTGAGACGGACTATGTAACATTTGGGCCAGTGACTATGACTTAAGTAATCTACTGACCACTCTCTCTAAATCATGGTCAGAAAGCCTGGAGAGGTGAAGTCGGAGCCCCAAGGAAGGAGACCTAGACCTCTTCCTCGGCGAGCCATCGAACCGATGAAACTATTGAACCTGTCGGGAGCCGACAGGTAGGAGCCGATCGGGCCGACACCGATGCCTGAGCCACATGGTGGTCGGAACCGAGTGGTCGATGCAGAATCGGCACCGATAGCCATCGGTGCAGAATCGGCTCCAGCCGGAGCCGATCTCGACTCAGAACGCCAAGGCCGCAGGCTTTGACACAGAAGCCTGGGCCTTGGAAGACTTGGCAGTCTTGGATGGAGCCGACTTAGCCGGAGAGCCCAAGAAGGCCCCTCAGTATTAACTTATTTCTTCTTTCCTGCAGGACTCTCTGGCTGAAAGAATGACATATAGCACAGGAGTCCTGCAGGTGAAGAGGCCCCAGGCAATACAGGCAAGAAGTGTGACTGTCTGTCAGAGACATCTTCTGACAGCACGAGTCACACTTCTTAAAGCCTGAGACCCTTTCTTTAGACATGGTGTAACACAAGCACACACACCAGTCAAAGAATTTAAATTAAATATACCAAAAAGGTATAACTAGAAACACACACACACACCCTAACAGGGGGGGGATGGGATGGGTAAAAGTCTGACTAAAAAAATAAGAAGAGACAGGGAATTTTCTGTCAGAAACTGTTTAAAACTAAATTAAAACTAATAATAAAGGGTTTTTTTGTTAAAGGGGGCTAAAATAGCAAAGTAGCAAATCACTTACCAGGAGCTGGTAAAAGGAGGACCTCATCAGATCTGGGTACTTATGCATCATGGGATATGGGGCTGCCTCAAGCTGGTAAAAGTGAAACCCATCAAGCAAGAATGAAGGCGAGATTGACAACTTAACATCAAATCTCTATGCAGCATCCACTCATGAGTCTGTCTAATGAACCTGCTCAGGGAGCCTGCCACAATGTTCTGATCTGAAGGAATATAATCAGCCTGAACAGTCACCTGATACTGGACAGCTAGATTCCAATCCTGAACAGCTAGTCTACAGAACAGTTGAGACCGTGCCCCCCCCCCCACATTGTTGATGTACCATATCATTGTGGCATTGTCTGTGAAGATTTTGAGGGGCCCTGGAAGGAAAAGAAAATGAAAGGCCTGAAGGCCCAGGATTAGAGTTCTCATCTCTTTGATACTGCTATGGTCCTTATTGTGAAGAAGAGACCAAAGACCATGGACTTTCAGTGACAAAGGAAGCTCCCAACCCCACGTCTGAGGCTTCTGAAAAGAGTTCCTGAGTGGGGACTAGAGGTTGAAAAGGAAGCCCTGGGTTGAGGAGCAATTGATGAATCCGCCACTGAAGCTCCAGCCTCATTCATGAGAGAAGAGGAATTAGAAAGTCTTAAGGGTGAGAATGTTGAACCAGACTTGACTTTAGGAACCACTGGAGCTTTCTCATATGAAGTCTGACCAGAGGAAGCACAGGAATTGTGGAAGCCACATATCCCTGAGCCCTTAGAAACTCTCTGGCTGTAATGAGGGCCAGAGAAAGAAGGGAGTGAAAGAATGCAATCAGGGTTAAAGCCTTGGGAGGAGGCAGGGATGCCAGCGTTGGAATGGTCTGCAGCCTGAACCCGAGAAAAATATCATCTTGAGAAAGACTTGGGAAGGAGTTTTGGAAATTCACTGTAAACCCTAGGCTTTCTTGTCTTGGGTCTTTCCTCTGTCTTTCAGCAGCACCCTGGGAACCAAGAATGCAGGAGAAAGGGCATAAGGAACACCCATGGCCAGTCCAGGGAAATGGGTCTGTCCTTCAGGTTTCCGGAGTTAATGTTCTGTAGTAAAACTTTCTCAGTTGCCTGTTCCAAAGTAAAGAATTTTTATTTCTGACACACCCTACATCTTGAGAAGATTTAGAAAGAAATCTCTGTTTAGCATCCACACATGATGGTCTATTCGAGATCTTCTCCAGCTCTCGGCCAAGACATTTTCCTGTGAGGGGATATAGGCTGCTGTGAGATTCATGCCTACCCACAGTGCAACTCCCTGAGCAAGAAATGAAAGAGACAGTAAGAGTGAGTTCCTCCTGGTTTGTTGATGTACCACATCAACCCTTGCCTTCACATCTGGCTGAAAGCTTTCAATGCCAAAAGCACTGCCATAATTTATTTTATATTTATATTTTTCATCAAATTTGTCCCAGCTCCTCTGAATTTGCAGTGTTCCCACATGCACTACCCCCCCTTACACACACACACACACACACACACACACACACACACACACACACACACACACACACACACACCCTCTGCTAGGTCCAATGAGTGTGTAGTGATGGTCAAGCTGGGCTTGGCTACTCTGAAAGGCAGTCCTAGGCTGAGATGGAACTCTAATTCTTCATGAAATCTCCTTCCTGATGCAGGACAGAAGGGATTGAGATCTGGCATCACCAGCTCCTAAGATACCACTGGAGTTTTCTCATGTGCAGGCAGACCAAAGACACTATCAGAATGCAACATGACATACAACATAGCACCCAGTAAAATGTCCTTGCTAACACTGCTTCTTGTTGAAATATATTCTGAAAGTAAAAAGGTTAAAAAAAGCCACATTGACATCTACAAGGAATGCTCAATGAAGGCTAGTGTTCAGATGTGTCCACAGAAGGCCAGGTTCTGCATGGGTTGAAGGCTGGGCCCCTTTAGACTGATGGGAAAGGCCTACAATTTTGAAATAATTCAGAGTAAAATCCAATGCCTTGGCTATCCCCAGTCACTTGACTATGGAGATATGTGAATACCTTTGCCTTGAAGAAAACTATTACTAGAGTTACACACTTGGTAAAGACTATGGTTGCAGCAGACAACCCAAAGAACAAGGAAGTGCACTGGTAATGATCCCACCACTGTAAATCTGAGGAACTCAGAGAAATTCCAAGGTGCGGTATGAACTTGAGGTCATAAGGGTACAAAAGCACAGGTAGGAAGATTTGGAGGGTTAGCATGTTGAACTTGGGGCAATGAGAAACGTGTTTAGTTAAGTCTACAATGGGCCTTCCTGTTCCTTATTTTCTTGGCAAACGGAACAAGCTTGAATAAATCCCTGTGCTTTTCTTTTGTGGGAGGAATTAGACTAGTCTTGTCTTATGGAACAGACAGAATCCCTTGCATTATGGAGCTCCTTGGAACTGTAACCAGCAACCCAGGGGGTACGTTTTATGGTCAGCTGGTTCCTTGTATTTTTTTTTTCCTGTTTTGCAAAAAACATGTTAAGTGCAATCCAAACTCTGTCTGATGGAGGAAGGAATGTAATGTGTTCAGGTGGACTTGAGGGTGGGGAGGAAAGCCTGGCTCAATCACTGCCGTTCCCTTTGAGAATTATGGCCCTGGTAGTCTACACGCCTCTATTTAGGGTTTTCTTGTCATTGTTTCCTTGAATTTTTTCTTTTTTTCCCAAATAATTCTTCTCTTGTTTAGGATACAAGGGCCATGATTCACCTGGGCAATTTCTGCTGAACTTTGGTGCTTGAGCTTGAAGTTGTTTTACTGGTTGTATGCTTTAGCCTTTTTCCTCGTCTCTTGAAAACACCTTCAGCAGGGAGTCTAAACAGAAGATCTTTGTTCAGAGGTGAATTAAGGATCCCTGTTTTGAGATTATCTGCTAGGAGTTGAGTCCTAAACTAGGCAAGTCTCCAAATGACAGAACCAGTAGCTGCCACCCTGTATGACGCATCAACTGCTTTACAACTACACTTCTTGTGTGCTTGGCCACCTGATCAAAGAGGGCAAATAACAAAAGTATCACATTCTTCAAATTCTTATATGGGACATCTTTTGTGTTGGTCTTCATCTTTTCCAGCACGGATTCCTGTAAAGTAAGCATGTGGGGCTAGTAGTTCAAAGCCCTGAAAGACAAATTAGCAAAGGTATAAACCTTTTTTCTGAATCTGTCAAGTATCCTTCCTCTCCCTGTCATTGGGAAGAGGATTCCCTAGATGGACTTGCGCTAATCCCTTACTGGAATCCAGGCACATTACAGCTAGTTCTGCTAGAAAGATCTTGTACAAAGATTTATGGGAATCTTTAACCTAGTAAAAGCAGTCGGGCTGCTTGGCAGCAGGGGAATCTGGCTCTATAGGTGCACTGGTAAACACATCTTCCAAGGCATCCACAAAGTAAAGTTGTGTACACTTACCATAAATGTAGATGTTCGAATGTACTCACTGTTGCAGTCATCACCTGCGGGTTATCCCTACTGTGGTATCCATCGGCCGGCCCGAATACCAGAGTCAATGTTTTTCTGTCGGCTGCTGTCGCATGCTGCCTGATGTTAGGTTGTCAGTGCTATAAAGGAAGGCAGCCAATGCCATTACATCAGTTTTTCTTGCCCTAACCAGTCAGAGGCCCATCTAAATATTGTGAAGTGGTCCTGGTGGCTAAAAGCTACCATCAGAAACTTATGTCACCCTAAAGAAAGAAGATACAAAGGGGAAGAAGGGTGGGAAACCAGGACTGCAGCAGTGAATACACTCGAACATCTACATTTATGGTAAGTGTACACAACTGTACTATGTTCTTCGTGTTTCACTGCTGCAGTCATCACCTGTGGGAGGATTCCCAAAGCTGAGCTGAGGGGTGGTAGGATTAGTAACAGACCTAGGAAAGGGTCAACATGCCCTGCAGAACTGCAGAGGCAAACCCTGCCCTAGCCTTAGAAAACAGAGGTAGGTGGTAATGCTTGGTAAAGGTACGGACAGAAGTCCAGGTGGCAGCTTCCAAGATGTCCCTGGTGGGAACTCCTCTGAGGAATGCTGTGGAAGTAGAGGCTGCCCTAGTGGAATGGGTTCAAAGAAACTTGGGGGGGTGTTCCAATCCAATCTGTAGCAGAAATGGATACAGTGTGATATCCATATGGAAATGGTATGTTTGGAAATGGGCTTCCCCTATGCCCCTGGGGCAAAGCTGACAAGTAGTTGGTCTGTTTTCCTGAAGGGTTTAGTACGGTCCAGATAGTATCTGAGCTGTCTGTACATGTCTAGTGAATGCAGAATTCTTTCCCCCTTGTTTTGAGGGTTAAGAAAGAAGGTTGGTAGATGTATGGCCTGGTTGAGAGTTACATTACATTAGATACCACCATGGGCATAAAGGAGGGATTAGTCCTCAGGGAGACCCTGTCTGCATGGAAGATGACGAAGGGCTCAATGGCCATCAGTGCCTGAAGTTCTGAAACCCTTCTGGCTTAGGTGATAGCTACGCGAAAAGCAGTCTTCCAGGAGAGGTATCTTAGTTCTGCTAAAGCAGCAGGTGCGAAGGGTGGTAAAGTTAGTTTTTCCAAAACATAATTCAGGCCAAGGCTAGAGTGGGTGGCCTTCTGGGAGGTCTGATATTAGAACCCCTTCTGAGGAACTGTTTAATCAAAAGATGGGAGAACTGGGGCTGTTCTTAATCAAAATGAGCTGAAATGGTTAAAGAATAGATTTTAATAGAGGAGAAGGAGAGGCCACTATTAAGTAGCTCGGCTAGGTAGTCCAGGATAAGAGGGATGGAAAGTTGTGAGGTACTGCCCCCTCTGGACTGGCACCAGGAGCAGAATCTTTTCCATTTTCCTATGTTAAGATTTTCTGGTGCTGGGCCTTCTGGCCTCTGTGATAATGTCTAGGACATATTTGCTTAACAGGGGCCCCTTGTTTGCCTTTAGAGTATTAGCCATGCTGATAGTTTGAGAGTCTGCAAGTCTGGGTGCAGCACCCACCTGAGTTAAGAGGTCTAAGATCAAGGGAAGATGCTTGGGAGGCTGTAATGTCAGGCTGCGCAGTAAGGGATACCAATGTTGTCTGGGCCAATCTGGAGCAATGAGAATGGACTTTGGTCTCTACTCCCTTATTTTGATCAGTACCTTGGAAATAAGAGGCAAAGGAGGGAATGCGTACACAAAGAAGGTGTTCCAGGGGAAGTTCAAGGCATCCACTTTCCACGCTAGGTGGTGATGCTCCCTGGTACAGAAATTTTTCAGCTGATGGTTGAGATGCAAAGCAAAGAGATACACCTCAGGAGTCCCCCATCATTTATAAAAATATTTTTCTGTGGAGCTGCCATTCGTGGGGGTCCAGTAAGTTTCTGCTTAAGTGGTCTGCCAGGGTGTTGTTGATCCCTGGTAGGTAGTGGGGTATCAGGTGTAATCCCATGGAAGAGGCTGTCAACTAGAGGTTCATGGCTTGCCTGCACAGAGGGTAAGATTGGGACCCTCCCTGTTTGTTGATGTACCACATTACTGTAGTGCTGTCTGTTTTGATAAGGAGAACCCCTGGCTTGAGATAGGGTTTGAAGGATGTAAGAGCTTTTTGTACTGCCATCATTTCCTTCTGGTTGATATGTAAGGGAAGGGTAATGGGCATCCCAAAGACCTTGGGTGCACATGCCTTTTAGGTGAGCACCCCAAGCTATGTCTGAGGTGTTGGTGGTAATGGTCTGCTCGGTTGGGCGGAGGGTGAAGGAAAGACCCTTGTTCTGGGCACAAGCCCCTGCCCATCAGAGAAACTCTATTTTCTTTTCTTACCAATGTATGACTGACATTGTCTTTTTACTATATCTTCTTTTACCTGGAGTGTTTTTATTAATTCTTGTTATATTACTATGCTCAGCATACATTATGTAACCTGTTTTGTGTATAATGCTAGATGTACTGTATTTGTATAAATTGATGTTGGAGCTTTTCTCCCCGGGCCTCCGCTGAAAATGGACCTGGTCCAGTCGGAATTTCCCGGTTAATAAATGTAAAATAAATAAAATAAATTATATAGGGGATCAGAGGTAGAGAGGTCTCTAGAGGTTGACAGTACTGACACCAAAGGTTCTTTAGGTACCACGGAAGTTTTCTCATGTGAAGCCTGGCCAGAGGAATTAGAAGGATGCAAGATGCCATGTACCCCAAGGATTGCAGGAACTTCCTCACAGTGAGGTGACTTCTGGAAGCCAGCTGGGTAAAATAGAGAGGCAGGAAGCTCTGCTTTTCTGGGGATAAGAAGGCAATTTGGGATGCTGTGTCCAGCAGTGCTCCCAAGAAGAAAATTATCTTCCTGGAGGGTGTTTGCCTTGATTTCTTCTTGTTAACAGTGTACCCTAAGGAGGTTAGGAAGGTTTTGTCAAAGAGGCGGTACTTGAGGAGCTTTTCTTTGCAATCTGCCTGAATGAGGCAGTCCAGATAAGGGTAATTTTTTATATTTTTCTGTCAGCAAAAGGCTATGGACAGGGCTAAGCATTTGGTAAAAACCCTGGGAACAGTAGATAAGCCAAAGGGTAGCACAGAGAACTGAAAGTGTTGTGAGCCTGCTCTGAAGCGAAAAAATTTCCTGTAGAATTCCCTTATGGGGATGTGGAGGAAGGCATCTTTTAGATCTAGGGTAACTAACCAGGCATTTTTTGTCAGCATACAAAGCAGCTGCTGCAAAGTTAGCATTTTGAATTTGGGGACCACCAGGAAGGTGTTCAGAATCGATAGATCCAGGATGGGGTGCCAAGTGCCCTCTTTTAAGGGAATAAGGAATAGGCTGGAATAAAAGCCTTTGCCTGTTTGATCTGAGGGGACAGGTTCTACTACCCCTTGGGGTATGAGAGTTTGGACTTATTTCAATGCTTCTGCCCACTGATTTGGAGGTAAGTCCGGGTACCCTCTTAGAATTGGGAGTTCGTTGAAGGAGAATTTGTATCCCCTTAAAAATTATCTTTAAGACCCATTGGTCCTTTGTTACAGAAAGCCAATTTTCTTTGCAGAGGGAGAGCCTTGCTCCTAGTTTTTGGTGAATGAAAAGAGGGCAGAGGGGAGAGGGAGTCATTGAGAGTTTTTGCCACAGAGAGATGGCTTAGAATTCCCTGCCTTTGGAGTGGAAGTGGTCCACTGTTTGGTGATCTGCTGTCCCTGGGATAGGAGTCTGGGTGGTCTGTCCCTGGGGGGCTTACCTTGCCCCTGTCTTCTAGGTCCAGGAAAGGACCAGTGTTTTGAGGGAAAATTCCTGCTGAACCTAGGAGGTTGTACTTGAAGGAAATATTTTACTGTTTGCATAGATTTTGCTTTGTCTTCCATCTTTTTAAGCACCTCTTCTGCTTTTACTCCAAACAAGCGTTCCTTATCCAAGGGTGCATCAAGTAATTTAGATTTGACATGATCAGAGAGAGGTTGTTCCTTCAACCATTCATGTCTTCTAATGACAGATCTTGATACTGCTGCCCTGCTTGAGGCTCCTAGTATGTCATATCCACACAGTGTAATGAGTGTTTAGCCACTTGACAAGTAGAGTGCAGTAAATCTGCTAACTCTTTTGAATTGGCACAGTCAAGAAAGGCTGACATCTTTTGTTTTAATAGTTCCAAAGTGTGTTGTTGATGTTTTAAAATGCGGAACTGACAGTTAAGTGCTCTGATAGCTAAGGTTGCAGAGGTGTATACTTTTGTATCCCATCTATCCAGAGCTTTGGAGTACTTGTCAAAAGGAACAGGATTCTTTGCAGAACTCTAAACTGGTCAGGTTTTCTGGGAGCAGGTGGGAGGGCATCAGGAGTTAAGCTGGATTCATGGAAGACATCAACCACCTCTAAGACTGGAGGGATGGCCAAGGGTCTGTTCTGGGGCAGATCTAGAAGCTTTCTTAGACTGAGGGAAGTCCTGGGATTCCCGGTGGAAATGTTCCCTGAGGGTGTGAAGGGTTTCCCCAAAGGAAAGATCTTCTGGTGGGGAGGCAGAAGGAATGGATTCCTCTACATCCGAATCCTCATAAGCAGTCAGAGGTTGTTGTTCCTCTTCAAAATCTGAATAATCAGACTCCTCAGAATTCTGTTCAGTCAGTATTTCAGGAGCAAGGTCTCTTTTCCTTTTAGAAGGTGTGGCCTGACTACCCCTGATAAGGGTGATAAGATCCTCCGCCACTTTAAGCAATTGAGCTTGGGGTGGTGGAGCAGGAGGAAAATGGTGGCTAGAGGTAGTTTTCCTGGGAGTGGCCTTGCCTCTAGGCCTAAGAGTATCCATCGGTCTGACAGAAACAGTAGCCGGAGGATAAGATGTCTTTTTTTGACTAGATTCGGTACTGCGAAAAACCTCCTCAGAAGCCGGTGCCTGCGTCGCAGCTCTGGACCCAACCAAGGCAGAGACAACCAAAGGCTCGGAAGATGAAGAAGATTTCTGCAGCATACCGGACTCCGAAAGGGTCTCAGTAGAGGCCTGTAACGGTATTGAATCGGGCATCAGGGGCTGCAAAGGTGCCTCACTGAATTCCAGAGAACTGATGACCTGTTTAGTGGTAGAGTTCTCGGAAGGCTTAGCCTTGTGTGGTCTTGTCTCTATCTTTATTCTTATGTTGTTTCGGAATGTTTATGGATTGTTGGCTGACGGATGCCATTACGGAATGCGAAGACAGAAGATGAAAATACCTGGCTACAATAAGAGCTCTATGATGAATGATTATTGCGTTAAGGAGGGCACAGAACCAGCAATGGGGGATGTTGTGGCCTGGGTCTAAACACGTGATGTAGTATGAATGGAAGTCTCGGTGTGGTGTTTGCTTTCCACAGGCGAGACAATTGTTAACTTTTTTGGACATCTGTTAGTGCAAGAAAAAAGGATCCCCAACGGGGTATTTAGCTTTAGATGTTTTCAACTGTAATTCAAACTCTGGTAGCATCCGACCGGCACACTTACGAACTGCTTCTGCTATGGGTTCCATGGCAAGAAAGACTGATGTAATGTCACTGGCTGCCTTCCTTTATAGCACTAACGACCTGATGTCAGGCAGCAAGTGACAGCAGCAGACGCAGACAAACAATGACTCTGGTACTCAGGCCGGACGAGGGCTACCACAGCAAGGATAACCCACAAGTGATGACTGCAACAGTGAAACACGAAGAACATCTGGGGAAACAGCAAATGCAATCCAACAGCAAGACCTGCATGTATGGCAAGTGCATGGCTCCAAAATCAATTCAAAAGGCAAAACACATATGCCAGCACAGGTTCTGTTATATAAATGGCTATTTTAATGTTAATAAACATAGGGCAAAAATACCCCTACATAAATCATCAAACCGGTTTCGGCCAAAGCCTTCTTCAGTGATTAATACAAAGATGAATAAACAATTACCATAGACAGTAATTTATATGCAATACCCTCAAGTTATCCACTATCTGATTGAAACAGCAAATGCCCTACGCCTGGCAAACCAGTAAAAGCTCTGTCTCTGCAGGAGAAATCCTCTGGTAGAGATGCAAAAGAAAGGTACGCTTAGGGTCAGATTCATGCAGTGCATCAGAGGAGCTCTTAACCACACAGACCAGTGCATCTGCTTCAGAGTCATGAGTATTCAAAGTCCTCAGTTAAAAAGTTCCACCCTTTTCTTTCTACAAGGGTGCCCAGACACCTTGTTAATTCCCAGAGATGGTTGTTCAGATTTCAAAAAGGACACGAAATCCTGAACCAGTGGATACAATTGCTAGGAAGAAGCCCAGGAAGTGGATGAAACCAAGGCACTGCCTGACATATGCTGAGACAACCTGACTGGGATTGATTTGACATTTGGTGCTTTGTGACTGATGGATTCAAACAAACCACCTTAGAAGTCTCAAGCCAACCCCCAATCCCACAGAACCTCATTGTGAACAAATACAGTAGAAATACTGCCTGCCAAAGAGTATGTCAGTCTCTAAAACAGAGGCCCTGCTTGGTAGCTGAAAGCATGGCAAGATTCTCAGTACAGGAGGACATGCAAAAGCTCACAGTGTGGTGGCCTGCAGACTGGTTGCACCAGAGGTCTCAGCCAATACAGACTTCCAAGGCAGGGACTGCAAAAGTGTTTTTCTGTACCTGGAGTAACCAGATGTAGCAAGCCTCGAATCATACAAAGGGACATCCTCAGTCTCACAGCACTTCTTCCCATACTTTTAAGTTAGCATGTTTCTTCTATTTTGGCCTTGATCAACACCACACTGGCTTGGAATAAGGCATGTGATCTGTTTTTGCACTGCAAACTCCAGGAGAGATCTTGCCCTCCTTTTCATTGTCCTTGGGGTAAAGCTAGCAAAATGCACACACACATACATGCTGTTCCTTGGGCCAAAGCAGAACACACACACACACTCAAACAAACAGTGAAAGTCTTTATGGAGATTTCATTTCCACACCATACACAATTGTTTACTTTACTTGTAATTTCAGAAAGTACAGTTGTGTACATTTAGCATAAATGTAGATGTTCGAGTGTATTCACTGTTGCAGTCATTACATTTGGGCAATCTGTTTGCAGGTTGCCCTCAGTCGGCCTGATTAACAAAGTCTTGGGTCCTGCGTCGGTTGCTGTCCCTTCTTCCATGACGTCAGGTCATCAGGGGTATAAAATATGCAGCTGACGCCATTACATCAGTTTTTCTTGCTCCAGATGTCAGGAGCCTCTCTAATGGGGAGCAAATAATCATAAAAACACCAAGGTATACCTCCAAAAAGCAAACACACCAAAAAGACTTTTAAGCATAGTAAAGGAAAGTACAGGTATAGCTAGAAGAAGTAAGGGGGCTGGAGGGAGGGTAAAGTACAGTTGTGTACACTTACCATAAATGTAGATGTTCGAGTGTATTCACTGTTGCAGTCATTACATTTGGGTAATCTGCTGGCAGGTTGCCCTCAGTCGGCCTGATTAACAAAGTCTTGGGTCCTGCATCAGTTGCTGTCCCTTCTTCCATGACGTCAGGTCGTCAGGGGTATATAACATGCAGCTGACACCATTACATCAGTTTTTCTTGCTCCAGATATCAGGTGCCCCCCAAATGGGGAGCAAAACATATAAATAATTTTACACACAAAAATATATACCTCCAAACAAAAGCAAATACACCAAAAATGCTTTTAAGTGTAGAAAAGTAAAGGAGAGGCATAGTAAGAAAAAAGCAGGAGGCTGGAGGGAGGGTAACCAGGACTGCAACAAGGAATACACTCGAACATCTACATTTATGGTAAATGTACACAACTGTACTATGTTCTTCATGTTTCACTGTTGCAGTCATTACTTTTGGGTAAATTCCCAAAGCTAAGGTTGGGAGGATGGATTTATACAGTATTAGGACCGGCTATAAGGCCCTGCAAAACAGCAGTGGCAAAGCCAGCTCTGGATTTAGGGAAAATTGGTAAATGGTAATGCTAGGTGAAAGTATGAACTGAACTCCAGGTAGCAGCTTCTAGAATATCCCTGGTAGAAACACCTCGGAGAAAGGCTGTAGAAGTAGATGCAGCCCTGGTGGAATGGGATCTGATCCCCTGGAGGATAGGTTTTCCATGGTGCTTATTGCAAAAATGAATGCAATGGCTTATCCATTTGGAAATGGTTTGTTTTGAAATAGCCTTGCCCTCTGTCCCTGCAGCAAATACTACCAGCAGTTGCTCAGATTTTCTTCGAGATTTAGTCCTGTCCAAGTAAAATCTAAGTTGTCTGTGTACATCCAATGAATGCAGAATCCACTCCCCTTTGTTCTGTGGATTGGGAAAGAAAGTTGGCAAATGAATTTACTGATTAAGAGCCACACTGGATACCACCTTGGGCATGAAGGATGGGTTAGTCCTGAGTGACACCCTGTCCGCGTGAAAGATGATGAAAGGCTCCACTGCCATAAGGGCCTGTAATTCAGAAATCTTTCTAGCCGAAGTAATTGCTAAAAGGAAGGCTGTTTTCCAAGAAAGGAATTTTAACTCTGCAGTAGCAGCTGGCTCGAAAGGAGATAGAGTGAGTTTTTCCAATACAAAGTTAAGGTCCCAGGCAGGGGTTGGAGCTCTCCTGGGTGGCCTTAAGTTTTTGGCCTCTCTGAGATGCTGTTTTAACAGAGGATGAGAGAAGGGGGGGGGGGGTTCTGTGTTGGAATGAGCTGAAATGGCTGAGGCATGTATTTTTATGGAAGAAAAAGATAGGCCCTTGTGAAGCATCTCAGTTAAGTATTGCAAAATCTGAGGTAAATTGGGCACTGCTTTGGTCATCCCTTGAGATTGATTCCAGGCACAGAATCTTTTCCATTTGTCAGCATAAGATTTTCTGGTACTATGTCTTCTTGCCTCCAAAACGACATCCATCACAGGTTTGCTGAGGGATGCTAAGGGAGAATTTAGGTGATCAGCCAAGCTGCAAGATTCAATGTTTGGAGCTGAGGGTGCAGAATTTGGTTGTTCTACTGAGACAATAAGGAAGGTGTCTGAAGCAGGTGCCATGGAGATAGTTGTGACAGACTGCATAAGAGTGGGTACCAGTCTTGGCGAGGCCAGTCTAGAGAAGCAAAATCATCTTTGATTTGTCCTGTTTGACTTTTAGTAGAACTTTGAAAAGCAAAGGCAGAGGGGGAAAAGCATAGACTGATAGGTTTTCCCAGCTGAAGGACAGAGCATCCACTTTCCAGGCTTTTTTGTGAGGAGTTCTTGTGCAAAATTTGCCCAACTGGCAATTCTGAGGTGAGATAAAGAGATCTATGTCTGGGCTCCCCCATTTGCGTGTCAACATGTCGAAAATCCCTGGTTCCAGTTTCCATTTGTGTGGGTCCATGAGATTCCTTCTTAGATCGTCTGCCAAAATATTTAGCTTTCCTGGCAGGAATTGGGCTTGTAGTTGTACTTGACAGCTCAAGGCTGTGTTCCGCAATGCCATGGCTTGTCTGCAGAGGAGGTAGGAATGTGTACCCCCCTGCTTTTTTATGTACCACATAACTGTGGTGTTGTCCGTCTTTACCATTAGTTATCCTGGATGAAGGTAGTCCTTGAAGGCTGTCAGTGCATTCTGTACAGCTAGCATTTCTTTGAGATTGATATGAAGGTGCATTTGATTTGGGCTCCATTTGCCTTGAATGCACTTTCCTGTCAGATGAGGCCCCCATGCATAATCTGATGCGTCTGTAGTTAGGGTTTGGGTGGCAGGGGGTGGTGTGAATGGCAGTCCCTTGTTTTGGTGACAGGCCACTGCCCACCACAGGAACTCTAGCTGCAGGGAAGGTATGATAGGAATCATTGTTTCCAGGCTGTGACAATGTGGACTCTATAAACTTTTTAAGTACCACTGAAGTTTCCTCATATGCAGTCTTGCATATGGAATTAGAAGAATGCAGGAGGCCATGAACCCCAAGGCTTGCAGTATTTGTCTTGCAGATAGCAGGGTTTTTGTGGCCACCTGCTTGAAGCAAGTCACCAACTGAATTTGCTTTTCTGGCATAATGTAAGCCATCTGGGCAATTGTATTAAAGCTTGCACCCAGGAATGTTAATTTTTGAGCGGGCACAAGTTGTGATGTCTTTTCATTTATGGTGTACCCTAGACAAGTTAGAACCTTTTTTACAAACGCCGGATGTTTTAGAAGAATGGCCTTGTTCTGCCCGAATTAAACAGTCGTCCAGGTAGGGATATATTTGAATATTTCTTTGCCTGCAAAATGCAGTTACTGGCACCAGGCACTTTTTAAAGACCCTGGGCGCAGTAGATAAGCCAAATGGCAGTGCAGAGAATTGACAATGCAAAAAGCCTGTTTTGAAGCGGAGGTATCTTCTGCAAGATTCCCTGATTGGGATATACAGGTATGCCTCTTTTAGATCTAAAGTTGCCAACCAGGCATCTTTGCATAGTATAGGAATTAACTGATGAAGAGTCAGCATCTTGAATTTTGGAATGTCCAGGAAAGTGTTTAGAGTAGACAAGTCCAGAATTGGACGCCATGATTTGTCTTTTCTGGGTACGAGGAAGAGTCTGTAATAGCAACCTTGTACCTTTTCCCCTTCTGGTACTAGTTGAATAGTCCCCATGTGTAAGAAGGAAAGTACTTGTTTCTGAGCCTCTGCCCACTGATTTGGAGGCAGGTCTGGCCATCCGATTGGAGTTGGCAACGTGTGGAAATGAAATCTGTATCCCTGGGACACTATATTAAAACCCATTTGTCCTGGATTATAAGTTGCCAGTTTTTTGCATGAAGTGCCAGTTTTCCACCCAAAGGGGCGGCTAAAAGGTAAGTGCTTGGTAATTCTAAAGGAAAGTCATTGAGACTGTTTACCATAGGGAGGTGTGTTGTTGTTCCAGATTTGGAAGAGGAGGCACCCCATTGCTTAGATCTGAAAGTCCCTTGGGACTGAAACTTAAGAGCTTTTGGCATGTCTGGGTCTGGCTTGAGTGGCTCTGGAAGGAACTGGAAAGGACCAGTTATTAGTAGGCCAGTGCCTACTAAATCTTGGAGGTTGTACTTGTAAGAAATCTTTCACAGTCTGCATAGATTTAGCCTCATCTTCCATCTTTTTTAGAACTTCTTCAGCCTTATTGCCAAACAGACGGTCCTGCTGCAAAGGAGCATCCAACAATTTTGCTTTAACATGATCAGACAGAGATTGCTCCTTAAGCCAAGCATACCTTCTAAGCACGTACCCAGTATCAGCAGCCCTGCAGGAGGCCTCCAAAGAATTAAAACCACATTGCAAAGTAGGTTTTACAACTTGTTCAGCTGAATGCAATAAATCCTGTAAATCTTTATTTTCCACACAGTCAGAAATCAACATAATTTTCTGTTTAAGGAGTCCCATGATATGCTGCTGCTATTTTAGCATATGGAATTGACAGTTTAAAGCCCTGATTGCCAAGGTTGCAGAAGTATAAACCTTCTTACCCCATCAATCCAGCGCCCTAGAATCTCTATCAGAAGGGGTAGGATTTTTAGCAGTAGAAGCCTTAATGCCCTTGGCGCCTTGAGAAATGGTTTCAGGATCCGCAGGGGGATTTTTGAAAAGGAATTTGTGGGAGTCAGGAGCCCTGTAATATCTGTCTGGCTTACAAGGAGTCAGAGGCAGAGAATCAGGAGCCATGCTAGATTCTGAAAGCACATCATCAACAATGTCTAGTACAGGAGGTATAGCCAAAGACCTATGCTGCAGATGAAGAAGAATATCCCTAAGCCTCTTTTTGGATTCAGAAAAATCCTGACTTTCCCAGTGGAAATGTTCCCTTAAGGTATGTAAAGTTTCCCTGAAAGAAAAATCCTCAGGGGGAGAAGCAGAAGGAATGGAATCCTCTGCATCACAGTCCTCATAAGTAGGTATAGACATATCCTGTTCATTGGAAGAGTCAGAAGAAATAGAATCCTGTTCAGATGATTCATAGCCAGGTTCAGCCCTAGGCCTCTTTGAAGGTGGGGGTTGGCTACCCCTGATTAGAGTAATTAAATCTTCAGCCATTTTGATAATTTGTTTTTTAGGCATAGGGGCCTGCACATGTGGCCTAGGCGTCAGTTTTTTAGACATAGATCAAGATTTTGGCCTTAATATTGAAGATGGAGTCGGTTTAATATACAAATCTGTAGGCCTGAATACACGCTCAGGAGCCGGTGCCTGCACAGCGGCTCCGGACCCATCCAAGGTAGAGACATAGTACAGTTTTGTACCTACCATAAATGTAGATGTCCGATAGGTATGCAACTGCAGTCCTGACATATGGGTTGTCCTGCCTCAGGCAGCCCTTCGGTCGGCCGGATTCCAAAGTCTGGGTCCGGGGTCGGCTGATGTCGCCCTTTCCCCGACGTCAGAGCGCCTGGGGTATAAAAGCATCAGCCGACGCCATCTTCTTCAGTGTTTCTTGCCCCAGATGCCAGGTGCCCTCTAAGGAAGGCTACATTTTGAAAATAGAGAAAAAATTCCAGACAAGTACAACAACATAAAAACAAATACACCATAAAAGATTACCCCAGGTAGCTAAAATGAGGGTAGAAACCCAAAAGAATACCACAGAGGGGTAGGTGGGAGGAAAACCTGACTGCAGTTGCATACCTATTGGACATCTACATTTATGGTAGGTACAAAACTGTACTATGTCCTTCAAGGATGCAACTGCAGTCCTGACATATGGGTTGAATACCATAGCCAACCTGGGGGTGGTAGGCACTAAGACAAAGATGGTGTAGCTAAAATGCCCTGCAGGACTGCAGAAGCAAACCCTGCTCTGGATCTGGAATATAAAGGCAGGTTGTAATGTTTGGAAAATGTATGCACGGAGCTCCATGTAGCAGCTTCTAAAATGTCCTTTGTTGCCACTCCTATTAAAAAGGCTGTGGAGGTGGCTGTAGCTCTGGTGGAATGTGGCCTGATGTCAGCTGGCACAGTTTTTCCATGAAAAGAATAGCAAAATCGAATGCAATTTCCAATCCATTTAGAAATTCTGTGTTTGGAAATTGCTTTTCCCTGCAATCCAGCAGCGTAAGCTACAAAAAGCTGGTCAGATTTTCTGAAAGACTTTGTTCTGTCCAAGTAGTAGCGCAACTGTCTGTGTATGTCCAAGGTGTGCAGAAGTCTCTCTCCTTTATTTTGAGGATTGGGAAAGAAGGTAGGCAGGTGAATAGCTTGATTCAGGGACACCCTGGATACCACCTTTGGCATGAATGATGGATTGGTTCTCAAAGAAACTCTGTCCTGATGAAAAATGAGAAATGGTTGTATTGCCATAAGGGCCTGTAGCTCAGAGACTCTTCTTGCTGAGGTTACTGCCAGAAGGAAAGCTGTCTTCCAAGACAGAAATTGCAACTCTGAAGATGCTGCTGGTTCAAACGGAGGAAGAGTTAATTTTTCCAGCATGAAGTTGAGGTCCCATGCAGGCACTGGTGGTTTCCTTGGAGGGTTGATATTCTTTATACCTCTTAGAAACTGTCTTAACAATGGGTGAGAAAATACAGGCGGATCAGTGTTATATTTGGCAGATATTGCTGAAGCATGTATTTTTATGGAAGAATATGAAAGGCCATTGTGGAGCATTTCAGCCAAATATTCTAGGATCTGTGGAATGCTCATCACTGATGGGTCTTGACCCTTTTTGCTGTTCCAGATAAGAAATCTCTTCCATTTTGCTGAGTATGTTTTTCTAGTGGAAGGTCTGCGTGCCTCCAGGATGATATCTTTTACCCTTTTGGAAAGTTCATAGGTTCATACTATGCTATCTGCCCTAGGGCATTTATAAGCCTAGCCAGAGTGTGTGTGGCTTTCACCACCTCTTAGGATGAGAATACTATACCCATTAGTTTGCTGTGCCTCTGTCCAGCAGTGACACAGAGATGATTCCCGGGTTAAACCTACGATCTCCCATCCACTCGTCAAGATTTCTCTTGAACAGAGTCAGTGAGGGGCTCTGCCTCACATGGACTGGGATTCTGTTCCATAGTGTAGGGAGTCTCTGGGTGATGAATCTGTCCCTCCAGCACGTCCTATTTATATCCGTGTTGAGGTTTAAGTCTCTTGCTATCGTGGCTCTGGTGGATTTGGATTTTTTGAGGTGGAGCATGTCCATTAATTCCGGGTTGGACATGGCCTTGTATGTCAGGCACAGATCACCTCTGAGCAGACGGTATGCGACTGAATAGAGCTGGAGTTTCTTCAGTCGGGCATCGTATGACATATGTTTGAGCCCCTTTATCCTTTTGGTGAGGAACTTTTGGGGTCTTTCCAACTGCTGCAGGTGTCAGGTAAGGTACATTCCGAATGGGCCGTTGTACTAAAGCAAACACCTTAACCCTTAGGCCACGCTCCCAACCCCTCAATCATTGGTCTGATAAGTGAAGAGTACAGGGGTACAATGACCTCTCCTGATTTGGATGTGAATCCCTTCATGATCAGGTGGGCAATGTAGAAGGTCTTCCTAACCACTTTGGCAATGTGAATGTCAAAAGAGAGGTTACTGTCAACTTGGGTCCCCAGGTCCCTGATAACTTCTTCCATGTTTAATGGATTACCACCTATGTGGTAATTAGGGGTTACCTTGTTTTTCCCAAAGGGTATGACTATACATTTTTTGGCATTTAGCTTAAGGCCATGGCTCTGGCACCAGTTATCCATTTCTATGAGACCTCTCTGGAGGATGTCTGTGTCTGATGGAGTGTCAATTATGGTGCCAAGTTTGCAGTCATCTGCAAATTTTGTCAGCCACAATCCCCCTATGTTTGCCTGCACTTCAGAAAAATAAATGCCGAACAAGAGGGGGCCCAGGACTGAGCCCTGTGGGACACCGCTCGTGACCGGCTTAGAGCCTGACATGGCACCAGCAACTCTAACCCTGTGTGTTCTGTCCTTGAGCCAGTTTGCAACCCATCTTGTGACATATGGGTTTACATCTAAGCTGGTGAGCTTTTCTATGATGCCCGAGTGGGGTATTGTGTCGAACGCTTTTGCTAGGTCAAGGTAGGCTGTGTGAACTGCCTTACCCTCATCAATGGCCTTAGTGACTGTTTCGAAAAAGTCGACCAAGTTCAAGAGGCAGGGTCTGCCCTTGACAAAGCCAAATTGGGTAGGATCCAGTGTCTGTAGGTCCCCAATGTCTTTATTTATGAGTTCCATTATGATCCTCTCCATAGCTTTGCAGACAAGGCTCGTCAAGCTTATGGGGCGGCAATTTCCAGGGTCCGTAGAAGCACCACCTTTGTGGAGTGGGACCACAGTTGCCGTACGCCATTCTTTGGGTACGTATCCTGTAGTAAGGCTAAGATTAAACAGCAGCCTTATGTGTGGGTTTAGTTCCTCATTGAGTTCGTGTAGCACACAGCCGGGGACACCGTCTGGTCCCATTGATGCTGTGTTTTTTGCTTTAGAGAGAGCAGCTCTCACCTGGGCATCTGAGATGTTTGGGAGGCTAGACTCTGGTGGGATCGATATTTCTCCATTTGGGGGGGGGGGGGGGGAGGGGAGAAATTTGCACTGAACCTGTCTGCCAGTATGTTGGCAATGTCTGTGGGTTCAGTGATTTTTTTATCATTTTGGACTAATTCTGAGCATATCTGGGAGTTTCCACCCAGGTTTCTAACATAGCTAAAGAAGGCCTTATGATTGTCTTTTGTGTCATTAGCTATTTTTCTCTCAAAGTTGGCCTTGGATGATTTTATGAGTGATCGTAGTTTTTTGTTAGTATTGATCAGAGATGCCTTCCCTTTTAGGGATTTTGCTCTGTCATGTAGTAGCTTTCTCCTCTTGTTGTACAGTTTGTTTATGGCTGGGGTCCACCAGACCGGGCGCCTGCCTTTGGTGGAAAGGGTCTTGATTTTATTAGGGATTGCTTGATCCATACATTCCTGGAGGTGCTCGTAGAAGGCATTTGTAATGGTTTCAGCAGCGTGGGTTGTGGTTTCCACTGGCTCGGGGCCTTGAAGGATACCACTCCAGTCTTAAGAAGTGTGAAGTTTGCTTTTGAGAAGTTCTTCACTGTGGTCTTTTGCTGGGGAAGGGATGTGGATCTCCAATGAGATTAATTTATGGTCTGATCTCACCAATGAGGGATATACTTCGTGTGGAGCATTTTGTCCCCATGTTTGTGATGATCAGGTCTAGTATATTTTCTCCTCTTGTGGGAATGGTGACTAGTTGTTCCATAGCATTTGAGTTTATGAACTCCAGGAACCTTTGGGCTAGGGTGTTGGGGCTTGAGTAATGTTCCCAGTCTATGTTTGGGTAGTTGAAGTCACCCAATATGATGGTGTTTGGAGAGACATTCATACTCTCCAGTGTCTTCAGGAAGGCTGTGTGGGTTTCCTGAGTTTGAGAAGGTGGTCTGTAGCATGCTACAAACTGTAGGGCAGTTTTACCTATGGTTAATTGCACCTGGATGGTCTCCGATGCTTTGTGCGCTGCCACTAACCTGGAGGTGTGGGTATCCTTTATGAATATGGATACTCCCCCTCCTTTTGTGGTTCGGTCCGGATTTTGGGGCCGGAACGCATGATATGAGGTATAACCTGATAGTGCTGGGGTGCTCTCAGGAGCCTTGAACCAGGTTTCAGTCACAGCACAGACATCGATGTTCTCCATACTGAGGAGGGCTTCGAGGGCGTGCATCTTGAGGTTTAGACTTCTGGCATTGAGCAGTATTACCCTTAGTTTTTCTCCATTTTTGTTTCTAGGGCGGTAGGTTTATCATTTGAGCCTTGCCTAAAAAAGGCACTATGGGGTGGAAAGAGCCTTTGCCAATATCCGAAGCCCAGGGTGACAGGTGCAAGCCGCCCTTGGGCAGCGTGGCTTGTCAAGCATGTCATCCCAGGCAGACAGACATTGGATCCCTTAGAATGGCATCAGTAATTAAGCCAATTATTAAAGCTGATCATTTTGTCTCTGTATTGTGGCATCATTCTTGGTGAGGGCAGGATACTGCTCAGGGTCAGGGTCATACCGGCCTGGGCTACATAATCTGAGAGCTCCTCTATGTCTCTTTTCATGTAGTCCAGGGAGGTACGTCTCAGGTCGCTCACACGGCATGGACAATGACTGAGTCATACTTGTACTTGCTGTGGAGTGACCTGAGTGCTTGTGTTATGTGGCGGATTCTAGCGCCTGACAGGCAGCTTACTGTGATCTTTTCCTTGTTCAGTCTGGTGAATGGGACGTCAGTGTGTCTGACTATGGAGTCACCTATAACAAGTGTGTCTGGCATTGTATTTGGCCTTAAGGGCTGTGACTGTTTAGCACACTGACTTTGAGAACTATGTGCTACATGTCTTATGTCTTGAGGTGGCAGTTGCTTGGGTGTCTGCTTTGGAGGCCTCTGTAGTTTTGGTAGATTTTTGATCAGTGCCTCCGAGTATGTCTTTGTGTGTTTATGTGTTTGTTTTGCAGTTGTGATAGTTCTATGTGAAACTGGGTTTGTGGTGTGCGTGGTTTCCTTCTCCTCCTGTCTGGTCTTGCCAGTCCTGAGTTGAGAGAGCTCAGCCTCCAGTTTGGCTATGTAGTTGCATCTCTCACATGTATTTGTGTTTTGTGGGAAAAGGAGTGGGTTGTCTGCATACATGAGGCAATTGTAACATTGCCTCAAGATGCCCAGATTCACCAGCTGAACAGGAGAGGACGCTAGCAACTGACCCTTCGACATGCTAGAAAAAGTGAAAAAGTTTGCTGTGTAACTGAGTCAGAAGGGACCTATAGGGAAATGGGTACTCAAGGGGATTCTAGGCTAATGTAGTACTTTGTTTAGTATATAAGTACTTTACCTATATAAAAATGCTTTAGGAGCAAGTGCTGAGCTTTTGAGATAGAGAATAGACTGTTTAGATTGCAAGTAGAGAAGTTCTAAGGGAAAAATTGAAGAGCAGACCTTACGGAGGCAGAAATAGTTTAATCTTGTTTAACTGGCGCTGCCCGATGGTGCTCTATGGGCAACTCCGCGCTAAATCGCGCTAAAGCGGGCTTTATAGCAGGGGGTTGAAAAGAGCTAGGAATTGACCCAAAATGGCCAATAGACTACAAGTTTCTGGCTGGAACCACTGCTCCAGGGACAAATAGGCTGCCCAGTGCTCCCCACTCCCACTGGTGAACAAAGAAGCTTCTGAGGAATAGTCATGGAATCTTCCAAGCTGACAGCTTCAATGTTTTCAAGCTGGGGTGTAGCGTCCTGTAATTGTGCTGTGTCAGAAGAAGTGGCCATTGAGGAAGGAGCCACGGGTTGGTGTGTGTCAAGCTCCGTAGCAGTGGGTACCAGTGTTGTCTTGGCCAGTCTGGAGCTATCAGTATGACTTTCGGTTGCTCTGTCTTGATCTTTAGCAACACCTTGGTCATCAAAGGAAGAGGTGGGAAGGCATATAGTGATAGAGAGTTCCAACTGAAGGAGAGAGCGTCCACCTTCCATGCTTGAGGATGGTATGTCCTTGTGCAAAACTTTTTCAGATGGTGATTGAGGTGGGAGGCAAAAAGATCTATGTCCGGCCTTCCCCATGCTTGAGTTATTTGTAAGAAAATGTCTGGATGCAACATCCATTCGTGTGGATCCACGATGTTTCTGCTTAGGCTGTCCGCCAGAACATTGTCTTTCCCTGGTACAAACTGGGATTGTAGCTCTATTTTCGATTGTAGGGAAATATCCCAGAGATTCATTGCTAGTCTGCAAAGAGGGTAGGAATGGGTACCTCCTTGCTTGTTTATGTACCACATAATTGTGGTATTGTCTGTCTTTATTAGTAGATGGCCCTGATGCATGAACTTTTCGAAGGCCTTGATTGCATGTATCACTGCCAGCATTTCTTTTTGGTTGTTGTGCAGGCGCTTTTCTTTTTGTGTCCATTGTCCCTGAATGCATCTGCCCTCCATATGCGCCCCCCATCCATGGTCTGAGGCGTCTGTTGTTATGGTTTGACTTGTATGAGGCTTGCTGAAAGGCAGACCTTTGTTTATCTGGCTTGCTTGAGCCCACCACAGAAATTCCTTTAGAAGGCATGGAATGAGTGGGATCAATGCTTCCAGGCTGTGGCTGTGTTGAGACCATAGACTTTTTAGATACCATTGTAGTTTCCTCATATGCAGCCTTGCGTGAGGAATCAGACGAATGCAAGATGCCATGAAACCCAGGGCCTGCAGGATTTTCCTTGCAGTCATCTGGGTGCGTGTTGCCAATTTTCTGAAGTATTCTGGTAATTGTTTTTGTTTTTCTTTTGTCAGAAATGCCATCTGGGTGTTTGTGTCCAGTGTGGCACCCAGGAAAGGTATTTGTTGGGATGGTACGAGACTTGATTTCTGAATATTGACTGTGTATCCCAAGGCCTGCAGTAGGTGAATGACATAGTCCAAGTTTTTTAACAAGGCTTGTTGGCTGTCCGCTTGTATAAGGCAGTCGTCCAGGTAAGGGTATATTTGTATCCCCTGAAGTCTGCAATGTGCAATTACTGATGCCAGGCATTTCGTGAACACTCTGGGCGCAGTAGATAAGCCAAAGGGCAATGCTGAGAATTGATAATGCTCTGAGCCTGCAAGAAATCTGAGGTATCTTCTGCAGCTTTGTCTGATTGGGACATGCAAGGTGCCTCCTTGAGGTCCAGAGTTACCAGCCAAGACCCCTAGCCCAGCATGGGAAGGAGTTGCTGTAAAGTCAGCATTTTGAATTTTGGCACAATAAGGTAAGTATTCAGTGCGGACAAGTCCAGAATGGGTCTCCATTGGTTTTCTTTTCTTGGAACAAGGAACAGTCTTGAATAAAATCCTTGGCCTTGTTCTGCAGAAGGAACCTTCTCTATTGCTCTTATTTGAAGTAGGTTTGTTATTTGTTTGAGTGCCTCTGCCCTTTGATTTGGTGGCAGGTTTGGGCTGCCATGTCTTGTTGGTAGTGTATGAAAATGGAATCTGTATCCTTTGTCTATTATGTCCAGTATCCACTTGTCCTTTGTAACATTGTGCCAATTTTGTGAGAATAAAGATAATTTTCCGCCCAAAGGTGCTTCTAATTGAGCCCTGGATGGCGGAGTCAAAGTCAAGTCATTGAGATTGTCCCTGCGGAGCAGTGGAAGGTCCTGCCCCACCTCTCTGGTTCGGAGGCTGCCACTGACGTCCTCTGTAGGAGCCTAGAGTTTGCCCTATACCTCTGCCACGTCTGTTTTTGCCTCTTTGAAATTTGTCTGTGTCTGGAAAGGACCAATGCTTAGAAGGCCAATTCCTGCTGAATCTTGGAGGCTGTACCTGGAGGAAATCTTTGACTGTTTGCACTGATTTTGCCTTTTCCTCTATTTTCTTTAAAACCTCTTGTGCAGTAGCACCAAATAGCTTATGTTTCTCTAGTGGTGCGTCCAAAAGCTTAATTTTCACATGGTCTGGCAATGTTTGTTCCTTTAACCAAGCATGTCTGCGTATGACTGCACCTGTCATTGCTGCTCTACATGAAGCTTCCAATGCATCATATCCACACTGAAGGAAATGGTTGCTAACCTGCTGAGTATTATGAACCAATTCCTGTAACCCCTTTCTATCTAATGGTTCAGGGGAAGCCAGTTTCTTTTGCAAGTCATCCAACATGTATTCCTGATACTGAATCATATGAAATTGACAATTTAATGCTCGCATAGAAAGGGTGGAAGATGTATATACTTTCTTGCCCCACCTTTCTAAAGCCCTAGAATCTCTTTTACGAAGGAAGAGGATTCTTAGCAGTAGTGGAGGAAACCCCTTTAGGCCCCTGAGAAATAGTTTCAGGGTCAGCAGTATGGCCCTTGTACAGAAATTGATGTGTGCCTGGGACCCTGTAGTACCTGTCTGGCTTGACAGGAGCAGGGGGGAGGGAGTCAGGGGAAACACTAGATTCTAAGTACACATCATCTAAAACGTTTAAAACTGGAGGAATAGCTAAGGGTCTATGCTGAGGTAGCTTTAAAATTCCCTTAACCTTTTCCTAGAATCTGAGTATTCTTGGCCTTGCCATTTGAAGTGTTCCCTCATGGAATGAAGCGTTTCCCCAAAGGAAAACTCCTCAGGAGGAGAAGCAGAGGGAATGGATTCCTCCGCATCAGAATCCTCGTAGGCCGGAAGGCCTCCTCCTGGTAGTCTGAATGTGCAGAATCACCTGAGGCCTCATCGGAGGACTGGGGATCTACCTGCTCAACCCTAGGCCTCTTGACAGAAGGGGGCTGAGAGCCTCTATCTGGATGTGGCTGAGAACCCCTAATTAAAGAAATAAGGTCCTCAGCTAAACTTAAAATTTGAGAACCAGAAGTGGATCCCAGAGAAACAGATCTTGGAGGGAGAGACTTAGCCTGTTTGGCAGCCTTAGCACGTGTGTAGGCCTTAATGGACATAGACACTGGAGGCCTGGCAGCCCCGCGTGCTGGAGTAGTCTTATCCACTGAAATGGTGTTAGAAATATCCTGGGCTACGGTCTCAGAGGGGAGGACAGAAACCGGCACCAAGCTGGCCTCTGGTACCAAAGTAACTGGTGGGGCGGTGTCGTCGGTCTGTAGCGGTTGTGAAACCGGCTCAGAAGAGACCAAGACACTCGCGGTAGGCCTAAGCGTGGTGTCGGCCGAGACCGTGGACCGCGTGTGTCGGTCCTTATCCTTCCGTTTTTTAGGTAAATGTGCTGTCGGAAGCTCCGACGGCATGATATAACAGAAATCTTCCCCAAAATAATCCTGTGCAAACTCTGTCCGACGCCTAAGAGTGCGTTTATTGAAAGAAGCACAAGCTGTACAGGCCGAGACGTTGTGTTCTGGGCCTAGGCAGGGTAAGCAGTAAGAGTGGAAATCCTTATGAGGTATTTGTTTCCCACAAGTTAAACAATTATTAACTTTTACAGTTTTATCTGACATCGGCTGAGGCAAGAAAAGGTCCCCAATGGGGTACTTAGCTTTTTTGAAGACTTCAGTAGCTGAAAACACAGGAGCTGGTCGACCGGCACTTGCAAACTGCTTCTGCTTCGGGCGCCGCGAGGCAAGAAAGACTGAAGAAGATGGCGTCGGCTGACGCTTTTATACTCCAGGCACTCTGACGTCGGGGAAAGGGCGACATCAGCCGACACCGGACCCAGACTTTGGAATCCGGCCGACTGAAGGGCTGCCTGAGGCAGGACAACCCATATGTCAGGACTGCAGTTGCATCCTTGAAGGACATCCACGGGTTCCATAATTGAAGCATCTCGCAGCATACCGGACTTCGAATGGGTCTCAGTAGAGGCCTGTGAATATCAGAAGTAGCGGGTATCAGGGGATGTGAAAGCGCCTCACTGAGTACCGGCAAACTGGCTTAGGAGAAGCATCATCGGCAGTTTTGGACCACAACGGCCTGTCTCTGTCTTTTTCTTTGCATTTTTTAGGTAATCCGGTAGTCGGATTGCTAACCAACGTCATTTCTGGATAATTAAATCGTGATCCAAAATATTCAGAAGCAAAAATATACCAACGACGGATAGTGCGTTGATTGAATAAAGCACAAAACTGACAGCAAGGTATGTCGTGGTCAGGGCCTAGGCAAGGAATACAGTACAAGTGAAAATCCTTATGAGGTATTTGCTTCCCACAAGTAATACAATTATTAACTTTTTCTGACATCAGTACGGAGCAAGAAAAACTTTCCCCAAAGGGATACTTAGCTTTTTAGTTGAAAACTTTGGTTCTGAAACTTGAAAACGAAAATTTCAGGAGTCAGCCGACCAGCACTTGCGAACTGCTTCGGGCACCTCGCGGCAAGAAAGACTGATGTAATGGCGTCGGCTGCATGTTTTATAACCCTGACGACCTGACGTCATGGAAGAAGGGACAGCAACCGACACAGGACCCAAGACTTTGTTAATCAGGCTGACTGAGGGCAACCTGCCAGCAGATTACCCAAATGTAATGACTGCAACAGTGAAACACGAAGAACATCCAGGGCTGCAACAGTGAATACACTCGAACATCTACATTTATGGTAAGTGTATACAACTGTACTATGTTCTTCGTGTTTCACTGTTGCAGTCATTACAGTTGCATTCCAACACACATTCTATTCATTTAATTGATTGCGCCTATTTTGGCGCCTTTTTTACTATTTAACCAACTGGTATTCAGTGTATATTTGTTCTGATGAAGCTCGCTTTTTGCGAGTGAAAGCGCTCAACATTTGGCTTGTTTATTAAAGCTTTTTTGGATTTTACCACTGCTCGTCTTGTCCAGCTGATTTTTACTGTGAGTGAGGCAGTCAGCGGGTTGTTTTTTGGCTGCCGTTTTTGTTTGGAGTTTGTTCAGCACAACCTGTCTTTTTTCTGGAGTCATTACAGTTGGGTAGATTCCCAAAGATATGGTTGGGAGGAGGAATTTATATAGCATTAGGGTCAGCTATAAGGCCCTGCAAGACAACAGTGGCAAAGCCAGCTCTGGATTTAGAGAAAATTGGCAAATGATCATGCTTGGTGAAAGTATGTACAGAAGTCCAGGTAGCAGCTTCTAGGATGTTCCTGGTAGGAACACCTCTGAGAAAGGTTACAGAAGTAGATGCAGCCCTGGTGCAGTGAGATCTGATCCCCTGGGGGATAGGATTTCCATGGTGATTATAGCAGAAATGAATGCAATGGCTTATCCATTTAGAAATGGTTTGTCTTGAAATAGCCTTCCCCTCTGAACCTGCAGCAAATGCTACCAGCAGTTGTTCACATTTTCTTCGAGGTTTAGTCCTGTCCAAGTAGAATCTAAGTTGTCTGTGCACATCCAAGGAATGCAGAAACCGTTCCCCTTTGTTCTGTGGATTGGGAAAGAAGGTTGGCAAATAAATGGACTGATTAACAGCCACACTGGATACCACCTTGGGCATGAATGATGGATTGGTCTTGAGTGACATCCTGTCCACATGAAAGATGATGAAATGCTCCACTGCCATAAGGGCCTGTAATTCAGATATCCTTCTAGCTGAAGTGATTGCTAAAAGGAAAGCTGTTTTCCAAGAAAGAAATTTTAAGTCTGCAGTAGCAGCTGGCACGAAAGGAGGTAGAGTGAGTTTCTCCAATACAAAGTTAAGGTCCCAAGCAGGGGTTGGAGCTCTCCTGGGTGGTCTCAGATTTTTGGCCCCTATGAGGTACTGCTTGAGCACAGGATGAGAGAAGAGGAGAGGTCCTGTGTTATAATGTGCTGAAATGGCAGAGGCGTGGATTTTAATGGAGGAAAAAGATAGGCCCTTGTGAAGCATCTCAGTTAAGTATTGCAAAATCTGAGGTAAATTGGGCACTGCTGTGCTCATCCCTTGAGACTGGTTCCAGGCACAGAATCTTTTCTATTTTTCAGCATAAGATTTTCTAGTACTAGGCCTCCTTGCCTCTAAGATGACATCCATCACAGGTTTGCTGAGGGATGATAAGGGTGAGTTTAAGTAATTAGCCAAGCTGCAAGTTACAATGTTGGAAGCTGAGGGTGCAGAATATGGTTCCCCTGCTGAGGCAGCAGGGAAGGGGTCTGAAACAGGTGCCACTGAGATAGCGCAGGAGGGGGTACCAGTGTTTGCGCGGCCAGTCTGGAGCAATCAAAATCATCCTTGGTTTGTCCTGTTTGACTTTTAGTACAACTTAGGAGGGCAGAGGCAGCGGGGGGAAGGGGTAGACTGATAGGTTTTTCCAGCTGAAGTATAGAGCATCCACTTTCCAGGCTTTTTTGTGGGGAGTCCTTGTGCAAAACATGTCCACTTGGTAGTTCTGGGGGGAGGCAAATAGGTCTATGTCTGGGCTCCGCCATTCACTTGTCAACATGTTGAAAACCCTTGGTTCCAGTTTCCAATCGTGTGGGTCCATGAGGTTTCTGCTTAGTCTGTCTGCCAGTGTATTTAATTTTCCTGGCAGGAATTGAGCTTGTAGGTGCACTAGGTAGCTCAAGACTGTGTTCCACAATGCCATGGCTAGTCTGCAGAGGGGGTAGGAATGTGTACCCCCCTGCTTGTTTATGTACCACATAATGGTGGTTTTGTCTGTCTTTACCATTAGTTGTCCTGGAAGAATGTAGTCCTTGAAGGCTGTCAGAGCATTCTGTACAGCAAACATTTCTTTTTGATTGATATGCAGGTGCATTTGACTTGGGTTCCATTTGCCCTGAATGCACTTCCCTGCAAGGTGAGCCCCCTATGCGTAGCCTGATGAATCTGTTGTTAGGGTTTGGGCGGCAGGGGGTAGTGTGAATGGTAGTCCCTTGTTTTGGTGGCAGGCCTCTGCCCACTAGAGGAACTCTAGGCGTAGGCAAGGTAAAATAGGAATCATTGTTTCTAGGCTGTGACAATGTTGACTCCATAGGCCTTTTAGATACTACTGTAGTTTCCTCATATGCAGTCTTGCATATGGAATTAGAAGAATTCAGGAGGCCATGAACCCCAAGGCTTGCAGTATTTGTCTTGCAGATAACAGGAATTCTGTGGCCACTTGTTTGAAGTAGATTATCACATGAATTTGCTTTTCTGGTGTGAGGTAAGCCATCTGGTGAGTTGTAATCAAGCTAGCTCCCAGGAATGTAATTTGTTGACAGGGTACCAGTTGTGATTTATTTTTGTTTATGGCGTACCCCAGACAAGTTAGAACCTTTTTTACAAACGCCAGATGATTCAAAAGTATGCCCTGGCTTTCTGCCTGAATTAGACAATCGTCCAGGTATGGGTATATTTGAATACTTCTTTGCCTGCAAAATGCAATAACTGGAGCCAAGCACTTTGTGAATACCCTGGGCACAGTAGACAAGCCAAAGGGCAGTGCAGACAAAGTACAGTTGTGTACACTTACCACAAATGTAGATGTTCGAGTGTATTCACTGTTGCAGTCATTACATTTGGGTAATCTGCTGGCAGGTTGCCCTCAGTCGGCCTGAATTGTGTCCTGCGTCGATTGCTGTCTCTTCTTCCATGACGTCAGGTCGTCAGGGGTATAAAACGTGCAGTCGATGCCATTTTTTTTAGTTTTTCTTGTCCCCGATGTCAGGTGCCCCCAAAAAGGTAGCCAAAATATATTTTTATATATATATATATATATATATATATATATATATATATATACATATATGTACATGCATCAATATAAACTTTACCTTCATCTACAAGCAAATACACCACATAGGTTGTAGAAGAGAGAGAAGGAAAGATAAACTCCAGAATGACAGGGGGGCGAGTGGGTATCCTGGACTGCAACACTGAATACACTCGAACATCTACATTTATGGTAAGTGTACACAACTGTACTATGTTCTTCGTGTTTCACTGTTACAGTCATTACATTTGGGTAGAATCCCAAAGCTATGGTTGGGAGGCTGGAGCTAAACAGCATTAGGAGCGGCTATAAGGCCCTGCAGAACAGCAGCGGCAAAGCCTGCCCTGGATTTGGAGTAGAGAGGCAAATGACAATGCTTTGCAAAGGTGTGAAAAGAACTAGCAGCCTCTAGAATGTCTTTGGTTGGTACTCCCCTGAGAAAGGCTGCTGAAGTAGCTGCAGCTCTGGTAGAATGAGACCTAATGCCCTTGGTCACAGGTTTACCATGGTGTAAATAGCAGAAACAGATGCAGTGGCTTATCCACTTTGAAATTGTCTGCTTTGAAATAGCCTTGCCTTCTGATCCTGCAGCATATGTTACTAGTAACTGCTCACTTTTTCTTAGAGCTGTAGTCCTGCTCAAGTAGAATCTTAGCTATCTGTGTATGTCCAAGGAATGCAGAATTCTCTCCTCCTTGTTCTGCGGATTTGGATAAAAGGTTGGCAGATGAATTGTTTGGTTAAGAGCCACACTGGAAACCATCTTAGGCATAAAAGTACGATTTGTCCTCAGAGACACCCTGTCTGGGTAAAATATGATAGAAGGCTCTACAGCCACGAGGGCCTGTAGCTCTGAAACTCTTCTTGCTGAAGTAATTGCTAGTAGCAGAACTGTTTTCCATGATAAGAACTTTATATCAGCGGTAGCAGCTGGTTCAAATGGAGGCAGGGTGAGCTTTTCCAACACATAATTGAGGTCCCATGCAGGCAATGGTGATCTTCTAGGAGGCCTTAAATTTTTGGCTCCTCTAAGATACTGCTTTAGTAAAGGATGAGAAACGATTGGTGGCTCTGTATTGTAATGAGCCGAAATGGCAGTGGCATGGATTTTAATTGATGAGAAAGATAGGCCTTTGTCAAGCATCTCAGTTAAGTATTGCAATATCTGAGGAATATTTGGTTCTGCTGTATCAGTTCCTTGTGCTTGATTCCAAGCACAGAATCTCTTCCATTTGTCAGCATAAGATTTTCTAGTACTAGGCCTTCTGGCTTCCAAAATGACATCCATTACAGCTTTACTGAGAGGTGTTGTTTGTATGACTACATGATCAGCCATGCTGCCAGGTTCAGGGTCTGTAGTTGATTGTGCAGGATCTGATTGTTTTGCTGGGACAGTAGTTGTGGTCTTTGAGGCAAGGTCCAAGCTGGGTATTGAGACAAATTCCTTAGGATTGGGTACCAGTATTGGCGGGGCCAGTCCAGGGCAACTAGTATCATCATTGGTTTCTCTTGTCTGACTTTTAGGAGGACCTTGGGGAGAAGAGGCAGAGGGGGAAAGGCGTAAACTGATAGGTTTTTCCAACTGAAGGATAGGGTGACCACTTTCCATGCTTGTTTGTGACAAGTCCTTGTGCAGAATCTTTTTAAGTGATAATTCTGAGGGGAGGCAAACAGTTCTATGTCTGGGCTCCCCCATTTCTCTGTTATCATGCTGAAGACTTGTGGATTTAGTTTCCACTCGTGTGGATCCATAAGGTTTCTGCTTAAATCGTCTGCCAGAGTGTTTTGTTTTCCTGGCAGGAATTGAGCTTGAAGATGTATTTGGTAGGTCAAAGCTGTGCCCCACAGTGCCATGGCTAATCTGCAAAGGAGGTATGAGTGTGTGCCCCCTTGCTCGTTTATATACTACATGACTGTGGTGTTGTCTGTCTTTAGCAGTAGTTGTCCTGGAAGAAGTAAGTCCTTGAAGGCTGTTAGGGCATTTTGAACAGCAGCATCTCTTTCTGGTTGATATGTAGATGCATTTGTTTTGGTGCCCATATGCCCTGAATGCATCTTCCTGCCATGTGGGCCCCCCAGGCATAATCTGATGCGTCTGTTAAGGTTTGGCTGGCAGGGGGTAGAGTGAAGGGCCATCTCAAGTTTTGGTGACATGCCTTTGCCCGCCATAGAAACTCCTGTTGCAGGCAGGGAATGAGAGAAATCATTGTTTCCAGACTGTGCGAATGTTGACTCCATAAACTTTTTAGGTACCACTGAAGTTTCCTCATATGCAGTCTTGCATATGGAATCAGTAGGATGCAGGATACCATGAAGCCCAGAGCCTGCAG
The DNA here is from genome assembly GCF_019279795.1 of Protopterus annectens. Lineage (NCBI taxonomy): Eukaryota > Metazoa > Chordata > Ceratodontiformes > Protopteridae > Protopterus > Protopterus annectens. Next base: position 1,104,755,826 of record NC_056741.1, read on the forward strand.
AATTTGTCTTGCAGAAGACTGGGTTTTTGTTGCCATCAGTTTGAAGTAAGTAGTCAGTTGCCTTTGCTTGTCTGGCGTGAGGTAAGCCATCTGGACAGTTGTATTCAAGCTTGCACCCAGGAATGTTATCTTTTGAGAGGGTACCAGTTGTGATTTATTTTCGTTTATCGTGTACCCTAGGCATGTTAGAAGCCTTTTCAAAAACGCCAGGTGTCGAAGAAGAGTGTCCTTGTTCTCTGCTTGAATTAGACAGTCATCTAAGTAAGAATATATTTGTATACTTCTTTGCCTGCAAAATGCAATTACTGGTGCCAAGCACTTTGTAAAGACCCTGGGCGCAGTAGATAAGCCAAAGGGCAGCGCAGAGAATTGGTAATACATTAAGCCAGCCGTGAATCTGAGGTATCTTCTGCACGATTGTCTTATTGGGACATGCAGGTATGCCTCTTTTAGGTCTAAAGTTACCAGCCAAGCATTCTTGCCCAGCATGGGCAGAAGCTGCTGCAAAGTCAGCATTTTGAATTTTGGAATGTCTAGGTATGCGTTCATAATCGATAAATCCAGTATTGGCCGCTAGGCTTTGTCCTTTCTTGGTACCAAGAACAGTCGAGTAAAAACCTTGTCCTTTTTCCTGTTCTGGTGCTGTCTGAATGGCCCCCATATCCATGAGGCACGTAACCTGTTTCTGTGCCTCTACCCATTGATTTTTTGGCAGATCTGGCCAACCATTTGCCATTAGCAGAGTGTGGAAATGGATTCTGTATCCCTGTGATATGATGTTTAGTACCCACTTGTCCTGGGTTATTAACTGCCAATTTTGAGCAAAAAGTGCTAATTTCCCCCTATGGCTGCTGCCAAAAGATAGGTGCTTGTTGTAGGCAGAGGGAAGTCATTGGGATTGCTTTCTGTAGGTTTGCACTTTATCTCCTTCAGATTTGGAGGTGGAAGCGCCCCATTGCTTTGACCTGTATGAATCTTGCGCCTGGTCTGGATTTGCCCCTTTGAGCTTTGTCTGACACTGGAAAGGACCAATTTTTTGTAGGCCAGTGTCTACTGAATCTTGGTGGCTGCACTTGTAAGAAGTCTTTAACAGTTTGCATAGACTTAGCTTTGTCTTCCATTTTCTTTAAAACCTCTTCTGCCTTAATACCAAACAGAGAATCATGCTGTAAAGGTGCATCTAGCAATTTAGCTTTAACATGATCAGGCAAATTTTGTTCCTTCAGCCAGGCATGCCTCCTAATCACAGATCCAGTAACTGCGGCCCTGCAGGAGGCCTCTAAGGAATCAAAACCACATTGCAAAGTATGCTTTCCAACTTGTTCAGCTGCATGCAATCATTCCTGCAATTCTTTATTTTCTGCATATTCTGAAATCAACATAATTTTCTGTTTCAGCAATCCCATAACATGTTGTTGGTACTTAAGCATATGAAATTGACAGTTTAAGGCCCTGATTGCCAAGGTTGAAGATGTATAAATCTTTTTCCCCATATGTCCAGTGCCCTTGAATTTCTGTCAGAGGGGGTAGGATTTTTTGCTGTTGAGGCCTTAACTCCCTTTGGATCCTGTGAAATAGTTTCAGGATCCACAGCAGGGTTTCTAAATAAAAATTTATGTGAGTCAGGGACCCTGTAATATGTGTCAGGCTTACTTTGAGCCAGAGGTAAGAAGTCAAGGGTCAAGCTTGACTCCGAAAACACATCATTCACAATGTCTAAGACAAGGGGAATGGCTAAAGGCCTGGGATGAGGGAGAAGAAGGAAATCCCTGAGCCTCTTTTTTGATTCTGAGAAGTCTTGCCTCTCCCAGTGAAAATGCTCCCTCAAAGTATGCAAGGTTTCTCCAAATGAATAATCCTCAGGAGGAGAAGCAGATGGAATAGACTCCTCAGCATCAGAATCCTCTTAGGGAGGAATAGATAATTCCTGATCACAAGAGGAATCAGAAGAAATAGAAACCTGATCTGAAGATTCATAATCAGTGTCTTGCCTAGGCCTCTTATCTGGAGGGGGATGGGTACCCCTGATCAAGGTAATAAGGTCTTCAGCCATTTTGATCATCTGTTTTTTAGGCATAGAGGCCTGTGCATGTGGCTCATGCGTCGGCTTTTTAGTTTTAGAAGTTGCTTTTGTCTTTGGTCTTGCAGCTGTCGTCGGTTTGATATACAAAAGTTGAGGTCTGAATACACCCTCAGAAGCCGGTGCCTGCTCAGCGGCTCTGGACCCATCCGAGGGAGATACATCCATCGGTCCAATACCTTGTGTATCTTGTGGCATGCCTGACTCCACATGGGTGTCGGTAGAAGCCTGCGACTCGAAGGTAGCGGGTATCAGGGGCTGCGAAAGCGCCTCACTGAGTATCGGCAAACAGACGACTGGCTTAGGAGAAGCTTCGTCGTCGGTTTAGGATCTTGACTGCCTTTCTCTTTCCTTTGCGTTTTTTATGTACTCCGGTAGTCGTATTGCTATCCGACGACATTTCTGGGTAGTTAAATCTGTTTCCAAAATACTTTGATGCAAAAATATACCGACGCTTAATAGTGCGTTGGTTAAATCTAGCACAAAATCGACAGCCAGGCACGTTGTTATCAGGGCCTAGGCAAGGAATACAGTATAAATGGAAATCCTTATGAGGTATTTGCTTCCCACAAGTAATACAATTATTAACTTTTTCTGACATCGGTAAAAAGCAAGAAAAAAGTTTCCCCAACGGGGTACTTAGCTTTAGTGAAGACTTCGGTTCTGAAACTCAACTCGAATATTTCAGTAGTCGGCTGACCGGCACTTGCGAAATGCTTCTGCTTTGGGCACCGCGGCCAGAAAGACTGAAGAAAATGGCGTCGGCTGCATGTTTTATACCCCTGACGACCTGACATTATGGAAGAAGAGACCGCAACTGACGCAGGACCCAAGACTTTGGAATTCAGGCCGACTGAGGGCAACCTGCCAGCAGATTACTCAAATGTAATGACTGCAACAGTGAAACACAAAGAACATCTGATAATGTGTGTGTCGTCTGCAAGATTCCCGGACTGGGATGTGCAGGTATGCTTCTTTTAAATCTAGTGTTGCCAACCAGGCATCTTTGCCTAGCATAGGAAGTAATTTGTGAAGAGTCACCATCTTGAATTTTGGAATCTCCAGAAAAGTGTTTAGAGTAGACAGGTCCAGGACTGGACGCCATGATTTGTCTTTTATGGGTACCAGGAAAAGTCTGGAGTAGAAACCTTGTCCCTTTTCCTCTTCTGGTACTAGTTGAATAGGCCCCATGCTTAATAGAGAAAGTACTTGTTTTTGAGCCTCTTCCCACTGATTTGGGGGCAGGTCTGGCCACCCATTTGGCAATTTTAGCAGTAGAAGCCTTAATGCCCTTGTGCCCCTGAGAAATAGTCTCTGGATCTGCAATAGGATTTTTGAAAAGGAGCTTGTGGGGCTCATTAACCCTGTAGTATCTGTCAGATTTACTAGGAGCAGGAGGCAGGGAATCAGGGGCCAAACTGGATTCTGAGAAAACATCATCAACAATGTCTAGTACAGGAGGAATAGCCAAAGACCAATGCTGAGGTAGGAGGAGGAAATCCCTAAGCTTCTTTTTTGAATCAGAAAATTCCTGGCTTTCCCAGTGAAAATGCTCCCTTAGAGTATGTAAGGTTTCCCCAAAAGAAAAATCCTCAGGAGGGGAAGCAGAGGAAATAGAATCCTCTGCATCAGAATCATCATAAGTAGGTAACGACAAATCCAGGTCATCAGATGAGTCAGAAGAAACAGAATCCTGATCAGAAGATTCATAATCAAGCTCAGCCCTAGACCTCTTGGGAGGGGGGGGGGTTGGCTACCCCTGATTAGAGTTATTAGATCTTTAGCCATTTTTATCATTTGTTTTTTAGGCATAGGGGCCTGAGCATGTGACCTGGGTGTCAGTTTTTTAGACATGGATCGAGATTTAGGCCTTAGTAATGAAGGAGGCGTCGATTTAATATGCAAGCCTTTAGGCCTGAATACACCCTCAGAAGCCGGTGCCTGCACAGCGGCTCTGGACCCATTGAAGGTAGAGACATCTGCGGGTTCCATAGTTGAAGTATCTTGCGGCATACCAGACTCCGAATGGGTCTCAAGTAGAGGCCTGCGAATCAGAAGCAGTGGGTATCAGGGGCTACGAAAGCACCTCACTGAGTACTGGCAAACTGGCAACTGGCTTAGGAGAAGCATCGTCGGCAGTTTTGGACCTTGGCGGCCTGTCTCTGTCTTTATCTTTGCGTTTTTTCAGAATCCCGGTAGTCAGATGGCTAACCGATGACATTTCTGGATAATTAAACCAAGAACCGAAATATTTAGAGGCAAAATTATACCGACGATGGACAGTGCGCTGATTAAATGATTAAATAAAGCACAAAACTGACAGCAAGGTACGTCGTGGTCAGGGCCTAGGCAAGGAATACAGTACGAATGAAAATCTTTATGAGGTATTTGCTTTCCACAAGTAATGGAATTATTCACTTTTACTGACATCAGAAAGGAGCAAGAAAAAGTTTCCCCAACAGGGTACTTAGCTTTTAGTTGAAAACTTCGGTTCTGAATCTCGAAAATGAAAATTTCAGGAGTCGGCCGACCGGCACTTGCGAACTGCTACTGCTTCGGGCACCGCACATCAAGAAAGACTGATGTAAATGCATGTTTTATACCCCTGATGACCTGATGTAATGGAAGAAGGGACAGCAACCGACGCAGGACCCAAGACTTTGTTAATCAGGCCGACTGAGGGGAAACTGCAAGCAAATTACCCAAATGTAATGACTGCAACAGTGAAACACGAAGAACATCTAGACTCAGTATCGAACATTAAGAAAAATGTTCTCTCAAAATATAAACAAAAAATCCCTATGAGGTAATTAACTGGCAACTGGAAGCAGGCCAACTGATGGACTTAGGAAGCTGGTAACATAGATGGCATGTGATACTGCGTGGCAAGAAAGATCCAAAGGTGGCATCAGCCGATGTCCCTCTTATACCCCTAATGTCCTTAAGTGGCAGGGATGGAGTTGGCTGAAGCCTTAGGAAAGATAGATATCCCACAAAGCAAGGGCTGCAATAGTGAATAGTATGATGAACAGCCATTGTTTTTTCCATCTGATCATAGTAAACTTTCAAGTAACTTATCAACTACCCTTACTTAAAGAAGGGCGAGTGAGGAATGAGTAGGATTGATTGCAGAATTAGAAAACCTTGGGAGAGGGGTGGCATGAAAGACGTTTAAGGATTTAAAATTTTTGCTGTAGCTGCAGAGCAGAAAGGGTTTTTGCAAGACCTCCTTTATCAATGACTTCAAACACCTCCAAGCAACACCTTCTTGATTAAGAGAGAATATGAGAGTGTTTATCTATGGAAAAGGTCAGCCTTTTGTCTCTTGACAGCATTTTTAGTTTCACTAGAAGAAGTAAAGGGAAATCTCGATTCCTCTTCTGGAAATTTAAATGGCAGGTAGGGGGTGCTGGAAGCTGTTGAAGGTTGGGGGGACAGAGAACAAAAAGGGCACTTAGTGATTTAAAAGGGGCAAATTTTTTAAAGGTATTTACTGCCATTACAGCAGCGTCAGTGTGATGCAAGCTAAGTTTCATTAAGGATAACTGCACATAAATTTCTTACAAAATTAGAAATGAAGCCAACCTGCATTGATGAGCTGGTATGTGTTGAAGAAGCAATTGCAGTACTGTTAAATTAAGCATGCCATTCTGAACTACGTTACCCTTTTCTGCACAACTTATCAGTGTCGAGGAATTAGCTGACAAAAGTACTTGATGCAATATTTGACCTGCATAGAGAGAACTGCAATAGCTTTGTAAGCAGGGATGCAACTGATCTACTTCTGACCATAGTACTGACAACATACCATGCACTTTACATTGTGCTAAAATCTTGTGTATTTCCTATTTCATAATAAAGTTTACAGTGGGGTGCCAGGACTGTGTTCAGAAACAGATAAACTTAAAGTCCCATCTTATATTTTACTTGGTATGTAGTAACAAAAGTGGGGGAAAATAAATACTGTCTTTCTGAGTGGGAAGAGCAGACACACACCATATACACTGTTGCTGCCTAATTCTCCATTATATGTTTTCAGTTAAATTAATATCTGCATTCTAAGAAGCAATATGCATGTCCTCCGGGCGGGTCGAGTGGCATTCCGAAAGACATGCGTGAATGGGCATGCCTTCGTTAAAGGTTGGGCGTCGAGCTGGCAACTCGGCACCATAAAAATCTACTGCCAATCATTAGTGGACCGGAGTTCCGCTGTGGCGACCCCTAACCAGGAAAAGCCGAAAGACAACAACATTATTCTAAGAAGCAATAATGAAATAAAACATAACACAAGCTTGTATACAAATAGGTCAGCCATCATATACTGAGGTAAAAAAGTGTCTCAGCAGAACTGCAAAACTGTTGGTAGGATAATACATCATACAAACTAGAAATGCAAATAAGAGGATTATATCTACATATCACTTACCAGAAGAACTGCAAAATAAGTACTCCAGTTAATGTATTAGGCTGGATTATACAGTTGGCATTAATGGACATCACAACATAGTATTGTATCATTTCAGAAGTTCCTGGACTTCACAACACAGTACTGTGTCACCTCAGAAGTTCAACAGTGATGCTTACTTTCACACGGATTTCACAGCACTAAGTAAAAGCAGTGATTAGTATAATGGACATTCAGGGCAATCAAATTCTATATAGTAAATGTAGCAGCATTTCCAATGCAAATATTGAAATAGGTTTCAATGAATGTTTTTCTGAATCTGCACCCAACTTATTCATGCCATACATACTAACCAAATCTTACTATAGCACAATTAAACTATGGTAGTAACAAGCTACACAGAAAACACTTTAGGGTATACTTATTTATTCTTAAGTAGGTAAGGGAAGTGGTTCAAACAACTCTTTTTAACCATGACCTGGGAAGACACAGTGTAACAGAATGGTAGACAATGAAATATCATAACAAACAAAAGAGTAAAAAAGGCATAAATGGCAAAACAGCACAAAACTGTATGAAAATGTAGGCTACAAAACAGGGACTGCAGTATGGTCTGAATTAAATTAATAGTGTATCAAGGATTATTTGGCACACTGAAAGAAAGCAACAGTTGTATACAGACTATTTACAGCGAGTCAAGTATTGCACCCAAGTGAAACTGTTTAAAACATTACACCTAAATTATGTTATTGACATACAATTTGCAGCAAGTCAAAAAGTACTGTAGCTTGCTCTTTTAAAATAAGTGGCTCTCCACTGAGACAGCTAAAGCTTAAGTTACCCTCAAAGGCAATGCACAATTGTGCGCAGAACTCACTGTAAATGGAGCTACCTATACTGATACAAAAAATATAGCAAGCTTACTAGCCAACAAATTCAGCTGCTGCTTTACCCTTCTCTCCCCCTCAACCTTCCCTCAGGAAATACCATAAAATATAACTCTTCCTGCTCTCAGTAGGAAACAGGTCCTTACTGCTCTCTCTAAGGCCAAGAACACTGCATCAGTGGGCGCAGACAATATCACAGGATGCATTCTAAATAGCATGAAACATGACCTATCACCCCCTGGAATCAGTATTTAACTAGAGCCTCAAAACAGGCTTTGTGCCTCATGAATGGAGAACAGCAGCAGTCATCCGTCTGCAGAAAGGTGGGCCATCTACAGTCCCTGGAAACTACAGACCCATAAGTCACACTAGTCATATACGCAAAACCATGGAAATAATTATCTTGGAAATTATCAGTAATGATATAGTAAACCCTCCAGACACTGGACTCAACCCAGTCTGGATGAAGTGTCTATAGCAATGCAATGCATTAAGCTGACAACTTTGGGTGGCACCCCCCCCACACACACACAACAAAAACAGTAGTTTTTACAGCTACTGTCAAATTTATTAAGACAAGGGATACAAGCTGTACAAAAAACTCATGTTTAAACACTCAAACTGAAATAACTCACTTGTTTTTACAAAACCTAAAACAGTTTAACAGTTCAGTAGTGTACACAGTCCACAAAAGTTCTCATGTGATAAAGGAAGGCCTGCTTCAAACTCTGGTACAAAATTGTGCTTTCACACACTAGGTCTTCCTCCTAAGCATGCTCTCAGGGCCAGGGATCAAGCACTGCAGTACAGCCCTGGATTCAAAGCATCTTTCTCACTTTCAAAACTCTCTAGGACTTTCATCTAAACCTCACTCTCAATCCAAAAATCTAAGTTGTCGAATTAGCCCACACTGATCCTTCTCTGTCCACACTTCCAGGTCTTCCTTCAACATAAATGCTGTTCTTCCAATGATGAAATAAATATATAACATCGGACTTCCATCCCGCGCTCTTTTAGGCTGAGGGAAGTTCCTTCTTATTGGTTGAGGACTGCGTGAAAAACTACTAAAAAATATATATCTAGGCTCCATATATTTAAGGGATGACGCAGTGGTGTCGCCTCACAGTAAGAGGTTCTTTGGTTCAATTCTTGGCTGGGGTGCCTTCTGTGTGGTCTGCATGTCCTCCCTGCGTTCGTGTAGGTTTCCTCCAGGTGCTCTGGTTTCTTCCTACATTACAAAGACATGGGTCTGGAACGTTTCTCCAAGGGCCGCCGCTGAAAACTGATTTTGTTCCAAGTAGGACTTTCCTGGTTAACAAATGTTAAATAAATAATAAAGTATTTAAAGGAATATACATATGAACCCACATTTCCATTACTACAGTATAAAACTGTAACATTTGCAAAACTTTGTACCATGTTTGTTGATTCAACAAACTCAGAATATTACACTATGTTCTTCTGCTCATACCAAAGCACAAACTAGACAAGAATTGGTCTACTCACCATATCTTTACCCAGTTAAAGTTAATAGAAATCAATAAAGTCTTTCAATTCCCAGTGACTTCTTTTTAAACTCACTCCAGACCGACATTTTTGTCTTAAAATCCAGAGTCTACTCTCACCTCACTTTCAGTCACTCCAATGAGCCTCAAAATTTTCAGTCTTGCCATATCTTCCAGTATTAGCAACCACTAATCACTGTAAAGTAGTTCTCTCAGTTGCTCTGCTGTGCACTTTGTACTTTCTGCTATACTGGCAACATACATCACGCTGTTTATGCAAAAATTCCAAATCGTCAATATCACGCACAGGTCTCAAATCTCCTAGCATATCTAACTAAAAACTTTGATAAATACCTCAGATCCTGCAAAATTAAATGTCATCCAGTGTCATATAAAGCCTTCTCATCACTGCTGTTGGGTCGGGCAGGTTCAGCAACCAGTACGGGAAAGGGCAAGCAGGCACGGAAATTACACTTGTAAAGGTCAGAAGTCTGGAAGTTTTTCTTTTCTTTTTTTGTTGTTTTTTTTAAACAGCCAGGCAACCACGACTCCATAAGCAACCACGAACAGCAATGCGGGAGAGCCGCAAATATGGACGTAAAGGTATTCAGCGTCTCTCTTTCTCTCTCTCTCTCTCTTTTTTAATAGAAAGTAGTGTTTTTTTTTTTAGGATGCAAAAGTGAGGGGTGCTCCCTCCCTCTCGCCTTACAGTTCCGACACCTATGATGGCAGGCTTAGGTTAAAAAAATGGTCCAGGTAAAGGAAAGAAGAAGAAAAAAATCCTTCAGTGTTTGGAACTATGTGAACTTTTCACTAAATATTTCTGGGGGACACAAAGTACGCAATTTTTCTGGTGCACTTGGCTTTGTATGTTGCGACTAAATAGCCAAATGTGCTTGTGAATGGGATAACTTCTCTGGGCTTGAGAGATTCTACGAATAATTTTGAACTTAGTACAATTTATCCTCATAGCAACTCCTCAAGATTTTACACAGTATTAGAAGCATCTTAATAGTATCTCTAGAGAAAAAAGCCACCAGTTAACTTGTACACTGATCACAAAACTGTATTAGTGACACAATTCACTTTCCTTTTCTTTCTTCTGAGCAAAGTCAATGTACATTAACCAAAACTGCTCAAGATATGGCCCATAGCAAGAAAAATCTAATGTTAAGAGAAAAATGTCAGCACATACAGCAGCTCTACATCAAAAAAGAAATATCCATGAAAACAATATTCTCCAAGTGTGTCATACATGTGCTACTTTTAAGCTAATCTCATCTTACTTCTTTAGACCATCATCATGATTCAAGGTGTTACTACAGGAGATACACTCTGATGGGAAGGCTGAAGAGATGGTATTCTCCTTGTCAATGCCATAAACTGTAAGGGGTGAAATGTGGAAGGAGGTCTTAGTCCAACTGAGAGATGTGGTTTCATATAACTTACTTCAGGTGAAAGTGAGGTACTTCAGTTCAGATGGCTGCACAGGCTGAAGGATGATCCTATGACATGCCACAACATACTCTTCTGCAAACTCTTTATAACTTAACATCAAACATGGCATCAGTAAAGGCACAAATGCCGGTGACTCTGGCTTAAGGCCTGCTCTTTCAGTGGACACACAATTTCAGTCACCCAAGATCACAAAATCTTTTCAAAGTCCTTTGGAGATGCTAAGATTTGTTAGACTATATAGTCAGTTCTGGATTAGTGGGCATGACTCTTTGATGATATCTTTTGTGGGCACCTGTGTCTGGACTGCTGGAGAGGGTATATTTCCTGGGAAACATCAGCAGTAGCACTCAAGGGGAAAACATATCCTGTTTGAACTGAGATAGGTCAGAAGAGGTAAAAGTCTGCTTCAAACCGATACTGTGCTGGAAGAACAGGAAACAGCTTCACCAGGACTACTGAGGTCTCCATGGCCTCTTGATCTCTGATCAATGACTCCTTGGAATAAAGATTTTGAAGCTGCTCAATTTTTTTCTGTTTCACCCCATGCTGGAAGTAGCAGCTCAGATGGGGAACAACTGGACTGAACTTAAGGCCTCTTAAAATCTTCTAGCCCAGGCAGGTCCTGACTCCAGATTCCTCTAGTCAATGTCTTCTTTCCAAAAGTTGCACAAAGGTCGTAGAAGGATAACTGTCACTAACTCCTCAAGGCAAAACAAGCACTCCATGTATGAAAATCCTTGGTGGAATTTGTCTTCCACTTGAAAACTTTCTGGAGTCATCTCTCGCCTTGAAATTTTGTAAAACCAATTCTCAAAATCGAAATTTACAGTCAAAAACTATTACATCAGTTACAAAAACAATAACCACTTCAAGCTTAAGAATAAATCAAGTAAAAAAAATGTCAAACCTGTTAACAACTGTAAGCTGGAAGGAACTTTACAGTCATTAAAATGATGACAGATCCCTTCTTAATTGCAAAATAAAATGCATTAATGATATGTATTCAGTTTTCAAATACCTTTGGCAGTCTAACATCAGCTAAAGAGAAAGTACACTTAAAGAAGCACTGTTCAAGGTGTCATTGGTAAAGTCTGCTTTGAACTTATCCGCAAATGACCAACACCTGAGCTATGTGAAGTATTTAACAGAGAATCAAGATTCAGCATGGAGCAGATTTTAACAGTATTTAATAACCTTGATTGTAAGGGTTCCAGATGTGTAAACATTCCTGCTAGATCAGTCCAAAGTCTAACACTCTGTCAGATGGCAGGACTTTTTGATTAAGTGTCTCCCTTTTCAGGGCTCCCAAATTTTTCTGGTTATCCTGGAATTGCTTCTATCACATTATGCTCTCAACAAGCCCTGGCGAGACTAATGAAATCATGGAGTCTTTGGGTGGTGGTTGTGGGGGACTACCCTACAGGTCTGAGGGGTAAATTGGAAAGCCTCATTCAACATCACTGCTTTGGGGGAGGCTGATGCATAATCTCAAGGAGCTCCACAGATAGGGGTCATCAAAAGGGAAAGTGGTGGTGGCCTCCACCTCATCCAAATCTGTGTTAGGAGTATGGGTTGGAAGGCCAACACCACAGTGTTGGGAGTACAGATGTTTCCTCTTGCATCTCCACTTCCTGGGCACTCTTGGGAAGACATCTCAGGTTGACAGGCCTGGGTGTTTCAGATGCCTGTGCTGTCTCCTCTTGGGTACATTTCAGTGACTAGCACTAACTCTGCAAAGACATCAAAACGCTTGCCACCAATGGGTTTTAGTAAAGTCATTAAAATACTGTGTGCATTGTTTAACTTCACACTGAACAGTGTTGTTTAGGGTACCACATTCATGAAAAAGGATGTACCTCCATGGACTACATGAAAAAAGACATGAAGGAGCTGTCCGATCTTGTAGCCCAGGCAGATATGACCCTAGCCCTGAATAGCATCCTGCCATCACCCAGAATGATACCACTGTACAAGGACAAAATGATCGACTTCAACAATTGGCTAAGCTTTTGGTGTCATTCTAAGGGAATCCAGTATCTGTCTGCCTGGGATGACATGATCGATAATCCAAGATGCTTCGCCAAAGATGGCCTGCACCTTATCGCCCTTGGGATTCCAGATACTGGCTAAGGCTCTTGCCACCCCTATAGTGCCTTTTTTTAGGCAAGGTTCAAATGACAAATTCACCACCGTAACAGGTACAAGCAAGCAAAATCTGAGGGTAATGCTACTCAATGCTAGAAGTCTAAACCTCAAAATGCACTCACTTGAGGCACTCTTTAAAATGGAGAACATCAACATCTGTGCAGTGACAGAGGCCTGGTTCAAGCCTCCAGAAAGCACCCCTGCATTACCAGGCTATAATTCATACCACACCTTTCGGCCACCTAACCTGGACCAAAACACTGAAGGCGGAGGCGTGTCCATATTCATTAAGGACATCCACACCTCTAGGCTAGTTGCTCAGCATAATGCAGCCAAGATTAAATAAGTGCAGCTAACTCTGGGCAAGACCGCAATTCAAATTGCAGCTTGCTACAGATCCTCCACCATTCCCCAGGATTCCCATTCCTCATTTCTTGATACACTGGAAAATATTAAGGTACAACCTAACACTCTAATAATGGGCGATTTCAACTACCCCACCATTAATTGGGAAAACTACTCCTGTACCAACTCTTGTGCTCAACGTTTTCTGGAATTCATAAATTCCAATGCCTTGGATCAACTTATCCACATCCCCACCAGGGGCAGCAATATCCTAGACCTGGTCATTATCAACATGGTCAACCGGTGTTTCACACCAGAGGTTAATTCCTCGTTAGTCAGATCCGACCACAAGCTAATCACACTAGACATCCACATCCCACCCCCACCCCCTATTACGGAAACCACCATAAACAAAATTTCTCCAAAGCCAACTTCATGCTTCTTAATACAAAAGTGGCAAACTTCACGGCACCCATGCTGATGGACAATAGAGGTACGACTGCTGAATCCTATACAAATGCACTTTAAAAGCACTTACACAAGTGCATGGGTCGTGCAATCCATAACAGAACCAAGATGCTATCCTCTAAAAAAAGGAAGCCAATCTGGTGGTCCCCTGCCATAAACAAACTCTACAACAGAAGAAAGAAACTGTTGCAAAAAAGAGTAAAATCCCATGATTGGAGAAACTCCCTGGTCAGCCTCAGTAAGAAGCTGAGATCCCTCATAAAATCCTCCAAAGCTAGTTATGAAAACAAAATTGCCACTGATTCTAAAGACAACCACAAAGCATTCTATAGCTATGTCAAGAATCTCAATGGCAACACTCAGATCTGCTCTGAATTACAGCACAATGGCACTAAATATACAGAACCAACTGATATTGCCAACATCCTGGCAGATAGGTTCAGTGCTAACTTTACCCCTCTGTCACCCCCTAAAGGGCCCATCTCTATACCGGAAGAATGCAAAGTTCCTGTAATCACAGCTGTACAGGTAAAAAAAACACTCTCCAAAGCCAAGAATACAGCATGCATGGGACCTGACAACATCCCAGGCTGTGTTCTAAATGAACTACAGAACGGACTGGCACCCCAGCTAAGTACCATGTTCAATCATAGCCTCACCCCAGGCTTTGTGCCCACTGAATGGTGCACAGCAATGGTTATCCCACTCCACAAAGGGGAAGCCACCATGGACCCCGGGAACTACTGCCCCATTAGCCTGACGAGCCTGGTCTGCAAGGCTATGGAATATATCATCATGGATCTTATAAACAATGACACTGGTAATCTCTAAACTCTGGACCCTACCCAGTTCGGGTTTACAAAAGGCAGATCATGTCTCTTAAACCTGATAGACTTTTTTGAAGCAGTCACCAAAGCCGTAGATGAGGGTAAGGTGGTTCACACAGCCAATCTAGATCTCGCCAAGGCTTTCAACACCATCCCCCACTCTGGAATTATAGACAAACTCACTAAACTAGATATAAATCTCTATGTCACAAGATGGGTTGCCAACCGGCTCACTGACGGAACCTACAGTGTGAAAGTAGCAGACTCTAAATCCAACTTCAGATCAGTGACAAGTGGAGTACCATAGGGTTCAGTTCTGGGTCCTCTCCTGTTTGGTATCTACTTCTCTGAAGTACAGGCTAACACAGAAGGTCTATGGCTAACAAAGTTCGCAGATGACTGCAAACTAGGAGCCATAATCAAAACTCCTAATGATGTGGACATCCTACAAAAGGGACTCACTGAGACAGATGCCTGGTGTCAAAGCCATGGCCTCAAGCTCAATACCAAAAAGTGCACTGTCATCCCTTTTGGTAAAAACTCTGTACCCATGAACAACCACATACGCCGTAGTCTACCTAACACCGAAAGTGTGATAAGAGACCTTGGGACACAGGTGGACTGTAGTACCTCCTTTGATAATCACATCGCCACAGTAGTCAGGAAATTCTTCTATGTGGCACACCTCATCACAAAAGGTTTCTCATCCAGGAAAAAAGAGGTCATTGTTACCCTCTACTCATCACTCATTAGACCCAATATAGAGTACAATGCCCCTTTTGGTATGTACCTCACAAGACATCTACAACAACTGGAAAGGCCACAGAAATACCTCACAAAGAGGATTCCCGGCCTCAAACAGATGCCCTATACGGACAGTCTCAAAAAACTCCAGCTTTACTTCATCGTATATCGCCTACTGAGAGGCGATCTCTGCCTAACATACAAAGTTATGTCAAACCCAGAGCTGTTGGACATGCTCCACTTAAAGAAATCCCAATCCCTCCGAGCTTCACGTTCTAGGGACCTAAACCTTGTCACCACAATAAACAGAATATGCTGGAGGGATGGGTTCCTGTCCCAGAGACTTCCCATACTCTGGAACAAACTACCTATCTATATCAAACAAAGCTCCTCATTAGCACTCTTCAAGAAAAATCTTGATGACTGGATGGGAGATAGAAAATTCACCCTGGGGATCACTTCTGTGGCTCTGCTCGACAGGGGCACAGGAAAATAATTTTCTTGGGTGATGAAAGCCAGGGTACTGTTTGGCTAGGCTTATATGGGCCCTAGGGCCAACAGCCTAGTACCTACTTATAAACCTTGTCCCTGATGATGTCCTTCTTGGGACATCCGGATCCTGGGGTTCTAAAGCAGACTGTCGGATCTGATGAAGAATCGCAAGAAATGGTGATGGGAGTGTCATGGATCCAAGATGGGACGGAGAGGCTAAGTGCCTCATCTCAATCTAAGCCTTGAGTAAGCTCTGCATCATCCTGTCCATGTCGGAGTGAGTGAGTCTAGAGGACGTAGAAGACAGAGGAGTGGGTACACTTGAAGGGGAAACAGACTTCTCTCACCTTGGCATATAGCTCTGAGACCTTGGTTGAAAAGGCTTTGCAGCCAAGGAAGACCGTCTTGGAGAAGGCGAGCTATGAATGAAAACAACCTTGGATGAATCCGCAGGCACCCTAGCAGCCTAGATATTTGAATCTGAGGTAGGTCAAATCCAAGAAGATGCAACATTGGGGGTAAATATCACCGGCTCTGAGGTACTCCTCTGACCCGAAGGAGACCTGGCCTTCCTAGGATCAGATGGCGATGGATCCTTCAGTTTTTTCTTCTTCTCAGGAACTGGAATAGAAGCCCCAGAGGAAACTGGAGGTACCCTTTTCTTTGGTTCCTCCGAAACTCCTGGCTTTGTTAAGTCTTGGCTGGAGGAAGGGAACCATCCTTTAAGAATTAATCTGCTGCTGCAATCTGCTAAAGCAAGGGGGTTAACGGCTGCACACACCTCACATTCCTGCTCCAAATGAGCAGCACCTAAACAGTACACACACTCGTCGTGGAAGTCTGAGTGTGGAATTTTTTGTCCACAAGAGAGATACCTCTTAAAAAACGGTGGGCTTGTCTGCCATTGAGCACACCCCACACAAGTACAGCAAAGTAAACAAACACCACGCGCACATCAACCACAGCAGTTACTAAGAGGCAGTAGGCCAGCAAAATACACCACTTACACCACAAAGCTACTAAAAGGCAATAGTAAGCAACTAAAATATACCGGGAACATTTTATTTTCTTTTTAAGAAAAGGAAAATTAGTGAAGGGGGAAGGATGTAGGCCAACAGCCGTACAGGAGGGAGGAAATGAGGGAGACAGAAATGCACAACAACACTAATGCCCAATGAACTCTAAAAAAGGAGGGGAGGAATAAATAAGGTTCTAATAGAGTTTAAGCAAGAATTAAGACCAAAAAAGGATACGAGACAATACAGAAGTAACACAACTTTAAAACTAGCTCGAGATCAGCGTAGACACGCCTGTCCAGGAAGGTGGTAAAAGAGATCTGAGGGGTTGGGGAAGCTCAACACTGGCCTCAACTGTCTTTTGGAATGGCCGGTTCAGATCCGATGCCTGAGCTAAGAACCCAGTTGTGACGAATAATGAAATGGACATAACCAGATAATTATTTTACATCTAGAAGGAAATATGTGGACAAACTTAGAAAAAGAGATGAAAGAATTTATTTGGGAAAGGAAAATGTCAATAATTAAATGGGACAAGCTAATACTACCTTCAGATCAGGAAGGACTAGGCTTTCCAGACCTATATGGGTAGGTTAAATCCACCCAAGTGAAACACGTGTACATTACTAAATCAGATAATTATTGGGTGAAATGGAAACAAATTATGACTGCTCAAGATGGGACAGAAACACCATCAGATTGACACTATGGATGCTGACGAGAAAGACCCCAATAAACAGGTGATGAATTATATTTATTCTGTAACAGAAATAACTCTGGAGATAAAAATGGACAAGGGAACAGACAAATGAAATTGTACCAATACGGATGTTCAACCTGAAAGATTAATGGGTGGATGAGTGAGTGTGAGTGGAACCTGATTATCAAAATGTAAAGAATGGTAATGGGAACAGATAAGTGGGGAATGAAACTCAGTAGAATGAGAGATGGCTAAAGATCTCTTATTTGCAACCTAGAAACGACTTTTCATACTAGGACTTATTAGCAGAATGAAACCAGAGGAACAGAAAGATGGGGTAATAGTTAACATGACTGTCTTAGTAAAATTTTAATGGAGCCTATGACAAATGAATCAAGCAATAAAAGAAAAATCAGTAGATTATATAAAATATTACATGATAATTACAGCTACCAAGCAGAAGAAATGGGGGAGAGTCTACAGAAAAGCAATAAACATATAAAGAAATAGCTGCAAGATGTATGTGAGGCATCTAAATATACAACAAGATCCAGAGATTTAGAATGCCTATCTGGAAGTACTGCCAGAGGTACTTTTACACCACAAGCAGATTACAAAAAAATAGTTCTGTACCTTGGGGATACATGCTGGAGATGAGAGCTGGAAGTGCTGGGGATCTTTTATCAAAGTTTGTATTTGTTGTTTTTACTCTGCCTGTCATATTCTGTGCTATAATGGTTTCTGCACACCCAGGCTGAAATTGAAATAGGTCTACTGGGATCATTGTTCTATCCTGGTTAACACATTTAAA
Organism: Protopterus annectens; assembly: GCF_019279795.1. Taxonomy (NCBI): domain Eukaryota; kingdom Metazoa; phylum Chordata; order Ceratodontiformes; family Protopteridae; genus Protopterus; species Protopterus annectens. The sequence continues at coordinate 1,104,773,709 of NC_056741.1, forward strand.
TAAATAAAATGGGCCTGCTCAGGGACAGGAGAAATTAAAGGAGATTTCCATAATGCATTTTAACAGACATCTGATGAAAGACTTGTACTGACTACTGAAATGTTACAGTTTAGTCTGGAAATTACTTCAGGGAAGTTAACTATAGCAAAACTTGACTGAGAACAACAATACTGTTGGCAACAAAGAAAGTTATACCTAGAAAATGGAAAACAAAAGACAAAACGACTTTTGGGGAGATAATGGACATCAAAATGGAACTAGTGGTCAGGGAAATGGGATTTAGAGAGAAACAATTAGGGCAAACTACATGTCAACTGGATGATGTGGGAACAGTATGTGCAAGGTATGTCACTAGTGGGTCAAATAGACTGAAGAGTTAAAAATACTGGCTGAAGGAAAAAAAACAGCTTTCTTTCATGAATCTATCAGAAGAGCAGGATCAAGTTTAGTTACTAAATCTTGTTATACAAGTTACAATCTCATCTGTCTAAAACATACATTGATAAACTTTGCAAATAAGAATGTGACATTGCTTATAATTTGTCATGTTCAAGCACTGCTGTGATTTTGCAAACATTTAAAGATTTTGACACAAGGAAGTGAGAACTGAAAGAATCTGACTGGCTCCAGTTACTAAGGTTAACATCAATGCCAGTGAAGGCTTTTGTACTGAGACCTCAAAGCCTTACACGGTTGACATCAACAGTGGCACCAAGGGAGCTGTCATCTAAATCAGTGATGACTGACTGGCAGTGTGAATCTCTGTCCTAGTAAAAGTACCAAAAACATAAGTGCTACAGTCAACAGAGCAGAGTGAGGGATTTTACTGAAGCAGAAGATAGAACTGGTTCCAGCACAGAAGTCAGCAGCTAGAAATAGAAGTTATGTCCTTACCATAACGTTCCATGTGGAGTGTTCATCTCGCCTTTGTTCTTACACCTGGGTTCGGAGCCGATCCTCGGCTCCGTGTCGGCCGCTTGTAAGCTCTGCATCGAGAAGAAGCTCGAGACAACCTAATACCCACAATCCCCCTCTGCCTTTACCTCAGATCTAGTTTGCAAGCAAACCAGCAGTCAGAGAGAGAACACACTCATGCCAAAATTTTACATAGACGCAAAAACACTTATCTCTCTCTCTATATATATATATATATATATATATATATATATATATATATATACACACATACACATGTACATCATATATACAACAACTGCAAATGCAGAAGCAGAATAACCCAGACCAGGCACCAAACTGAACGTACTTCCTGAGGGTGGGAGGGTGGGAATGTAAGAACAAAGGCGAGATGAACACTCCACATGGAACGTTATGGTAAGGACATAACTTCTATATGTGAGAGTGTTCGATCTCGCCGTTTGTTCTTACACCTGGGTAGCGTCCCTAGCTCCATGTTCCTGAGGAACTCACGGGAGGACGTTCTTGAGCACAGTGGAACCAAAGGTTGCCCTGTCCCTAGAAACCCTGTCTACTTTGTAATGAGAGATGAATGTATGTGGTTTAGACCAAGTAGCAGCTGCACAAATAGTGTCCAATGGTAGGCGAGCTGCATGAGCCAGAGATGTAGACACTGATCTTGTAGAATGTCCTTTGGGTTTGACAGATAAAGCTTGATTTGAAGAATCATAAACATAGGTAATACAATCAGTTAACCATTTGGAAAGAGTTCTTTTAGTAACCGCTACACCTTTCCTGCTATCAGCAAAGGCTACAAAAAGTTGATCAGATTTCCTGTGATCCTTTGTTCTATCCAAGTAAAATCTAAGTTGTCTGTGGACATCCAACTTGTGTAACATATACTCCATTTTATTGGAGTGATTTTTGAAAAAGGTGGGTAATTCAATGGATTGATTAATGTTATTAATAGAGCAAACTTTGGGGAGAAAGGATGGATTAGTGCAAAGAGATACTCTGTCAGAGTGAAAGAGTAAATAAGGGTGTTTAATGGAGAGAGCCTGAAGCTCAGATACTCGCCTAGCGGATGTAATGGCTACCAAGAAGAGGGTCTTCCACGACAAATACTTCAATGGACAAGAGGAAGCTGGTTCAAATGGGGGTAACATCAATTTAGATAATAAGAGGTTTAGACTCCAAGGGGATGTAGGAGATCTAACTGGTGGTCTAATATGAAAAGACCCTTTTAAAAAGGCCTTACAAAGTCTGTGGGACATAACAGGAGCCCCACATTCTTCCACATGAAAGTTGGAGATGGCAGCCAATTGCACTCTTAAGGTGGCAGGAGAAGCTCCTTGGTGGAACAATTCTGTTAAAAACTCCAAGATTTTGTTTAAAGGAGCTATGACAGGGTCCAATTGCTGTGTATTTGCCCAGAATACAAAACGCTTCCATTTACTAGTGTAGGTCTTTGTAGTGGAAGCTTTATGAGAAGCCACTAGTATATTCTGAACTGCAGGTGAAAGAAGATCAGACCTGGCTAAGTAGGGAATCGGAGCAGCCAAGCTGCTAGATGGAGAGACAGGAGCGAGGGGTGGGGAGCCCCTGACGAGTGGGTCAGTAGATCTGGCTCTGGGTCCAGGATCCAGGGTCCCCAAATGCGGTGTGTCAGAAGAAAGGGGAACCAAATTTGACGAGGCCAGAATGGGGCAATGAGGATGATCGTCCTGTGCAGGTTGTTGGCTTTCTGCAGAAACTTTGCAATCAGGGGAAAAGGAGGAAAAGCATACAGGAGAACCGGGGGCCAATCATGAACTAGCACGTCCCTGGGGACTTCCCCTGGAGGGGGTAATAGGGCAAAGTAGCTTTTGCATTTGGCGTTCATTGGAGACGCAAACAAATCGCAGGAAGGCTGGCCCCACTTGTGAAAAATCTTCTTCGCAACTGACTGTTTCAGGGACCACTCGTGCGGCAACAGGATTGCTCTGCTCAGCCTGTCAGCTATGACGTTGGATGACCCCGGGATGTGCGTTGCTATCAGAAAGCGACCCGTGGACTCCGCCCATTGCCAGATTCTCATGGCCTCTCTGCATAGCTGATAGGACTTGGTTCCCCCTTGCTTGTTTATGTACCAGACTACAGACATGTTGTCCGTCTGAACTGCAATAGTCCCTAGAGGAAGAAGGGGAGCAAAGTGCTGCAACGCTAGAAACACTGCCCTCAACTCCAGAACATTGATGTGCAGATTGTACTCTAAGTTGGTCCATTCGCCTTGGACTGTCTGTCCCTGAAAGATGCCCCCCCACCCTATCAGGGAAGTGTCCGTGGTCACTGTAGCTCTCGGCGTGGGTAGCACAAATGGTCTTCCTCTGGAAAGGTTGCAAGTCTGAAGCCACCAGACTAGGTGTGATTTGCATGTGTTTGTGATCAGAATTTCGTGTGTCAGAGGTAGCTGTTGGAACGACCATTGTGCAAACAGTAGCCATTGTAGAACTCTCATGTGCAGTCTTCCCAAAGGTATCGCAATGAGAGAAGCTGCCATGAGTCCCAAAACCTTTAGTACCAGTTTTGCTGGGGATTTTCTGGATGACAGAAGAAGAGATATGTGGGTTTGTAGTGACGCTATCCTTTCTGGAGGAAGCCTTAGAATTAACTGATGCGTATCCAATTCCGCTCCTATGAATAAGATACGCTGTGATGGCTGTAGTAATGATTTTTCGAAATTTACGGAAATTCCTAGGTGAACACAAAATTGTAGAGTGTAATCCCTGGCCTGTATCAGTTGACGCTGGGTGGTGGCAGAAAGGAGCCAGTCGTCCAGATACGGAAACACCTGGAATCCTAGGCATCTCAGGTGAGATGCTACCACTGCCATGCATTTGGTGAAAACCCTGGGGGCTGAGGTCAGACCAAAGGGCAGGGCTCGAAACTGAAAATGACTGGCTCCCAGCCAGAAGCGCAAATGATCTCTGGACGCCCTGGCCATTTTGATGTGGTAGTATGCGTCCTTCAGATCTATTGAGCACATCCAGTCGTCCTTCTGTAAGAATGGAAGGATCGATTGAAGCGTGACCATTCGGAACTTTTCTTTCTTGACGAAGGTGTTGAGGTTGCTTAGGTCCAGAATGGGCCTCCAGTCCCCTGTCTTCTTTGGAACTAAAAAGAACCCTGAGTAAGTTCCGAATCCTCTTTGGTCCGCTGGGACTGGTTGGATGACTCTTTTTTCTAGCAGCTTTGAAATTTCTGTAGCTGCTGGTTCTCGCAGATGGGGCGGCACATCTGGGAGTCTTTTCTTTGGAATGGGGTTGGATAGGAATGGTATTCTGTAACCTCTGGTAACAATGCTTTTTACCCAGTTGTCTGTAGTAATGTTTTGCCAGGCCTGAGGGTATAAAGCTAAGCGACCCCCGACTGCCTCCAGAGCAGGACAGTCGGGCCTCCTCTCAGGAGTGCTGGAAAGGTTTTCCAGGGGGGGTATCCCTGTCACCTTGATTTTGCAGACCCCCTCTGCCGCCAGGGCGGCGTCTTCCACCTCTGCCTCCTCCTCTGCCTTTAGAGGGGGCATCACCCTGTGTGCCTGGGAAAGAACCTTGGGGTTTTCAAAACCACATTTTCCCACCGCGTTGCCCTTTGGGGTACGGTCTGGATGGGGTGGAAAAACGGACTCCGACAGCAGACAGAGTCTTTCCCTCCTGCTCACACCGGGTAAGGGTCTCCTTTACTTTGGGGCCAAAGAGAGTGGCACCGTCAAATGGGGCGTTAGTAAAGGAAGACTTGAAGGCTTCCGCAAATTAACATAAGCGCATCCAGGATTGTCTACGAAGAGCAATCGCTGAAGCTGCTGCCCTACTCGAACCTTCAGCTGCGTATGAGATCAGCCACATGGACGAGTTTACAATGGATGTAAGGGTATTAAGTTGTGCTGTCACTTTCTCCGAGACAGCAGCATCTGTAGTACCCTGGAGGGTATCTCCCAACTCTTTGATTAGATCCCTCTGTAGCCGTGTGAAGTGGGTCAAATAGTTCAGGGATCGCATAGAAAAAGCCGCTGAACTAAAAATGCGCTTCCCGTACCTGTCCATAGTCCTAGAATCTTTGTTAGGGGGATGGACAGATGAGGAAGATTCCGACATCTCCTTTTTCGTGGCCGCTGCCACCACCATAGCGTCCATTGGAACTCCTTTTGTCAGATAAACCTTGTCCTGGGGTGCAGTAATATATTTATTAGGCTTCCTAGGGACTGGCTCCACCGTGTCAGGAGCCTCCCACGCCCTTCGAGCAATTAGCTCCATTAACTCATCGAAGGGTGGAGTGACCCAGGAGGAGGAAGGGCGAGCACCAAATGCCTTCAGCAATACTGACTCATCCTCAGAAGGGGGGAGGGACTGCCAGTCACCTCTCTGCTTTAGGATCTCCAAGATGTCAGAAAAAGAGACATCTTCTGAAGGTGACTTTGGGGACCCTTCTGACTCATCCAAGTCAGTATCGGATGTCAAAGATTCTTGTGGAGAATCTAAGTGTCTCCTCTTACACAATCTTTTCCTAGGGACTTCTTCGGGGGGAGCATCCGAAGAAGCCTCCGAGGAAGAGGGGGCACCCTCCAGGGGTGGCTGAGACACCGGTGCTCGACGCTTAGCTGTAGCCGTGGGTGCAGAGGAGGATAACGGACCTTTATGGGGAGGAGAAGCTGTATCTGCTGATGTGGTTGTCTGGGTAGACAACACCTTCCTCATGAGATCGAAAGCCCCCGGGTCCCGAGTCGAGGTATCTCCCGGTTCCGAAGAAATGGGAAGAATCCCCGAAACAGGCACCGAAGGCATCGACCCCGAGGACGGAACAGAGTCGATCCGAGCCGAGGCCCCGAGAGGGAGAGTCGGAACCAAAATATCGGTCCGACTCTCGGTCCCGGAACCCAGGATGGATCTTTGGCTCCGAGACTCCGGTACCGGATCCGACGGAGTCGAGGTGAACGGAGCCGACCAAGAAAAGGACGGTTCTGGCACCGAGGGCTCCACAATCAGCAGCTCAGCTTCCTCCGGCTCCGAAGACTGGACAGGTCTCGGAGGAGGAACAGATGGAGACAGTGGAAGGCCTTCAAGTCTCGACACCAATTGAGAGGAGACTGAGATGAGCTTGGATAAGGCCGTATTCTTCATTAACTTCTGCACCACGCGGTTTACATCAGTATCAGAGAGGGGCCTGGAAGAACGGGTCGAAGGAATCGAAGACGGAGCCGACCTCAACAGTGTCGGGGGAGGGAGCTCCGTCACCGGTTCCAAGACTCGAGGCTCGGAAACTGACAACAGTTGAACACTCGGCCCCGAAGTCTGTGGAACCGGTGATCGAACATTAGTTGAAGAGCTCGGAGCCGATGACCTGGGCTCCGACGTCTTCGATTCCTTCGAGGATTTGGATGCCTGGTCTGAAGCATCCAGAGCCTCTTGAAAGGTAGGTTTTAACAAACCCCTATCCATGAGTTTCCTGCGCCTATCTGTCATGACCCTCCCACTGAAAGAATAACAAATAGAGCAGTCTTCTTGCAGATGGAGAGGGCCAAGACAGTAGACGCAGGAACTATGATTGTCAGTAACTGACATCTTTTGCCCACATTGGCAACGCTTGAAACCAGATTTAGCCTTTTCAGACATCTTACACTCAATATAGTAAGAAAGTGAGAAGTCAAGTCCAGTAATAAAGTCAAGTCCGGTGAAATTGTCGAATCCAGGGAAAAAATGTCAATCCGGTAGTCAATCCAAGTAAGGGGTGGTTAGGCCTCGAAGGGAACTCTAATAAGTTTAAATAAACTTAACGGAACCAAGAATTCCTCAACCTTACCACACACACACACTATGTCACTAACAAACCTTTTAGAATAAAATTACTCTAAAACCACAAGAATAAAATCTTAAATCTTATCTTTAGGTGCTCGAGCTCGACCCAGTGATGCGAACGCTGCAGCGGCAAACTAGATCTGAGGTAAAGGCAGAGGGGGATTGTGGGTATTAGGTTGTCTCGAGCTTCTTCTCGATGCAGAGCTTGCAAGCGGCCGACACGGAGCCGAGGATCGGCTCCGAACCCAGGTGTAAGAACAAACGGCGAGATCGAACACTCTCACATCACTGGTTCCAAAACTCCCAGAACTGGAACAGGGACCAGGGCAGGAGCGCCTGAAGTGCTGGGAAAAAAAACTTGCTCTTGACACACACAGGGGAAGAGAGGCTGTCCATTTCAATTAAGCCTTAATTAGCACCCTCATTACCTCTGTGATGATGTGAGGTATGGCCAGCTATGCCAGCAGAGTTAAGGCAGTGGACGTGTAACATATGTCTGCATAGCTGGCTGGAGTTTTGTACAGAATTACATGTCATTTGTACATCAAATTGATTTGTACAGATGCTTGTGTTGAAAAATGTATTTGTAAAGCTGTTTGTGTTAAAAAGGTGCCAACACTGTGTCCTGTTTAACAGAACAGAAATATACATGCATGTCAGACTGTACTACTGTAGCTGATTAAGTGTACATACTGTAAAAGAGGATACTGCAAGAAAATAGGTTAAGCTCTGCCCCAACTAACTTTTAGAAAAATATCCTGAAATTAAATTACCTGGTTTAGGCCATACAGATTGTATCTTACAGTTCTGACTGCAGCCAGAGACAAAACGTCTGTGAAAACAAGGACTAGGAATCCTGCACTACTGTCCTTGGCAGGACCCAACTGCTGCCCTTCCAGGGTGGAAGTGCTGACATGGTTTTATGGCTTCCAGATGCTATAACACATCTTAGCAAAGTTCTATTTGTGTGTATGGTAACACATATGTGCAAGGCTCTGCTTCAGTTTCTAGTAAAGGTGAGTAGTGTTCGAACCAGAAATCAGATGACCAGGCATATGTGATGTCATTTTGTAATCAAGCACTGAAATTATGTTTTAATACTAGAAGAGACAAACATCTCAGTGCAGTCTGTTTTTTGAAACCTGACATAGAAGGGTCACTCACTCACTTCATCTTGCCTTGCTTTAGTAAGTAACCAGGGAATAGTAATTCTTTAGATCACTCAGGAAAATATAGTGAAATTAGTTAAGTACTGTTTTTCTGTATCTGTATGAATCTATTCATCTGTTTTACTTTAATATTTCCTATGACAGAAACTCTGGTGTTTACTGTAATTAGATGTTTAGTATTTTCATGTTCTTTTATTATTTATTATGAAATATATTTAAACTTTTCATTGTGGCTGGTCTTTTAGAGGACGTTTTTAACTTTGAGAGTACTTATGTTTATTTGGTAAAACTGTGGCTGCTCCTGGAAGTCTTACTGCATTGGTCAAACACTACCATTTGTGTTAGTATTGACTTCACTCAGTATAAACTGTAAGAGACCTAGAGTAGCTGGCTTTGGAGTGTCCTGTTGGCAGTATCTATCTTATAATCTGGGCAGAGGGGCATAGCTAGTAAATCTGTGCCAGCCTTTCCCAGGTGTGTGTGTGTGTGTGTGTGTGTGTGTGTGTGTGTGTGTGTGTGTGTGTGTGTGAAAAATCCAATCTCAAAGAGTATGTGTGTCATCTATTTGGAGCAGGGGCACAGAACACTTTTTCACAGACAGGGTGGTGGAGGACTTAGCCTGGGACACTTGGCTGACGACTCAACTCTATAGCTGTGCCACTGGGAGTCTTATTGGGGGCTTGGAGAGAGAGAGGGGGAAACCCAGACTGAATGCGGTTCCTGTGTGCTTGTGAGGGAAACTGCTTGGTGCAGAGAGCTGCATATGGAAATACTGTGTGTACCTATCTTTGTTCCAAGTGAACATCCCTCACTGGTATCAGTGGTGAGGATCATTGGCTCAGTGTGCAGTCTGGCATGTGGGACCAAAATTATGCAGGATGCCATGAAGCCCAATGCCTGTAGGACTTTTCTTGTTGTTAGATGGTTTTGCTTTGTTAATGCCAAGAAGTAGAGAGGGAGTTGCTCCTGTTTTTCCACTGTTAGGAATGCCATTTGTTTGGATGTGTCCAGCTCCGCACCCAAAAAGGTTATCTTTTGGGATGGTATCAGCCTTGACTTCTTTGTATTGACTGTATATCCCAGGGCTTGTAGAAGGCAAATGACTCTTTTCAAGTCTTCTGTTAGCTTGCTTTTGTTGTCCACTTGTATCAGGCAATCGTCCAGGTAAGGGTAGATTTGGATTCCCTGAAGCCTGCAATGAGCGATTACTGATGCCAGGCATTTCGTGAACACTCTGGGCGCAGTAGATAAGCCAAAGGGCAATGCTGAGAATTGATAATGCTCTGATCCTGCAAGAAATCTGAGGTATCTTCTGCAATCTGGTCGTATTGGGACGTGCAGGTATGCCTCCTTGAGATCTAGAGTAACCAGCCAAGACTCCTTGCCCAGCATGGGAAGAAGCTGCTGTAGGGTCAGCATTTTGAATTTTGGAACAATGAGGAATGTGTTTAAAGCGGACAGATCGAGAATAGGTCTCCATTTGCTTTCTTTCCTTGGTACTAGGAAGAGTCTGGAGTAAAAGCCCTTTCCTTGCTCCATATATGGTACTTTTTCCACAGCTCTTATTTTTAATAATTGATTTACTTGTTTTAGAGCTTCTGCCTTTTGATTTGGTGGTAGGTTTGGCATTCCTCTCTTTCCTGGTAGTGTGTGGAAATGAAACCTGTAACCTTGGTCTATAGTTTGTAAAATCCACTTGTCTCTTGTGATGTAATGCCAGTTCTTTGAAAATAAAGCTAGCTTTCCGCCTAAGGGTGCTTCTAGTTGTTCTCTGGTAGGCGGTGCCAGAGCCAAGTCACTGTGATTGTCCTGTTGTAGTGGTGGTGGCTGCGTCTGTGCCTCTCTGGTTGTTACCCTGCCATTGGCGTCCCCTGTAGGCACCCCTGGATTGGTTTCTGCCTCTTGAACGCCTATTCCTGCCTCTCTGTGCTTTGGAGGAGTCTGGAAAGGACCAATTTTTGGAGGGCCAATTCCTGCTAAACCTTGGAGGTTGGACCTGTAAGAAATCTTTCACTGTTTGCACAGATTTTGCTTTCTCTTCCATCTTCTTCAGTACCTGTTGTGCAGGAGAACCAAATAAATTGACCTTGTCCATGGGAGCATCTAATAATTTTGATTTGACATGGTCAGGTAAGGCCTGCTCTTTTAACCATGCATGCCTTCTGATAACTGTGCCAGTCATGGCTGATCTAAAGGAAGCCTCCAGTGCATCATAGCCGCATTTTAAGGAATGGTTACTAACTTGCTGAATGTTATGTACCATTTCCTGAACATACTTCTTATCTAAAGGTTCATCAGAGGACAGTTTTTTAGTTAACTGGTCTAGCATAAATTCTTGATATTGTATCATATGAAATTGACAGTTCAAGGCCCTAGCTGACAGAGTAGCAGAAGTGTAAACTTTTTTACCCCATCTCTCTAAGGACCTGGATTCCCTTTCAGAGGGGAGGGGATTTTTAGCAGAGGTAGTTGCTACAGCTTTAGGGCCCTGGGAGATAGTCTCAGGATCTGCAAAAGGAGCCTTGTATAAATGGTGATGTGTGTCCGGGACCCTGTAGAACCTATCGGGCTTAGCAGGGGCCGGAGGTAAAGAATCAGGAGCAGTACAAGCATCATTAAATGCATCATCTACAACAGAAAGGACTGCAGGTATAGCTAAAGGCCTATGTTGTGGTAAATGTAAAAAGGTTCTAAGCCTTTTCCTGGAGTCTGAAAAATCTTGGCCCTGCCACTGAAATTGTTCCCTCATAGCATGCAAGGTTTCCCCAAAGGAAAAATCCTCAGGTGGAGAGGCAGAAGGGATGGACTCTTCAGCATCAGAGTCTTCGTAAGGAGAATAAGGAGCCTCTGGAGGGTCTGTATTATCTGAATCATCAGAGGAATCATCTGTGGACACTGGCTCAGGGGGCTCTGCTCTAGGCCTCTTCTCTGGAGGTGGGTGAGAGGCCCTGTCCGGATGAGGTTGGGATCCCCGGATTAAAAAAATGAGATCCTCTGCTAAAGAAAGCATTTGGGAACTGGAGCTGGGCCTGTGAGGGGGGGTCTTAACAGGCACAGATTTTGTAGCTTTAGCTGCTTTAGCCCTGGCAAAGGCTTTAATGGACATGGCTGCAGGAGGCCTAGCAGCTCCACGTGCAGGGGTTGAAATATCCAAGGGAATAGTGTCAGATAATTCCTGAGAAACCGCAACTACAGTTTGGATTTCAGAAGCCGATTCCACCAGGTTAGAAGAGGCCTCGGTAGAAGGCATGTTTTCGGCTGAAGGAAGAACCGCTTGCTCGGTTTCAGCCGAAACCGAGACACTCGCAGTTGGCTTAACGAGTGTCAGTCCTTTTCCTTGCGTTTTTTGGTTATTTGAGAAGTCGGAGGATCCGACGGCATAATATAAGCAAAATCAGAGCCGAAAAACTGCTCAGCAAATTCCGACCGACGTCTAAGCGTCCGTCGGTTAAAAGAAGCACAGGCTAGACAAGCTGCTACATCGTGGTCTGGGCCTAAACAAGGTAAGCAGTAAGAGTGGAAATCCTTATGAGGTACTTGTTTCCCAGAAGTTAAACAGTTATTCACTTTTTCTGACATCGGCTGAGGCAAGAAAGAGTCCCCAACGGGGTACTTAGCTTTTTAGAAGTCTTCGGTAGTAGTATTCGGTAGTAGCAATCTCTGGATCTGACCAACCGGCACTTGCGAAAGTACAGTTTTGTACCTACCATAAATGTAGATGTCCGATAAGAATGCATCTGCAGTCCTTACAAATGGGTTGTCCTGTCGTCAGGCAGCCCTTCGGTCGGCCGGATTCCAAAGTCTGGGTCTGGCCTCGGCTGGTGTCGCACTTCACCCGACGTCATAGCTGCAGTTCTTCGGGTATAAAGGCATCAGCCGACGCCATTTTCCTCAGTGTTTCTTGCCCCAGATGCCAGGTGCCCTCTTGGATGGCTAAATTTGGATAAATGCCAATGTTTCCAAATAGTAGAGAGCAAACACATAAAATAAGCATGTATGTACATATATACAAACAAATACACCATAATAGATCCCCCGCAAGCTAGCTAAAAGATGGCAAATACCCTAGGAGTACCACAGAGGGAAGGCGGGTGGTATCCTGACTGCAGATGCATTCCTATCGGACATCTACATTTATGGTAGGTACAAAACTGTACTATGTCCTTCAAGGATGCATCTGCAGTCCTTACAAATGGGTAGAATACCATAGCCAAACTAGGGAGGAGGAAAGAAGAGAGATTATGGTGTAGTTAGGATCCCTTGCAAAACAGCAGTGGCAAAACCTGCTCGGGATCTAGAGTATAAAGGTAAATTATAATGCTAGGCAAATGTATGCACGGAGGTCCAAGTAGCAGCCTCTATAATGTCCTTGGTAGCCACCCCTCGTAAGAAAGCTGTAGTAGTGGCTGTAGCCCTTGTGGAGTGAGGCCTGATGTTCTCTGGAGTTTTCTTTCCATGGAAGGAGTAACAAAATCTAATGCAATTTCCTATCCACTTGGAGATTGTCTGTTTTGAAATTGCTTTTCCTTCCCTTCCTGCTGCATATGCTACCAGAAGCTGGTCAGTTTTTCTATTGCACTTGGTCCTGTCCAGGTAGTAGCGTAATTGTCTATGCACATCCAAGGTATGCAACAGTCTTTCTCCCTGTTCTGTGGGTTGGGGAAGAATGTAGGTAGGTGGATAGCCTGGTTTAAAGACACTCTGGATACCACCTTAGGCATAAATGTAGGATTTGTTCTCATGGACACTCTGTCTTGATGGAAGATCAGGAAGGGTTGCACTGCCATTAATGCCTGTAGTTCAGAAACCCTTCTTGCTGAGGTGATTGCCAGCAGGAAAGCAGTCTTCCAGGATAAGTATTGTAATTCTGCTGTTGCTGCTGGTTCGAAAGGAGGAAGTGTCAATTTTTCTAGCACAAAGTTCAAGTCCCATGCTGGCAATGGTGGTTTCCTAGGAGGTTTTACATTTTTAATTCCTCTCAGAAACTGCCTGAGCAGAGGATGTGAGAAGACAAGGAGATCCAAGCTGTATTCTGCTGAAATAGCTGATGCGTGTATCTTGATGGAGGAATAGAACAGGCCTGTATGGAAGAGCTCTGCCAAGTACTCCAGGATGTTGGCTATGTTTACCAGTGACACATCTTTTCCCTTTGCAGTACTCCAAATGAGATATCTTTTCCATTTTGCTGCATAATTCTTTCTTGTTGAAGGTCTGCGAACCTCAAGGATAATGTCTTTAACCCTTTGGGATAAATTTGGGTTAGTTGCTCTTATGTAATGTTCCAGGCAGTCAGCTGCAGAGTTTTCAGGTTTGGATGCAGGATGTTGTAGCTGTTCTGTGTTAACAGCAATGGGATCAGGGGTAGTGTCCACATTTGTTCCCGAGACATGCTCCTCAGTAATGGGTACCAATGTTGTCTTGGCCAGTCTGGAGCTATCAGAATGATCCTTGGACGTTCCTCTTTGATCTTCAATAGCACCTTGTGCATCAAAGGAAGTGGTGGGAATGCATATGCTGTCAGGTTTTTCCAACTGAAAGATAGGGAGTCCACCTTCCAAGCAAGTGGGTGGTACATCCTTGTGCAGAATTTCTTGAGCTGGTGATTGAGTGGGGATGCAAATAAGTCTATTTGTGGTAGTCCCCATTTTCTTGTGATGGCTTTGAAGATGTCCGGGTGCAGCATCCATTCGTGGGCATCCGTGGTAGTTCTGCTTAATATGTCTGCTAGAATGTTTTCTTTTCCCGGTACAAAAATTGCTTGTAACTGAATGTTGTAGCTCAGAGCCACATTCCATAGGTCCAGTGCCATCCGGCATAGAGGTTATGAATGTGTGCCTCCCTGTTTGTTGATGTACCACATAACTGTGGTGTTGTCTGTCCTTATCATCAACTGTCCTTCTTGGAGGAATGGTTTGAATGTCTGGCTTGCCAATTTTACTGCCAGCATTTCCTTTAGATTTATGTGCAGGTGCAGCTGATCTTGAGTCCATAGGCCTTGTATGCACTTGTCAAGCATGTGGGCCCCCCAACCGAGGTCCGAGGCGTCCTTTGTGATGGTTTGGCTTGGTTGAATGCTGTAGAAGGGCAAACCTGTGTTTGATTGACAGGCCTGAGCCCACCATAGGAACTCTTGCTTCAGGCATGGTATTAGTGGAATTTTGGTATCTAGGCTGTGTTTGTGTTGAGACCATAAATTCTTCAGGTACCACTGTAGCTTTCTCATATGCAGTCTGGCATGAGGGACCAGAATTATGCAGGATGCCATGAAGCCCAGGGCTTGCAGTACTTTTCTTGCTGTTAGATGGTTCTGCTTTGTTAATGCCGAGAAGTAGAGAGGAAGTTGTTCTTGTTTTTCTACAGTTAGGAATGCCATCTGCTTTGATGTGTCCAGCTCTGCACCTAAAAAGGTTATTCTTTGGGATGGTATCAGCCTTGACTTTTTTATATTGACTGTATATCCCAGGGCTTGCAGCAAGTAAATGACTCTTTGTAAGTCTTCTGTTAGCTTGTTTTTGTTGTCCGCTTGTATCATGCAGTCATCCAGGTAGGGATAAATTTGGATTCCCTGAAGTCTGCAATGAGCGATTACTGATGCCAGGCATTTCGTGAACACTCTGGGCGCAGTAGATAAGCCAAAGGGCAATGCTGAGAATTGATAATGCTCTGATCCTGCAAGAAATCTGAGGTATCTTCTGCAATTTGGTCGTATGGGGACGTGCAGGTATGCCTCCTTGAGATCTAGAGTTACCAGCCAAGACTCCTTGCCCAGCATGGGAAGAAGCTGCTGTAGGGTCAGCATTTTGAATTTTGGAACAATGAGGAATGTGTTTAAAGCGGACAGGTCGAGAATAGGCCTCCATTTTTTCTCTTTTCTTGGTACCAGGAAGAGTCTGGAGTAAAATCCCTTTCCTTGTTCCATAGATGGTACCTTTTCCACAGCTCTCATTCTTACTAATTGAGCTATTTGTTTTAGAGCTTCTATCTTTTGATTTGGTGGTAGGTTTGGCATTCCTCTTTTTCCTGGTAGAGTATGGAAATGAAACCTGTAACCTTGGTCTATAGTTTGCAAAATCCACTTGTCCCTTGTGATGTAATGCCAGTTCTTTGAAAATAAGGCTAGCTTTCCGCCTAAGGGTGCTGCTAGCTGTTCCCTGGTAGGCAGTGCCAGAGCCAAGTCACTGTGATTGTCCTGTTGCAGTGGTAGTGGCTGTGTCTGTGCCTCGCTGGTTGTTGCCCTGCCAGTGGCGTCCCCTGTAGGCACCCCTTGATTGATTTCTGCCTCTTGAACGCCTATTCCTGCCTCTCTGTGCTTTAGAGGAGTCTGGAAAGGACCAGTTTTTGGAGGGCCAGTTCCTGCTAAACCTTGGAGGTTGGACCTGTAAGAAGTCTTTCACTGTTTGTACAGATTTTGCCTTCTCTTCCATTTTCTTCAGTACCTGCTGAGCAGGAGAACCAAATAAATTGACCTTGTCCATGGGAGCATCTAATAGTTTTGATTTGACATGGTCCGGCAAGGCCTGTTCTTTCAACCATGCATGCCTTCTGATAACTGTGCCAGTCATGGCTGATCTAAAGGAAGCCTCCAGTGCATCATAGCCGCATTTTAAAGAATGGTTACTAACTTGCTGAATGTTATGCACCATTTCCAGAACATATTTCTTATCTACAGATTCATCAGAGGACAGTTTCTTAGTTAACTGATCAAGCATAAACTCCTGATATTGGATCATATGAAACTGACAGTTCAAGGCCCTAGCTGACAGAGTAGCAGAGGTGTATACTTTTACCCCATCTCTAAGGACCTGGATTCCCTTTCAGAGGGAGGGATTTTTAGCAGAGGTAGATGCTACTGCCTTAGGCCCCTGGGAGATAGTCTCGGGATCTGCAAAAGGAGCCTTGTATAAATGGTGATGTGTGTCCGGGACCCTGTAGAACCTATCGGGCTTAGCAGGGGCTGGAGGTAAAGAATCAGGAGCAGTACAAGCATCATTAAATGCATCATCTACAACAGAAAGAACTGGAGGTATAGCTAAAGGCCTATGTTGTGGTAAATGCAAAAAGGTCCTAAGCCTTTTCCTGGAGTCTGAGAAATCTTGGCCCTGTCACTGAAATTGTTCCCTCATGGCATGTAAGGTTTCCCCAAAGGAAAATTCTTCAGGTGGAGAGGCAGAAGGGATCGACTCTTCAGCATCAGAGTCTTCGTAAGGAGAAAAAGGAGCCTCTGGAGGGTCTGTATTGTCTGAATCATCAGAGGAATCATCCGTGGACACTGGCTCAGGGGGCTCTGCTCTAGGTCTCTTCTCTGGAGGTGGATGAGAGGCCCTGTCTGGATGAGGTTGGGATCCCCTTATTAAAGAAATGAGATCCTCTGCCAGAGAAAGCATTTGGGAACTGGAGCTGGGCCTGTGAGAGGGGGGGCTTAACAGGCACAGTCTTAGTAGCTTTAGCTGCTTTAGCCCTGGCAAAAGCCTTAATGGACATGGCTGCAGGAGGCCTAGCAGCTCCACGTGCAGGGGTTGATATATCCAAGGGAATAGTGTCCGATAATTCCTGAGAAACCACAACAGCAGGTTGGATTTCAGAAGCCGATTCTACCAGGTTAGAAGAGGCCTCGGTAGAAGGCATGGTTTCGGCTGGAGAAAGAACCGCTTGCTCGGTTTCGGTCCTTTTCTTTGCGTTTTTTGGTAATTTGTGTAGTCGGAGGATCCGACGGCATAATATAAGCAAAATCAGAGCCGAAAAACTGCTCAGCAAACTCCGACCGACGTCTAAGCGTCCGTCGGTTAAAAGAAGCACAGGCTAGACAAGCTGCTACGTCGTGGTCTGGGCCTAAACAAGGTAAGCAGTAAGAGTGGAAATCTTTATGAGGTATTTGCTTCCCACAAGTTAAACAGTTATTCACTTTTTCTGACATCGGCTGAGGCAAGAAAGAGTCCCCAACGGGGTACTTAGCTTTTAGAAGTCTTCAAGTAGTATTCGGTAGTAGTAATCTCTGGATCTGACCGACCGGCACTTGCGAACAGCTTCTGCTTCGGGCGCCACGCGGCAAGAAAAACTGAGGAAAATGGCGTCGGCTGATGCCTTTATACCCGAAGAACTGCAGCTATGACGTCGGGTGAAGTGCGACACCAGCCGAAGCCGGACCCAGACTTTGGAATCCGGCCGACCGAAGGGCTGCCTGACGACAGGACAACCCATTTGTAAGGACTGCAGATGCATCCTTGAAGGACATCAGCTTCTGCTTCGGGCGCCACGCGGCAAGAAAGACTGAGGAAAATGGCGTCAGCTGATGCCTTTATACCCGAGTAACTGCAGCTATGACGTCGGGTGAAGTGCGACACCAGCCGAAGCCGGACCCAGACTTTGGAATCCGGCCGACCGAAGGGCTGCCTGACGACAGGACAACCCATTTGTAAGGACTGCAGATGCATCCTTGAAGGACATCAGAGCTTACCAGTAATGGGAAGCCACTAGTTCACGTATACGGTTAGGATCAAACGTTAGATGTTTTAAATGTAACCAGTGAGGCCATGTATCATATCGATGTCCATGGAAGCAAAATGGGGGAGCCAGCAAGTGGAAATTATAGTAAGCCAGTGCTAAGTTGTCTGGAGATAACAGGGGTACCAAATTATCACTAGAGTTTACATCCTATCTTACTGGATGGAAAACATGCCACGGGGGGGGGGGGCGGAGAGAGAGAGGAGAGAGGAGGAGAGAGAGAGAGAGAGAGGGAGAGAGAGAGAGAGAGAGAGAGAGAGAGAGAGAGAGAGAGAGAGAGCCTCTGAAATAAACATTCTGAAGCCTGCAATGGTTAAAGAGGTGCAGTACTTGCTTGGGCAGTCCACTCCAGTCAGAGCATTAGGAGGGACCCCATTCTAAATAACTTTGGCCAGGGTTTACCTTGATTGGGAGGGTGGAAAAGGAAGCAAGCAAATAGGAGTGCTTGAGGATATCCCTGCAGAGGTCTTGATAGGGAATGCTTTTGATAATGAGTATCTTGTGTGCGTGCAGTTACAAGCAGTCAGGTTTGGAGACAGGCATGTGGGTCTGGAAGCATGGGGGACAGCCAGGCAGACCCCACACCTGAAATCAGGGCTGGAGGGGTGGCTATTTCAAGGAGGGAGCTACCTTGCAGCAGTGACCCTGAAGGTGAGCCAAAGCTGCTGGTAGGTACTGATGTTCCCTTGGACAAAGTGAATGCAAGGGCAGAGGTGAGTGGTAGTACACAGGCTTACAGTGAGGCACCACTGTCACAGGATACCAGGCTTCCTGTGGAAAGGGAGCTAGGAAGGGTCACAATGACGGAGTTAAATAGGCTCAGCTCTCGGACTCTACATTACGAGTACTGAGGGAGGTAGCGAAGGAGGTGCCTGATTCTCAGGGAAAAGGGGAGTCTGCATACCGGAACAAGGGGCTACTGTACATAGAGTGGAACCCTGAGGGAGGGCTAGAGGAT
The DNA here is from genome assembly GCF_019279795.1 of Protopterus annectens. Lineage (NCBI taxonomy): Eukaryota > Metazoa > Chordata > Ceratodontiformes > Protopteridae > Protopterus > Protopterus annectens. Next base: position 1,104,792,080 of record NC_056741.1, read on the forward strand.
GAGGTAGTACAGCAGTTGGTAGAGCCTACAGCCTACAATCTGGCACTTCTAGCCACAGCCTATGACATTCCTTTTGCAGGCATATGGGGCATAAAGCATACCAACAGACATATTATGTAGAACCTTTTCTGGCCTGGGATTGCAAGGGATGTAACAGGGCCTAAAAGACCTGTGAGCAGTCCCAAAAAGTAGGAAAGGCAGGAGACAAGGTCAAGGCTCCTTTGATGCCTTTGCCTGTGATTGAGGAGAAATTTCAGAGAGTAGCTATGGATATTGCGGGGGCTCTGAGTACCCCAAGTTCTATAGAGAAAATGTATATCCTAGTGGCAGTTGATTATGCTACTAGATACCCTGAGGCAGTGGTTCTGTCCTCCCATTGAGGCAGAGAAAGTGGCAAATGCTTTGTTAGACATTTTCAGCAGGGTAGGTTTCTCAAGATAACTACTGACCGACAGAGGTGCCAATTTCATGTCAGACCTGGTGGCTTGTCTGTGGGAGCACTGTGGGGTGAAGTACCCAAAGGCCACCCCATACCACTCTCAGACTAATGGTTTTGTGCAGAGGTTCAACTATACATTAAAGGCCATGCTTCGGGTATCTGCAGACCAGTTTGAGAGAGAGCAGGGCAAACGTCTGCCTTATCTGCTGTTTGCATACAGACAGGTACCCCAGGAATCTACAGGTTTTTCACTCTTTTGAGTTGTTGTATGGGAATAAGGTGAGGGGGCCTTTAGTTTTGATTTGTGATGAAAGGGGAGGGTGAGTGTGAATCCTACAAGACGTCTGCTGTGGCATATGTCCTAAATCTCAGGACAAGGCTTAAGGAGCTCATGGATATGGCCCAGGAGAACCTGGCAGGAGCTCAACAGCAAAACAGATCTGGTATGACAGGAATGCTTGAGCTTGAGAGTTTGCTGTGGGACAGCAGGTTAAGATTTTCATTACAGTCAGAAATAATAAGCTGCAGGCAAGCTTGGGAGGGACCCTTCAATGAGGTAAGGAAGGTCAGTGATGTTAACTACATGATATAGAACTGCTAGGCAAGAGGCGGGGGCAAAAACGTACAGTTGTGTACACTTACCATAAATGTAAATGTTCAAGTGTATTCACTGTTGCAGTCATCACCTGTGGGTTACCCTGCTGTGGTAGCCCTTTGCCGGCCCAAATACTAGAGTCAATGTTTTGTGCGCAGGCTGCTGTCCCCTGTAATAAAGCAAGGCAGCCGATGTCATTACATCAGTTTTTCTTGCCCTAACCCATCAGAAGCACAAGGGAAAAGAGAGAAGTGGTCCTGGTGGCTAAGAGCCACCTAGGGAAGCATGTGCTCCCCTAAGGGAAGATGTGACAAGGAGGATGGAGGGAGGGAAACCAAGACTGCAACAGTGAATACACTCGAACATCTACATTTATGGTAAGTGTACACAACTGTACTATGTTCTTCATGTTTCACTGTTGCAGTCATCACCTGTGGGAGGATTCCCAAAGCTGAGGTAAAGGGTTGAAGGATAGGTAGAGTACTAAGTATGGGTCAGGAGGCCCTGTAGAATTGCAGAGGCAAACCTTGCCCTAGATTTAGAAAAGAGAGGTAGGTGATAATGCTTTGTAAAGGTATGAACAGATGTCCAGGTGACCGCTTCCAATATGTCCCTGATAGGTACTCCTCTGAGGAAGCCAGCAGAAGTGGAGGTTGCCCTAGTGGAGTGGGGTACAGATAAACTTAGGGATGGGTTTCCCATGTAGTCTGTAGCAAAAATGGATACAGTATGAAATCCATTTGGAAATGGTTTGTTTGGAGATGGGCTTTCCCTCTCCCCCTGGGGCAAAGCTTACAAGGAGCTGGTCAGTTTTTCTGAATGGTTTAGTGCGGTCCAGACAGAATCTGAGTTGTCTGTGCACATCTAGTGAGTGGAGAATTCTTTCCCCCCTTGTTTTAAGGGTTGGGAAAGAAGGTGGAAAGGTGTATGGCCTAGTTAAGGGTCACATCAGATACCACCTTGGGCATAATGGAGGGATTAATCCTCAGGGATACCCTGGAAAATTATGAAGGGCTTGACAGCCATGACAGCTTGAAGTTCTGAGACCCTTCTGGCTGAGGTGATAGCTAGTACGAACGCAGTCTTCCAAGAGAGATATTTCAATTCTGTTGAAGCGGCAGGTTTGAAAGTAGGCAAGTTTAATTTTCTTAGCACATAATTCAGATCCCAGGGAGGAGTAGGAAATCTTCTGGGTGACCTGATATTAGAAGCCCCTCTGAGGAATTGCTTAATCAAAGGGTGAGAGAAGAGGGGTGGGTCTGAATCATAATGGGCAGAGATGGCAGAGGCATGGATTTTAATACAGAAGGAGAGGCCACTATTGAGCAACTCTGCTAAGTAATCCAGGATGAGAGGGATAGAAGGTTGGGAGGTACTGCCCCCTTTTGACTATTTCCAGGTGCAGAATATTTTCCATTTTCCTACATACAGTTTTCTTGTGCTGGGCCTTCTGACCTCTGTGATGATGTCCAGGACCTGTTTGCTTAACACTGACTTTTTGCTAGTTTTCAGTGTATGAGCCATGCTCAGGTCATGGTGGAGTACCTTCCCCCTCTCCTGGGTCAGGAGGTCTGACCTTAAGGGAAGCAGCTTTGTGGGCTGTAAGGTCAGACTGCGTAAGTAAGGGGTACCAATGCTGTCTGGGCCAATCTGGAGCGATGAGTTTAGCCTCTGGTCTCTCCTCTCTTATTTTGATCAGAACCTTGGGAATAAGGGGCAGAGGTGGGTATGCGTACACAAAGAGGGAGTTCCAGGGGAAGGTCAAGGCATCCACCTTCCATGCTCGGAGGTGATACTCCCTGGTACAAAACTTGTGCAGCTGGTAGTTGAAGTGTGAGGCAAAGAGGTCCACCTCTGGGTTCCCCCACTCCTGGGAGATTTGCAGAAAGGTTTCCCTGTGGAGATGCCCTTCATGGGGGTCCAGTAGTTAAGTGGTCTTCCAGTATGTTGTTGATCCCTGGTAAGTACCGAGCAATCACGTGTAGCCCCATGGAGGTGGCAGTAATCCATAGACTTAGGGCTTACCTGCACAGGGGGTAAAATTGGGTACCCCCCCTGCTTGTTGATGTGCCACATTGCAGTGGTGTTGTCTGTTTTTATAAGGAGGACACCTGGCCTGAGATGGGGTTGGAAGGAAGTTACAGCATTGTGCACTGCCATCATTTCTTTCTGGTTGATGTGCAAGTGAAGTTGCTGGGCTTTCCGAAGGCCTTGTGTACACCTGCCTGCTAGGTGAGTGCCCCAAGTTATGTCTGAGGCGTCGGAAGTGATGGTCTGGCCGGAAGGGCAGAGGATGAAGGGAAGACCCTTGTTCATGCCACAGGCCTCTATCCACCAGAGAAATTCAACCCTTATGCAAGGAATCAGTGAGAGAGTGGTCTTCAGGGACTGACAGTGCTGACATCAAAGGTTCTTTACGTACCACTGAAGCTTTCTCATGTGAAGCCCGGTGAGAGGGATGAGAAGGATGCAAGATGCCATGTATCCCAGGGCTTGCAGGATCTTCTTCACAATGAGGTGACTTCTGGAAGCCAGCTGGGTGATGTAAAGAGGCAGGAAGCTCTGCTTTTCTGGGGATAGGAAGGTCATTAGGGTTGTTGTGTCTAGCACAGCTCCCAGGAAAACAATTTTCCTGGTGAGGTTTAGCTTTGACTTTTTTCTCATTGATGGTGAACCTTAGGGAAGTTAGGAGTTTTTTGACAAAATCCTGGAACAACATTTCTTTGCTGTTCACCTGAATGAGGCAGTTGCCCAGGTAAGGATAAATCTGTATATTTCTGTACATCTGTACCATGTTAACATGATGAAGCCTTGCCATGATAGGGAGAACCTGGTGTTGAGTATTTCCAATGGGTGGCAGGAGGAGTCTGAGGGGAATCTATAGCTACATGGAGTCAGTCAGCAAAATTCCAAATTACTGAGATGGAGCTTAGCATTGCCGGCATATGACAAGGCAGTGCAGTACTGTAGTGGGGTCAGTAATGCCAATGCTGATGGGTTCTCAAGACAGAGTATAGGTTAAATGTGTTTCTAGACAGGCTCATGTCCTTCAAGCCCATGTTTCTCCACGGTCACTTGAGAAACTAGCTTGAGTCTTCAAAGAGGGGGGGGGTGTAATTATGTAAGGTATTTCCAGCTATGACAGGAGAAATAAGGCAGTGAATGTGTAACATATGCCAGCATAGCTAGTTGGAGTTTTCTAAAGAATTATATGTCATTTGTAAATCAAGCTGATTTGTACGGATCCTTGTGCTGAAAATATTATTTGTAAAGCTACTTGTGTTACAAATGTACCAACAGTGTGTCCTGCTAGACAGAAAAGAAAAATATATGTATGTCAGACTGCACTATTGTAACTGATTAAACATATATACTGTAACAGAGGATACTGGAAGAAAAGAGGTTAAGCTCAGTCCCAACTAATTTTTAGAAAAATATCCTGAAATTGTATTGCCTGGTTTAGGCCATAATGATTGCATCTTACAGTTCTGATTGCAGCCAGAGACAAAATGTCTGTGAAAACAAAGACTAGGAATCCTGCTGTAGTGTCCTTAGCAGTGAACTAATTGCTACCTTGGAAGGGTGGAAATTGTTGAAATGGTTTTATGGCTTCCTGCTGCTATAACACATCTTAGCAAAGTTTGTGTGTGTGTGTGTGTGTATGGTAAAACATATGTGTGAGACTCTGGTTCAGTTTTAAGTAAAGGTGAGTAGTGTGGGAACAAGACGTCAGAAGACCAGACATATGTGATATCATTCTGTAATCCAGCACTGAAATGATGTTTTAATATTAGATGAGACAGAAGTCTCAGTGCAGTCTGTTTTTGAAACCTGACATAGAAGGATCACCCAACTCACTTCATCCTGTCTTGCTTTAGTAAGTAACCAGGGAATAGTAATTATTTAGATCACTAGGAAAATATAGTGAGATTAGTTAAGCACTGTTTTTCTATATCTGTGTGAATCTATTCATCTGTATTACTTTAATATTTCCCGTGACTGAAACTATGGTGTTTATTGTAAATAGATATTTAGTATTTTCTTTTACTTTTATTATTTATTATTAAATATATTTAAACTTTTCATTGAGGCATTGGTATTTTAGAGAATGTTTTAACCTTTGAGAGTACTTATATTTATTTGGTGACACTGTGGCTGCTCCTGGAAGCCTAACTGCATTGATCAAAGACTACCATTTGTACTGGCATCAATTTCACTCAGTATAATTGGGTACCCTTGTAAGAGCCTACGAATAGCAAGCTTCGGAGTATTCTGGTGACAATATCTACCTTACAGTCTGGATAAAGGGGCATAGCTACTAAATCTGTGCCAGTCTTTCCGAGGTGTGTGCGAAAATCAAATCTCAAAGTGCGTGTGTGTCAGCTACTTGGAACAGGATCACAGCTCACTGGTTTCACATTGAGGGTGGTGGAGTACTTGGTCTGGGACACTCGGCTAAAGACTCAACTCTTTCACAATAATTGTGCCGGTGGGCTGTCTTATTCAGGACCTGGAAAGAGAGACGAGGAAACCCAAACCCTGGACTGTGTGGGTTCACTGTGTGCTCTTAAATGAAATTGTGCTTGGTGCAGAAAGCTGCATCTGGAAATACTGTGTACCTATCTTTGTTCCAAGTGAACGCCCCTCACTGGTGTCAGTGGTGAGGATTCAGGCTCCTTGATTACTGGCCCAGAGGGGGGACGTCATAATCTCTTCCTAGTCAATCTGTAGGAAGGACTGTAAAGAGACATGGACAGACTGACAGAATCAATCAAAGACCGTATGAACTCCAAATACTTAGACAATTCACATTCAGAAGAAAAAAATACTTAAAACATTCCTTAGGAAAGTTGGACATGATGGATACAGCTAAGATGGGAACTCTCTGTCTGGATTCTTGCTCATGAGACTCAATATTGTTTGAAGCTTCTTCAGGACAGAGTAGGTGGGTTCTGCCCTAAGCATTTTAAATGAGGAGGTTGTGTCAGTCTCCTTAGAAGCTGAATTTACAACTGTTGGGTGTTTCTTCCCATACTGTTGGGAAGGAGAGTGTTTAGCAAGTATAAATCTGTTCCGGATGAATTTACTCTTGCATCCTTCCAGAGACCTCATGCTGTGCAAATGTCACACGAAACATCAGTGTGTTCCACACAAAACATACCACATATACTGTGCATGTCTCTCTCTGGTGGAATTTTATCATCACAGTTACTTCATTTCCTAAATCCAGCAGACTTATCTTTACGTTTTATCCATCCTAACATACTACCTCAAATACAATAACACATTAACACAGTTTAAGACACACTATTGTAGCCAGGAAACAATGTATAAAATCAGAAATTATTAACAGTAACTAAGAGAATAACATCAATGCTATCAAATCTCAAAAACAGACTTGAAATGACAAAACACACCTATACATGTGTGTGTGTGTGTGTGTGTGTGTGTGTGTGTGTGTGTGTGTGTGTGTGTGTGTGTGTGTGTATGTATATGTATATATGGTTTACTATCAAAATGTTGCTGGTAAAAAAAAAAATCCCGTTTGTAATACCGCCAAAAAAAAAAAGGCGAAAGTAAAAATATATATCGGGTCACAATGTTGAATCTACTGAATGAATTCAGCAAATTTGACATTGTCGCTGAAAAGATCACATGATGTCCATATAGGAACTCAGGTAAATGAAACTCCTACACCTTGCATCACGTTTTTGCAGTAGGGCAAGCCCCCCTGCGCCTCTCCCAACTATATATTTCAACTCAGAGATCATATTAAGCCCCCCTGCACCACCCCAACTATATATTTCAACTCCGAGATCATACTACCGTGAGGAAAGGGATGAATGTCCCAAACCACACTGTACAGCGATCTCTGTGCAGTACTTCCGAGTTCATATCAGTGAATACACTGCATTTGCTGATATGAACGTTCAAAAACGGAGATGTTCAGAAACACGGAAAATCAAACATCCATCTTTCAATTTTCCATCTGCAGAGCATTTCCGTTTGTCATTTTGATAGCAAACTGTATACAAATACATATATATATATATATATATATATATATATATATATATATATATATATATATATATATATATATATATATATATATATATATATATATATATATATATATATATATATATATATATATATATATATAAATAAAGGAAGGTTGTGTAAAATCTTACCATAACCATAGATGTCCTTCTCTTCCATGTTGCAGTATATTCTATTAGTGGGTTTACCCTTCTTCTGATCAGCTTGTTCGGACAGGTTTCCAAAGCTTTTTCAGTCCCTCATGGTGTGTTGGATGTCTGACGTGGAGGCAGGTACGTGGGCCATCAAGGTGATGCCTGTACACACCAGCCCTCAGAACATAGAATAAAGCCCCAGACAAAGGCAGTCCTGAGGGACTTAGCCTGTCCAGGAGCCGGGGAGAGCAAGTGCAAGGTTAAGAAGGGGGATGGTGGAAGGGAAGGAATACTGCAACACGGAAGAGAACATCTATGGTTATGATATGATTTTACACAACTTTCCTATGTCCTTCTATTCCAATGTTGTAGTATTGTATTAGCGGGTGAATATCAAAGCTCACTATAGGTTGTGGGGTGGCCTGGTAGAGGACTCCAGGAATTCATGCAGAATACCTCTGGCAAAACCTGCCATGGCTCTGGAAATATGGTCCAGTCTGTAGTGTCTGGTGAAGGTGTGCACAGAGGACCAAGTGGCTGCTTCCAGAATGAAAAAGGCACCAGAAGAGGCCATGCCTCTTGTGGAGTGGGCTCTGACATTGCCTGAAAGTGTCTTCCCATGGTGTGTGTAACAAAAGGAGATAGCCTTGGCAATCCAGGCTGAAATGGTCTGTTTGCCCACCTCTTTCCCCAGAGGCCTGGGGTGGAAGGAGGCAAACAGTTGGTCAGATTTGCAAAAAGGTTTAGTTTTATGCAAAAAGAATCTGAGTTGTCTGTGGACATCCAGGGAATGAAGGACTCTCTCACTATCTACTTGTGGGTAAGGGAAGAAGGTAGGCAGGTGGATAGCCTGATTCAAGGAAAGGTCATTGACCACCTTGGGGGTGAAGGAAGGGTTTATCCTTAGAGTAACCCTGTCCATATGGAAAACCAGAAAAGGCGGGGTAGCCATAAGGGCTTGGAGCTCTGAGATCCACCTGGCTGATGTCAAAGCTTCTAGCCGGACAGTTTTCCACGTGCAAAACTTTAAGGTGGCCTTGTCAGCTGGTTCAAAGGGTGGTGATGTGAATTTTTCTAGTACATAATTAAGATCCCAGGGAAGATGGGACAGTTTCCTGGGAGGTCTAAGGTGCAGAGCCCCCTTCAGGAAGAGTTCGGCTAGTAGTCTGGGTGCCAGCGGAGGGTCCATAGGCAGGCAGGCAGGCAGAAATGCCAGACAGGTATGCTTTTAAAGAGGAGTAAGACAAACCTGTCTTCAGGAGTTCACACAGGTAAGACAGAATCAGAGGCAAGTCACTGTCCAGCGGCTCCATCTGTCTTTTATGACACCAGAAAGAAAATCTTTTCCATTTGGAAAGATAAGACTTTCTTGTGTTGGGTTTCCTGGCCTCCTGCAGGACTGAAAGCACGTCCTCATTGTAGAGGTGTCTGAAGGGAATCAGAATCCAATCTACCACAGGGAGAGGTGCAGAGACTGCCACTGCAGGTGTATTTGTGTCCCCTTGTGCTGTGTGAGTAGGTCCACTGAGGGGGGAAAACATGTGCTGATTGCTCTCGACAGATGAAGAAGTTGAGAGAACCAGTGCTGCCTTGGCCAATATGGAGTCACCAGCAAGATTTTCGGTGAGTCCTGCTAAATTTTCAATAGGACCCGCTGCATCAGATGGAAGGGGGGGGCATACAAGAACCTTTCCTTCCATGACATTGAGAAGCCATTGTGTTTGCAATGCCTTCGGGTCATGAGTTCTGGAGCAGTAGCTCTGGAGTTGCCTGTTTATGGACGAGGCGAACAGGTCTATCTGAGGAATACCCACCCAGACTTAGGAACACCTCTCTTGACAGCATACATCCGTGGCTGTCTGATATGGTTCTGCTTAGTGAATCTGCCTGAGAGTTGTGCTGGGACAGAATGTGGGCTGCCGGGAGGGAGATTCCCTGAGAGATAGCCAGATCCCATACCTGTAGAGCTAGTCTGTATAGGAGGTAGGACTTCGTCCCACCTTGCTTGTTCAGGCACCACATCACTGTGGTGTTGTCTGTGAAGATCTCTAGCAGGCCCTGCAGGGTGAGGAGTATTGCTGTCATTTCCCTGATATTGATGTGCACTTGTTTGTATTTGTCCATCCACAAACCTTGCACTGTTCTTGGACTCAGAGTTGCCCCCAGCCCAGGTCTGAGGCATCTGTGTGCATGATCTGGGAAGGGTTGGGCATTTGCAGGGGCAGGCCCAGATTCTGGGCAACTTGGGCAATCCACCATTTTAATTCTTAGTGAAGACAGGGGAGGAGTGTAACCCTGAACTCTAGAGGATGTGAGTGCTGGGTCCACACCGAGTGTAGGAACCACTGAAATTTTCTCATGTGTAACCTTGCTAGGGGTAACATGGGGATATAGTAGCTGCCTTGTACCCCAGAAGTCTTAGGAATTCCCTTGCAGTCAGAGCTGATGAATGGAGGGCAGATTAAAAATGATGGGAGAGGGACACCACTTTTTCCTCCGGGAGGGAGGCCATCCGGATGTCTGTCCTGATTCTGCATCCCAGGAAGACAATTTCCTCTGTAGGCTGGAGTTGGGACTTTGGAAAATTTATCAGGAACCCTAGAGACTGCAGCAGGAGCTAAAGGTCCTTGGTGTGACCAGGGAGGGTCTGTCTGCTGTTTGAATGAGTAGGTCATCTAGTCAGGGGAGTATTTGTATTCCCCTTGTCCTGCAGTAGGCAATTACTGGGGCTAGGCACTTTGCAAATACCCTTGGTGCAGTGGAGAGCCCAAAAGGCAATGCACATAACTGAAAGTGAGAAGAGCTTGCTATGAATCTGTGATATCTCCTGGAGGTAAGCGTTATAGGAATGTAAAGACAGGCTTCCTTTATGTCCAGGGTTACCATGAAGGCCTGAGGGAGAATGAGGGGAAAGAGAGTAGGTAAAGTGAGCATCCTGAAGGAGGGTACCTTTAAGAAGAGGATGAGATGGGAAAGATCTAGGATGGGCCTCCATGGTCCTTCCTTTCTAGGTACCAGAAAGTTTCTTGAGTAGAAACCTTTCCCTCGAGCAGAGGTGGGTACTGATTTTATGGTGCCTTGCAGCAGCAGGTTGTTTAAGACCTGGTGTAGGAGGAACCATTGGGGTGTGGGAGGGGGTGGAGTAGGCAGTCTTGGAGGAGGAGTGATCCAAGTCATAAAATATCCATCCTTCAGGATGGACAAGACCCATTTACCTGTAGTTATCAGGGACCAAGCAGGGAGTCAGTTAGAGAGACAGGTGGACTTGGGGGTGGTGTTAGGAGGTAGAGGGAGGAAAGGTGGCAGGCAGTCAGACACTGCCTATCCTGTCTGGAAAGGAACTCCTCTGGCCAGAGGCCTGAGAAGTCCTTGGCTGAGCAGTTTGTCTTCTGGGTGGCCTTCTAGACCTAGGAGGGCTGAAGGCCTTGATGCCTTTCTTATAAATTGTGTTTTGGCTGGGAAGTTCCTCTGGAACTTTGGGACTGGACAGGCAAGAAGATGCTTGAGGTTTTAAGCTATTTCCCTTTCTGCCCGAGAGACTTGAAAAGATCAGCCACCTTAGCACCAAAGAGGACCGAATGGTCCAAGAAGGCACCCAGGAGCTTGGCTCTGAAGTCATCAGGGAGGGGCTGCAGACTTGGCCAGGAATATCTTCTTAGCACGGATGCTGACGCAGCTGACCTCTCTGAGGCCTCAGCTGTATCATATGCGCACCTAAGAGAGTGCTTGTTCACTTGTAAGACAACCCCGAGTAAGGAAGGCAAGGATGCTTTAGCAGCACAGTCAGGAATGTCATTAAGCTCTTTGGAGGCTTTGTCCAGAAGAGCCAGAGAGTACTTGGTCATGTGAGACTGGTAATTTGTTGCCCTAAAAGCTAGGTTAACAGAAGTATAAATCTTTTTTCCCCACCTCTCCATGGCTTTTCTGTCCTTATCTGCAGGCAGGACAGTTGTAGTAGTAAGGAGTTTGGATGCCTAGTCCATAGAAATGGAAATAGTGACTGGGTCTGCTGGGGGGGCACTTGAATAGGAATTTGTCTGAGTCAGGGACTCTGTATAATCTGTCTGCCCTTTGAGCAGCACATGGTTGGAAATCTGGATTAATAAATGCCGCAGCAAATGCATCCAGGAAGGCAGGTTGGACAGGTGATATAGGTGACGGATTAGGTGATTCCATCTGAATCAGATCATAAAATCTTTTTTGTGCTTCAGACATGTCTGAGCATTCCCACTTCAAGTGCTCTCTCATCAGGTTGACAGTGTCCCCGAATATTAGGTCTTCCACTGGGGAATCAGGCTCAGTAGAGGCCTCTTCAGGGGATCCATAACACAGGGGGGATGAAATCTGGGAAGAGTAGGACAGGGTGTCCTCTGAGGAGTCGAACAGTTCCTCCTCTGCAGGTTGGCTCACAGTCCTTTCAGGTAAGGAAGGCCTAGGGCTGAGAAGAGGTGGAGCCACAGGGGTGAACTCAGAGGAAGGCCTGAGGGCCGAGAAAGCATTGTAAAGACTCTGGCTGAAGGCCTGCCAATCAGGTAAGGCCTCTGGTGCCAGGGAAATATGTCATGTCTGGTCTTTTGTTTTTTTCTCAGAAGGCCTAGCCAGTGTCTGGCTTGTGGTAGGCCTGGAAGAAATCGCTGGAGATGTGGAGGCGGGGTCCGAAGCACCATCGAAGGTACTGGTAACCCCTAGCGTCTGAGGCAGGCGCCGGTACATCCTCCCCGGATGTGTCATCTGCTCTTGATTGTGTGGCCTCCTGAAAGGTACCCGCTGTATCTGTAGTGGTGGAAGCCAGGTCCTCAGCCAGCTGAAGGCAGCCTACAAGCTGAGGAGCGGCAGAGGGAGGCACAGTGGAAGTAGTAGGCCGCATGGACTTGGCCCTCCTCCTTGGTGGTTCGGATGGGGCATGGTAGGCAGTTTCCATACCGAGAATTATATGTCTTAGGCACCGGTTCTCAAGGGATAAGTCGAGAGCCTTTAAGCGGCGGTGAAGCATCTTGGGGATGAACAATTTACAGACGGCGCAGTTTTTGTAATTGGGATCCCTACCCAGACAAAAGATACACTGGTCGTGGGTATCTTTATGTGGAATTTGACAACCACAGTTGCACTTACTCTTACCGGACATGAATAGACTATAAAACACAAAAGGACTGAAGAAAAAGGCCTCAAAGGGGTACTTATCTTTAATGCAAAACAGATCCAACGTCTGCGAGTAGCAGGAACAACTGGCATATGGTTGGCGGCTGAAAAGTTCTGAGGGCTGGTGAGAACAGATGTCACCTTTATGGCTCATGTACCTGCCTCCACATTAGATGTCCGATGCACCATGAGGGACTGAAAAAGCTTTGGAAACCTGGCCGGACAAGCTGATCGGAAGAAGGGTAAACCCACTAGCAGAATACTACAACACTGGAATAGAAGGACATTGTAAATAGGACACACAGCCAAACCAGTTCGCAAAAACCTATAATAAAATCCTAGCCAAGCTAGAGTTTTCACTGTGTGATTCCTTAAAACCTCTTGTAAATGGGATATATGCAAATGTCCCCCTTAAGGACATCAGATGTTTCAGCTATAAGGCAGTTCTGAATGCTCAGCTTGGCTAGGATTTTCTTACACGTTTTTACTAATTGGTTTGGCTGTGTTTCCTGTTTACTCTTTTATTTAGTTGTTAGACAGGATATTTTGCAGGTACCTTTATGGTTATGGACATCAGCTTGGTACAACAACCCTGTGTTTCTAAACGTTAGCCAAACAGTCCACTTATGCTGTGCTGACAAGGTCATAAGAAGACTGAAACATGTAGGCCCACTAACAGACTTAAAAAGAAAAAAAGTCATGGGCAGAGAATTCACACTGGTAACAGACTGTGGCAACCAAGTATTATATAGGTTCATAGGTATGTACTAGACTAATGGCCCTGAAGCCTTTACAAGCCTAGCCCATAGAAGTGCCCTGGCATCGTGCCGCCTGATGTTAGTTCCCAGTGTGTTTGTCAAGTAGAGCGACTGGAGAGATCCCTGGGATGAATTCCCATCCACTCATCAAGACTTCTCTTAAACAGGGCCAGTGAGGTGCTCTGCTTGACATGTATGGGAAGTCTATTCCAGAGCATGGGCAGTCTCTAAACAAAAGGATGGGAAAACAAAGCTCAGTAGGTGAGCCTTAACTTTGCAGACATTTACATTCAAAGACCGGCACAGACCAGCCTTGATCAACCACAATGTAGACAGCCTGTCTTGGGCATACAGCTCATTTAACAGACATGAAACTTATAGTTTTAAACAGGCAGTGGGGGTCATCTGTAACACTGTGCAGTGGTTTTCAGAAGACAAAGAGTGCAAGTGGCCTAAAATGTGAAAGCACTGGTGTCATACATTTTCTTTACGTTCTTACTACATTCTTAACAATGTATTTTGTAATAACTGCTTTGCACTTTAAATGCTTATCCCTTGAATTAAATTTATCTTTTCTTGCCTGCAACAGAGTTGGGGCTGAATGGGGTCTTAGGACCAGCCCATTCATACAGCTGCAAACACAATTAATACATAAATAACGCTTCCAACAGTGTTACAAAGAAGCCATTGTAATGTGATAATGTTTCCTTAAATTAAGTAAATATTTTTGTTAAGCTGTACCTCTTGCTTTAAGGAGAAAGATAGCTGGCTGTATTAGTGAGAGTGGGTTTGTTTAATGAGGTACTGAATGTAATATAAAAACAGGGCTGAGAGAAGCAGAGCAGGAGAGTGTTTGTCATTTCTGGAAGGATACTTTTTCTTTGAACCAGACAGGTCTTGGAGACAAACTCATCCACTGTGAAGGAAGACCTTGAAAAAGAAGTTATAAATTGTTCCTGTCACAGAAATACAGACAGCTACTAGTAGAGATGACTTCCCAGAAGTAGGAGATTATGTTAAAAAAGCAAAGCCGCGGTGGTACAGTAGCAGCGTTGTTGCCTCACAGCAAGAAGTTCTCCTGCTCGATTCTCGACTGGAGTGCCTTCTGTGTGCAGTCTGCATGTCCTCCCCACGGTCGAGTGGCCTCCGAAAGACATGCGTGAATGGGCATGCCTTCGCTGAAGGTTGGATGTCAGGCTAGCAACTCGGCACCAAAAAAATCTACTGCCAATCATTAGCGGATCGGAGTTCTGCTGTGGCGACCCTTAACCAGGAAAAGCCGAAAAGACACAACAACAAGGAGATTATGTGAAAAGTATTAGCTGTGCATTTAGTTAAACCACAAGACTGTTTTTGCTTAGTAGAACCTGCCTTATTTTAATATGCATAAAGTGTCCCTATTTTTTACAAAGACTAAATGTCTCAGCTGCTTTAATCTTCTACAACATACAGTCATGCATTCAAAAAAAATATATACATGTGTGTGTGTGTGTGTGTGTGTGTATGTTTATATATATATATATATATATATATATATATATATATGTAAAAACGACCGGAGAAACTACAATGTAGAAAATAACTTATAAAAAACACAAACTACTGTACTGAACACTAGAGGCAAAAACAAAATTAAGAGAAACAGATATTTAGCGCTTTCATCCCTTTTATTGTTTCGTGGGACTTCTTCAGAAAAAAGTAAAAATACAGGATCTGGAAAGGAAAAGCTATTTATAGCTTAACAAAGTCGTAAAATTACAATTAACCAATGGTTAAGGTTAAACACAAGTAATGTCCAACAAGTAGGAGGTACAAGACAATGCTACCAATGAGTGGAAAGCATGTTTCATTACAGTTCTGACTAAAGAAGTTTTTATCATAGGTTAACAGGTAACATGCTGTATACAATTGCAAGTGAAGTAGAATTACACACAAACAATAAATGATGGGTTGAAGTCCTGTGTAGTTAACCAATGTGGTGGGTGTCCGCAGGGAAGTTAAAGTAGCTCATGTATGTGATCGTATTTCAACTGGTTATTACAACTCTTATAAAAAAAAAAAAAAAAAAAAGGTATTGTAATCTCAAAAGGCAAGCAACTATAGCAAAACAGTAAAATAATTCATGTAACATGAGGCTGCACACTATTAAACGTAAAATAGCCAGGTGAATTCAGTTTTACAAGAATATGGACGTCTGTATGGTTAAGTACAAGAAAGTCTTAAAAGAAAACTAAAACATGATAGGACAAGACGTCGCAACAAGGTGATTGCAAAATTATTATACAGTTCTGTATCATATAAGCAGGCATTTATTATATATTGCATATTGCAAGTATAAGTTCTTTACTGGTAAAACGACAGAACGTCAGGAGCGCCAGCGTAGGGCGCATTTGATATTGATATTGTCATTAAGTCCAGGGTATGAGTCAGCCCCTAAAAGGAGTTGCCACTTTAATTCTCTTACTTCCAGCAGAGAATTGCAGTCTCCGAAGAAAACATCAATTTGGTCCAGGACAAAGAATTTGAACCCATTGAACTGATGGCAATTGTGGCTGTGTCTACCTAAGGCATTGCTGTGGTCTTTGTTTCTGATGGCAGCTAGGTGTTCCTTAGTTCGATCGGAGAGTTTTCTGGTTGTTTTGCCGATATAGAAAGAGTTGCAGCTGGAGCAAATAGCTGCGTACACAACCCATTCAGAATGGCAGTGGAAATTAGTCTTGAAGGAGACTTTAAAGTTGTCACGGTTTCCAAGGAGCACGTAATCAAATCAACAAAGGTCGAGCACACACGATCGAGTTGCATGGTTCACTTGACCTTTGGACATGCGATATGCTGACACTGGGAAGGGAGGTCGCGCTTTAGTGAGAAACAGGGAATTAAGTCCATTTTCTCACTGTAGTGCGATCTTGGAGTTGGCATATTTAATGTGCAGGGGGTGTGAGGGCATAGCCCCCCCCGGCAAAATAGTAGAATTAATGTACCATTGACTGTGGAGTTCAACGGTACGTTGATGTGTATAACAGGAGGCGAGTGACGTCACCTCCTGCTATGTCGAATACATCAAACAATGGTTGTCAATGTATTCATTTTCGGTGTGGTTTTCTATTCGAAATTTTGGATTCAGCATTTCGGGTTAACATTTTATACGGCTGACCGAAGCTGGTTTGAAATTTCAATAGTAAACCTATATATTATAGGGGAACATGTGATTTAGTCAAGCGTGTGTGCACGTGTGTATGTATACACACACACACACACACACACACACACACACACACACACACACACACACACTCACGCAAAACAAAAAGGGAAGAAAATATACAAGGCAAACCTACAGGCCCTAACCGTTCATTCTTTAACCCTCTTTGACCTCCTATTCCTTCACAGAAGGAATGGTGCATCACATACCTGGTTAAAGGAAATGAATCTTCAACATATAAATAAGATACATTGGCATGACAGATTCATATCCCAGCATATCCTTCACCTTTGGAACAAACTTGCACTACATGTCAAGCAGAGCAGCATCCTCACATTGACAACATACCTTTGGAAACCGATCTCTCAGTCAGAATCTGGAAACGTATGTTAACAACAAACTATCCAGATCCAGGGATATATTCATTTCATTGTACTCGGTTCTCATCAGGTCGATCACTGAATATAATATGCCCCATTCAGCATATTCCTTTCCAAACACTTGTCACAAATGGAGCAAACACAATGCTCCCCCTTCCCCCAAAAATAAATAAAAAAATAAATCAAGAGCTTGAATTGGAAAAAGTTACTTGCACCACAAAACCTTGTCCCTCTTCTTGGCATCACACAGGGTACTAAGAGGTGACCTTTGCCTCGTAATACAGCTTCAATTGACCCCATCCTGACAAACACATTTGTAAGTCCAACAGCAGCATGAACATCCACTCAAATGATTGTGATCTCTTTTACAACATAAACAGAACTTGTTGGAGGGACAGATTATGTAGCACAGGGAATATCTCTTCTATGGAACAGTCTTCTACTCTACATAAAGGAAAGTATGTCTCTTACTCTATTTAAACGTAACTTGGATAGGAAACTGCAAATTCATTCCTTGGTTTAGTGTCCAAGTCCCTCATGGATAATGGCAAAGTACAGTTGTGTACACTTACCATAAATGCAGATGGTTGAGTGTATTCACTGTTGCAGTCATTACATTTGGGTTACCTGCTTGCAGGTAGCCCTCAGCTGACCTGATTATCAGAGTCTTGGGTCCTGCATCAGTTGCTGTCTCTTCTTCCATGATGTCAGGTAGTCAGGGGTATAAAGCATGCAGCCGACGCCATTACATCAGTTTATCTTGCCCCAGATGTCAGGTGCCCCCATAATGGGAAGCAATTATATAAACAGTTACACCTCCAACTATAAGCAAATACACCAGAAAGCTTAAATACAGTAAACAAGAAGAGAGGTATAGCAAACAGAAGTCAGGGAGCTGGAGGGAGGGTAACCAGGACTGCAACAGTGAATATACTCGAACATCTACATTTATGGTAAGTGTATACAACTGTACTATGTTCTTCATGTTTCACTGTTGCAGTCATTACATTTGGATAGATTTCCAAAGCTGAGGAAGGGAGGAGGCAATTAGAGAGCATTACGACCAGCTATTAGGCCCTGCAAGACTGCAGTGGCAAAAGCAGCTTTGGATTTAGAGAAAATAGGCAAGTGGTAATGCTTGGTGACGTTATGAACAGAACTCCAGGTAGTAGTTTCTAGGATGTCCCTGATAAAAACACCTCTGAGAAAGGCTGTTGATGTAGATGCAGCCCTGGTGGAATGTGATCTTATCCCCTGTGGGGTAGGTTTCCATGGTGCTTATAGCAGAAATTAATGCAATGGCCTATCCATTTACAAATAGTTTGCTTTGAAATGGCCTTCCCCTCTGCCCCTGCAGCAAAGATAAAGTACAGTTTTGTACCTAACATAAATGTAGATGTTCGAGTGTATACACTGCTGCAGTCATTACGCTCGGGTTATCCTGCCGTCAGGCGGTTCCCCAATAGGCCTGAGTTCCAAAGTCTTGGTCCGGCATCGGTTGCTGTCACCTCCTCCCTGACGCCAGTGCGACAGGGGTATATAAGATGCAGCCAACACCTCTTCAGTTTTTCTTGCCCCAGATGTCAGGTGCCCCCAAAAAGGTAGGCAATTCATATTGCTAATAAAACATACATAAGAAAAGCAATGAACAACCTTCAGTTACCAGCAAATACTCCCCACAGGTAGTAAAGGGTAGAAGACATAGGTATGTACCAGCAAATAAGAGGGGAAGGAGGGAGGGTAACCTGGACTGCAGCAGTGTATACACTCAAACATCTACATTTATGGTACGTACAAAACTGTACTATGTTCATCGTGTTACACTGCTACAGTCATTACACTTGGGTAGAATCCCAAAGCTGAGGTAGGGTGGCTGGTTCTATAAGGCATTAGGGGTGGCTATAAGGCCCTGCAGCACTGCAGTGGCAAAGCCAGCTCTGGATTTAGATAAATGGTAATGCTTGGTGAAGGTATGTACAGAACTCCAAGCTGCTGCTTCTAAAAAGTCCTTGGTAGGTACTCCTCTGAGGTAGGCAGTTGAAGCGGCTGTTGCCCTGGTGCAGTGAGATCTAATGCTGTTAGGTACAGGTTTCCCATGGTGTGTATAGCAGAAACGTATACAGTGACCTATCAATTTTGAAATAGTCTTTTCTGAAATGGCTTTTCCCTGTGCTCCTGCAGCGTATGCTACCAATAATTGCTCAGTTTTTCTGAAAGCTTTGGTTTTGTCCAAGTAAAAGCGTAACTGCCTGTGTATGTCCAAAGAATGCAGTAGTCTCTCCCCTTTATTCTGTGGATTTGGATAAAAAGTTGGCAAGTGAATAGTTTGGTTTAGAGCCACACTTGATACCACCTTTGGCATAAAAGTAGGGTTAGTTCTTAAAGACACCCTGTCTTGGTGGAAAATGATGAAAGGTTCCACTGCCATTAGTGCCTGTAATTCTGAAACTCTTCATGCTGATGTTATTGCTAGGAGTAGAGCAGTTTTCCAAGAGATATATTTTACATCTGCTGTGTTAGCTAGCTCAAAAGAAGGTAAAGTTAATTTTTCCAACACGAAGTTGAGGTCCCAAGTTGGAGTAGGTGCTCTACGGGGTGGTCTTATGTTTTTAGCCCCTCTGAGGTACTGTTTTAGCAAGGGATTAGAGAAAATTGGTGGATCCGTGTTGTAATGAGCAGAGATGGCAGAAGCGTGGATCTTGATGGATAAAAAGGTGAGGCCTTTGTCCAGCATCTCAGTTAAATATTGTAGTATCTGAAGAATATTCGGGACAAGAGGGTCAAGGCTGTGAGCCTGGTTCCAGGCACAGAATCTCTTCCATTTACCTGAATAGGCTTTCCTGGTACTAGGCCTTCTGGCCTCCAGAAAGACATCCATAACAGCTTTGGAGAGAGGCACTGCTTGCTTGACTAAGGAATCTTCCATGCAGCCAGGTTTAAAGTCTTTAGCTGGCTGTGAAGTATCTGATTGTTGTGCTGAGTCAGAAGATGCGGGATTTGAGGCAAAATCCAGGGTGGTCCTTGTGCTAAGTTCTTTAAGATTGGGTACCAGTGCTGGCATGGCCAGTCTGGGGCAATCAGGATCATCTTTGGCTCTTCTTGCCTGGCTTTTACGAGTACCTTTGGAAGGAGAGGTAGCGGTGGGAAAGCATATACTTGTAGGTTTTCCAGCTGAATGAGCGGGCATCCACTTTCCATGCTTGTGGATGGTAAGTCCTTGTGCAGAATTTCTATAGCTGGCAGTTCATTGGGGATGCAAACAGATCTATGTCCGGGCTCCACCATTTTTGTGTTATCATTCTGAATATTTGTGGATTCAATTCCCATTCGTGGGGATCCATGATGTTTCTGCGTATGTCGTCTGCCAGTATGTTTTTCTCTCCTGGCAGGAATTGTGCTTGCAGATGAACTTGATAGGTTAGAGCTGTGTTCCACAAGGTCATGGCTTGTCTGCAGAGGGGATAAGAGTGAGTGCCCCCTTGCTTGTTTATGTACCACATAACTGTGGTGTTGTCTGTCTTTAGTAGTAGTTGTCCTGGATGCAGAAGATCCTTGAAAGCTATAAGGGCATTTTGTACAGCTAGCATCTCTTTTTGATTGATGTGAAGATGCCTTTGTTCTGCGGGCCATTTGCCCTGAATACATTTTCCTGCCATGTGAACTCCCCAGGCATAATCCGATGCATCTGTTGTCAGTGTTTGCCTGGCTGTGGGTTGAGTGAAAGGCTTGTTGAGGTGACAAACTTGAGTTCGCCATCGAAACTCCTGTTGAAGGCAAGGAATTAGTGGTATAACTGTTTCCAAACTTTGACAGTGTTGAGACCAGACACTCTTTAGGTACCATTGTAGTTTCCTCATATGCAGTCTGGCATATGGAATTAGTAGTATGCAAGATGCCATGTAACCCAAGGCCTGCAGAATTTTTCTTGCAGGGAGTTGGGTTCTTATTGCCATTAACTGAAAATATTGAGTCAGTTGTCCTTGCTCGTCTGGGGTGAGATAAGCCATCTGGGCCATTGTATTCAAGCTGGCACCCAGGAATATTATCTCTTGTGAGGGCACTAGTTTTGATTTCTTTTCGTTTACTGTGTACCCTAGGCAACTTAACTTTTTTACAAACGCCAGATGCTTTAGAAGAATGTCCTTGCTCTCTGCTTGAATCAGGCAGTCGTCCAAGTACGGATAAATTTGAATTCCTTTCTGTCTGCAAAATGCAATTACTGGTGCCAGGCACTTTGTTAAGACCCTGGGCACAGTAGATACGCCAAAGGGCAGTGCAGAGAATTGGTAGTGCATTGAACCAGCTATGGATCTGAGGTATCTTCTGCAGTTTTGTCTGATAGGGACATGCAGGTATGCCTCCTTGAGGTCCAAGGTTACGAGCCAAGCTTTCTTGCCCAGCATGGGAAGAAGCTGCTCTAGTGTCAACATTTTGAATTTCGGAACATCCAGGTAAGTGTTTAGAGAAGAAAGATCCAGAATGGGCCTCCAGGTTTTGTCCTTTCTGGGAACCAGAAAGAGTCTTGAGTAAAATCCTTGTCCTTGCTCCTGTGGTGGTACCTTTTGAATAGCTCTCATGTCCATGAGTGCTGTAATTTGTTTTTGAGCCTCTGCCCATTGATTTGGTGGCAGATTTGGCATTCCTTTTAACCTTGGCAGAGTGTGAAAGTGGAACCTGTAACCTTGAGATACAATGTTGAGAACCCATTTGTCTTTGGTGATCATATGCCAATTGTGATAGAAAAGTGCCAGTTTTCCTCTCAAGGGGGCTGCCAAGACAGAACTGTTTGGCAGCTGTAGTGGGAAGTCATTGGGGCTGTTTTTTATATGGTTGAGGCCTGTCTTCCCCTTCTTTCTGACCTGATGCACCCCTTTGTCGAGGCCTGTAAGGACCTTGTGGTTGACCTCTACCTCTTGGACGTCTGCATCTGCCCCTTTGAGGTCTGTCTGTTAACTGGAAAGGACCAATTCTTTTTTGGCCAATTTCTGCCAAATCGAGGAGGCTGAACCTGTAAGAAATCCTTCACCGTTTGCATAGATTTTGCCTTATTCTCCATTTTCTTTAATACCTCTTCTGCCTTAACTCCAAATAACACATCCTGCTGCAAAGGTGCATCCAATAGTTTTGCTTTAACATGACCTGGTAACATATGTTCTTTTAACCAAGCATGTCTTCTAATGACAGAAACTGTAACTGCTGCTCTACAGGAGGCCTCTAAAGAATCAAAACCACATTGCAAAGCATGTTTTCCCACTTGTTCAGCTGCATGCAATAAATCTTGCATTTCCTTAAAATTAGGAGGATCTGATTCTGGAAGCATTTTTTGTTTCAACTGATACATCAAAAATTGCTGATATTTTAGCATGTGAAACTGGCAATTTAAGGCCCTCATTGCTAAAGTTGCAGATGTATATACTTTCTTCCCCCATCTGTCTAATGCTCTGGAATCTCTGTCAGAGGGGACTGGATTCTTTGTTGATGAGGCCTTAACCCCTTTGGGTCCCTGAGAAATAGTTTCAGGGTCAGCAACAGGGCTTTTATAAAGACATTTGTGAGAGTCAGGGACTCTGTAGTATCTGTCAGGCTTAACTGGGGCTGGAGGTAAAGAATCAGGATTTAAGCTAGATTCAGTATACACATCATCCACAATATCTAACACTGGCGGAATAGCAAGGGGGTCTGTGTTGAGGTAATAAAAGAAAGTCTGTGAGCCTTTTCTTGGATTCTGAGTAATCCTGGCCTTCCCAATGGAAATGCTCCCTCATGGAATGTAAGGTTTCCCCAAAGGAGTAGTCCTCAGGCGGAGAGGCTGAAGGAATTGATTCCTCAGCATCAGAATCCTCATAAGGGGGTAAGGAGTATCCTGGGTCTGAGGATGAGTCTGAAGAGATGGATACCTGGTCGGATGAGTCATAGTCTGCATCCTGTCTAGGCCTTTTATCAGGAGGGGGATGGGACCCCCTGATCAGCGTGATTAGGTCTTCGGCCATTTTGAGCATTTATTTCTTAGGCATGGAGGCTTGTCCTGGAGAATGCTGTATTTGTTTCTTTGTTTTTAAAGGAGGTTTAGACTTAGCAGAAGATTTAATGCTTAACTGAGTAGGTCTGAAAACACCCTCTGAAGCTACGGGTTGTTCAGCTACTCCGGATCCCTCTGTAGGGTTAGTTTCGGTAGGCTGAAAATCTTGTGCGTCCGAAGGCCCAGCCATCTCCACGTGGGAGTCAGAGGCGGCCTGTGGTTCTAAAGAAGCAGTCGTCAGGGGCTGCAAAGGTGCCTCGCTGAAAACCGGCGACTGGCCTAGAAGAGGCTTCGCCGTCAGTTTTGGGCCTTAGATGCCTATCCTTGTCTTTGCGATTTTTATGTATGCTAGTCGTCGGAAGTTCAGACGGCATGGTGTAATTGAATTTTCTGCCAAAATAATGCTGGGCAAAATCAAACCGATGTTTAATAGTGCGCTTGTTAAACCTAGCACAAAACCGACAACCAGTGACGTCGTGGTCTGGGCCTAGGCATGTGATACAATAAGAATGGAAATCCTTATGAGGTATTTGCTTCCCACAAGAAATACAGTTATTAACTTTTACTGACATCGGTCTGAGGCAAGAAAAAGTTTCCCCAACGGGGTACTTAGCTTTGTAGAAGACTTCGGTTCTGGATTCGGAATGAAAATCTCAGGAGTAGGCCGACCGGCACTTGCGAACTGCTTTTGCTTCAGGCACCGCGCGACAAGAAAGACGGAAGAAAATGGCGTCGGCTGCAGCTTATATACCCCTGTCACACTGACATCAGGGAGGAGGCGACAGCAACTGACGCCGGACCAAGACTTTGGAACTCAGGCCGACTGGGGAACTGCCTGACGGCAGGATAACCCGAGTGTAATGACTGCAGCAGTGTAACATGATGAACATCTAACAGTTGTTCAGTTTTTCTGAGAGGTTTAGTCCTGTCCAAATAAAATCTAAGCTGTCTGTGCACGTCCAGCGAGTGCAGTATTCGTTCTCCTTTGTTCTGTGGATTAGAAAAGAAGATGGCAAATGAATGGACTGATTAAGGGCCACACTGGATACCACCTTGGACATAAAGGAAGGATTGGTCCTGAGGGACAACCTGTCTGCATGGAAGATGATAAAGGGCTCTACTGCATTGAAGGCCTGTAATTCAGACACTCTTCTTGCTGAAGTGATGGCTAGAAGGAAGGCTGTTTTCCAAGAAAGGAATTTCAACTCTGCAGTTGCAGCTGGCTCAAAGGGAGGTAGAGTGAGCTTTTCCAATACAAAGTTAAGGTCCCAGGCTGGAGTAGGGACTCTCCTGGGTGGTCTTAAATTTTTGGCCCCTCTGAGGAATTGCTTCAGCAGGGGGTGAGAGAAAAAGGGTGGCTCCGTATTATAATGTGCTGGAATGGCAGAGGCATGAATTTTAATAGAAGAGAAGGAAAGGCCCTTGTGAAGCATCTCTGTTAAGTATTGAAGAAGATGTGGTAAACTGGGCACTGTTGTGCCCATCCCCTGAGTTTGGCTCCAGGAACAGAATCTTTTCCACTTTTCAGCATAGGGTTTTCTAGTACCAGGCCTCCTTGCCTCCAGAATGACATCCAGCACTTGCTTACTGAGGGATGGTAATGGAGAGCTCATGTAATTAGCCAGGCTGCAAGGTTCACAGTTTGAAGCTGGGGGTGCAGAATCTGGCCCTCCTGCTGGGACAGCAGGGAAAGGATTTGAGGCAGGTGTCATGGTTCCAGCAGTGACACACTGTGCAAGAGGGGGTACCAGTGTTGGCGTGGCCAGTCTGGTGCAATGAGTATTGTCCTTGGTTTCTCCTGTTTGATCTTTAGTAGAACTTTGGAGAGGAGAGGCAGAGGGGGAAAGGCATAAACTGAGAGGTTTTTCCAGGTGAAGGACAGGGCATCCACTTTCCAAGCTTGTCTGTGGGGAGTCCTTGTGCAGAATTTGTCCAATTGGTAGTTCTGAGGGGAGGCAAACAGGTCTATATCTGCTCTCTCCCATTTGTTTCTCAACATGTCAAATATCTTTGGTTCCAGTTTTCACTCGTGTGGGTCCATGAGATTTCTGCTTAGGTCGTCTGCCAGAGAGTTTAGCTTGCCTGGCAGGAACTGAGACTGTAGGTGCACCTGGTAGCTCATGGCTGTGTTCCACAGAGCCATGGCTAGTCTGCAGAGGGGGTATGAGTGGGTTCCCCCCTGCTTGTTTATGTACCACATAACAGTGGTGTTGTCTGTTTTTATCAATAATTGTCCTGGAAGGATGTGGTCCTCGAAGGCTGTGAGCATTCTGTACAGATAACATTTCTTTTTGACTGATATGAAGGTGCATTTGACTCTGGTTCCATTTGCCCTGAATGCACTGCCCTGCCAAGTGAGCCCCCATACATAGTCTGATGCATCTGTTGTTAGGGTTTGGGTGGCAGAGGGTAGAGTGAATGGCAGCCACTTGTTGAGGTAGCAGGCCTCTGCCCACCAAAGAAATTCTGTCTTTATACAATGGATGATAGGAATCACTGATTCTAGGTCCTGAGAATGTTGACACCATAGGCTTTTTAGATACCATTGTAGTTTCCTCATATGCAGTCTTGCATATGGAATTAGTAGGATGCAAGATGCCATGAACCCCAGAGCTTGCAGTATTTTCCTTGCAGTTAGCTGGGTCTTTGTGGCCAGTAATTTGAAGTAGGCTGTCAGATAAACTTGTTTCTCTGGCGTGAGGTAGGCCATCTTTGAAGTTGTGTTCAAGCTTGCTCCCAGGAATACAATTTGTTGGCAGGGTACTAGATGAGATTTCTTTTCATTTAATGGTGTACTCCAGTGAGGTTAGCAGTTTCTTTACAAATGCCAGATGATTTAATAGTATGTCCTGGATTTCTGCCTGAATTAGACAATCGTCCAGGTATGGGTATATTTGACTATTTCTTTGCCTACAAAATGCAATGACTGGAGCTAGGCATTTTGTAAATACCCTGGGGCAGTAGATAAGCCAAAGGGCAGTGCAGCAAACTGATAGTGCATGTAGCCTGCTCTGAAGCGTAGGTATTTTCTGCAAGAATCCCTTATTGGGATGTGCAGGTAGGCTTCCTTTAACTCCAATGTTGCCAACCAGGCATTTTTGCTTAGCATGGGAAGCAGCTTATGAAGAGTTAGCATTTTGAATTTTGGAATTACCAAAAAGGTGTTTAGGATAGATAGGTCCAGGATAGGACACCAGGAGTTGTCTTTTCTGGGAACCAGGAAAAGTCTGGAGTAAAAACCTTGTCCCCATTCTTCTGCTGGGACGGGCTGAATAGCCCCTATACTTAGAAGAGAGAAAACCTGCTGCTGAGCCTCTGTCCACTGATTTGGG
Organism: Protopterus annectens; assembly: GCF_019279795.1. Classification (NCBI taxonomy): domain Eukaryota; kingdom Metazoa; phylum Chordata; order Ceratodontiformes; family Protopteridae; genus Protopterus; species Protopterus annectens. The sequence continues at coordinate 1,104,818,141 of NC_056741.1, forward strand.
GGTGGGTCTGGCCAACCTGTTGGGGTTGGTAAGGTGTGGAAGTGGAATCTGTATCCTTGGAAAACTATATTTAAAACCCATTTTTCTTGGGTAATGAGTTCCCAGTTTTTTGCATGCAGGGCCATCTTTCCCCCTAAAGGTGCGGTCAGTTGAGCAGGGCTTCGAAGGTTTAAGGTTAAGTCATTGTGACAGTTTACCATAGGGGGGAGGCTTACTACTTCCAGCTTTGGAAGTGGGAGCCTCCCCACTGCTTAGGTTTGTGAATACCTTGAGACTGTGGCCTAGGTGGTCTGCTGTTCCTGGATTTGGACTGAGAAGGCCTGGAAAAGACAGGAAAGGACCAATTCTTAGAAGGCCAATGCCTACTAAATCTGGGAGGCTGTACTTGCAGGAAATCTTTAACAGTTTGCATAGATTTAGCTTTTTCCTCCATCTTTTTAAGAACTACTTCTGCTTTGTTGCCAAACAGGTGGTCTTGGTTTAAGGGAGCATCCAGTAAAATTTTGGCTTTAACATGATCTGGCAGAGTTTGCACCTTAAGCCAAGCATGCCTTCTAAGAACAGACCCAGTAACAGCAGCCATACAAGATGCCTCTAAGGAGTCAAAACCACACTGCAAAGTATGTTTACCAACTTATTCAGCAAAATGCATTAAATCCTGTAATTCTTTATTTTCAGCACAGTCAGGAATCAACATCAATTTCTGTTTAAGTAATCCAATAACATGCTGCTGGTACTTTAACATATGGAACTGGCAGTTTAAGGCCCTAATGGCCAAAGTAGCAGAAGTGTATACCTTCTTACCCCATCTGTCCAGGGCCCTGGAATCTCTATCAGAGGGTTAGGATTTTTGGCAGTAGTAGCCTTAATGCCTTTGGATCTCTGTGAAATGGTCTCTGGGTCCGCAGTAGGATTCTTAAAGAGGAACTTGTGAGAATCAGGTACTCTGTAATACCGGTCAGGTTTCCTGGGAGCCGGAGGTAAGGTGTCTGGGGCCAGGCTAGATTCCAAGAAGGCATCATCTACAATGTCCAGTACAGGGGGGATAGCTAAAGGCCTGTGTTGAGGCAGGAGTAAGAATTCCCTAGGCCTCTTTTTGGAGTCAGAGTAATCCTGGCTTTCACAGCAGAAATGCTCCCTAAGAGTGTGCAAGGTTTCACTAAAAGAGTAATCTTCTGCAGGGGAAGAAGAGGGAATGGAGTCCTCTGCATCAGAATCCTCACAGGTAGATAAGGGCAAATCCTAGTCATCAAAAGAAACAGAAATTTCAGAATCCTAATCAGAAGGAAAAATCAGTTCTAGGTCTCTTAGAGGGAGAAGAGTGGCTTCCCCTAATTAGAGTAATAAGGTCTTCAGCCATTCTTATCACTTGTTTTTTTAGGCATATGGGCCTGACCATGCGGTTTGGATGTCGGTTTTCTAGGCGTGGATCGAGTTTTAGGCCTTGAAGAAGAAGATGGCATTGGTTTGATATGCAAGTCAGTAGGGCCTGAATACACCCTCAGAAGCCAGTGCCTGCAGAGCAGCTCCGGACCCATCCAAGGTAAAGACGTCCCCAGGTTCCATAGTCGAAGAAGCATCTCGCGGCATACCGGACTCTGAATGGGTCTCAGTAGAGGTCTGCGAATCTGAACTAGCGGGTATCAGGGGCTGCGAAAGCATCTCACTGAGTACCGGCGAATTGGCGACTAACTTAACGGAAGTGTCGTCGGCAGCTTTGGACCTATGCAGTCTGTCTCTGTCTTAATCTTTACATTTTTTCGGAATGTCGGTAGTCGGATGGCTTACTAAACAGAGTATCGAAATAGTTAGATGCGAAAATGAACCGACGACGAATGGTACGAGGATTGAATAAGGCACAAAACCGACAGCGAGGGACGTCGTGATCTGGGCCAAAGCAAGGAATGCAGTACGAATGAAAATCTTTATGAGGTATTTGCTTTCCACAAGTAATACAATTGTTAACTTTTACTGACATCGGTTTAGAACAAGAAAAAGGATCCCAACTGGGTACTTAGCTTTTTTGAAGACTTCAGTTCTGAAACTCGAAAACGAAAATTTCAGGAGTCGGCTGACCGCCACTTGCGAACTGCTTCTACTTTGGGCACCGCACGGCAAGAGAGACTGATGTAATGGCGCCGGCTGCATGCTTTATACCCCTGACTACCTGACGTCATGGAAGAAGAGACAGCAACCGATGCAAGACCCAAGACTTTGATAATCAGGCTGGCTGAGGGCTACCTGCAGATAACCTAAATGTAATGACTGCAACAGTGAAACACTAAGAACATCAAGTAAATGGCCCACCATATCCTTGTTCTGCCTGCCTCTGGGTTATTTGTATACAATTAAGAAGTATGTACTCACCATAACATTCCATGTGTGTTGTCATTTTTCATTCTTCCTCATCTAATGGGTTTGGATTTGATTCGGCCAGTTCTATCATATCATCGGATCTAAGAACTCTCGAGTTTTTCCCTTTTCCCACAATGCCCCACCAACCTAAAACACCTCAGATCTAGTTTGCTGCCAGTAGCTATGAAGGGACAACCCATTATATAAATTAACAAAGGTAAAAAGGAAAAGAGAAACTCGAGCTCAAACAAGTAACACAAGTTTAAAGCACAACGAAAGTCCCAGTATGACCAAATAAAGTTTAATACAAAACAAAGTAGCACTCTAGCGCCTCGGCAAAACATAAGCCTTCAAGGAGTACCTTCATCATTAACAAACCCTACTATTTATACCCCACAGTTGCCAATCAAACAATTATACAATAAAATAATTTAATAATTACACATTTAAAATTTTTTCTAAAATTAATAAGATTAGATCTGAAGTAGTGGGAGATTATTATTGCTCAACAGAATGGGTGATTTACGCGATTAAATGTAGTTGCAATAAGTACTATATAGGGCAAACTAAGTGAATGTTTAAAAAGAGACTATTAGAATATCTAAGGGACATTAGGTTAGATAAAATAGAGACTCCTTTAGCCCAGAATTTTAAATTGTACCATAATAGTGATTGTGCAGGTTTAAATGAGACTATTTTAGAACAGGTACAAAGAGATGGGGACAGTGATTACATAAGAAATCTGTTGTTATACAAAGAAACACTTTTTATATTGAAATATGGTACCCTGGTTCCACAGGGTCTGAAAACAGACTGCTGTTGGAAGTGTGTTACTTAGTGTTACATGCTATGTATCTTTAAATTGGAGTGTTTTAAATGTGCAATTATTAAATTATTTTATTGTATAAATGTTTAACTGGCAACTGTGGGGTATAAATAGTAGGGTTTGTTAATGATGAAGGTACTCCTTGAAGGCTTATGTTAAGCCGGGGCGCTAGAGTGCTACTTTGTTTTGTATTAAACTTTATTTGGTCACACTGAGACTTTTGTTGTGCTTTATATCTTTAGATTATTGTTGTTTGGCGAAGTAACAGAGGTTTCTATACAACCCTTAGACATTTCCAGAAGCCAAAGGCGGGGGGTAGGTGTGTGGAAAGTTGAGGAAGAATGAAAATGGACAGCAGAGATGGAACGTTATAGTGAGTATGTAACTTTTTTATCTGATGTTGTCCTTTTCATTCATTCCTTAACTGATGGGACAGAGTCCCTCAGCTACTGTAACCTTGGGAGGCCCTCATGTAAGGATATTCAGGAGTACTGTAGAGCCAAAGGCTGTTCTGTTCTGTTCCTGGAAATCAAATCTAATTTGTAATGAGCAATAAAGGTGTAAGAATTAGTCCAAGTTGTGGCTGCACAAATGTCATCTATTGAAGCCCTTGACCAAAAGGCTGAAGAAACCCCCATAGACCTCGTGGAATGAACCGAAGGAGGCTTGGGCAAGGAGAGACCTTTTCACCATAAATAAAGGAGATACATTCAAACCATTTTGCCAGAGTAACTTTGGAAACTGGTTTGCTCAATCTGTTAGGAGACAACGAAACAAATAGCTGGTTAGCTGCATTATGGAACGGTATATACATATACATAGATACAGATTTCATATATATATATATATATATATATATATATATATATATATATAGAGAGAGAGAGAGAGTCATATTTAAATAAGAGAAAATAGGAGGAGAAAAGCTACCAATAATGGTAAGCAGAAATACTCCGAAGAGTAAAGAGAAATACCAACAATGGTACTGATAAGGGTACTGAAGAACAGCAGCCAAACAAGATCAGAAAACAGTTAGATTTAGATTAAAGATTGTGAGAGGGAGGAAGAAAAGGGTAAAATATAGAAGTTAGAAATATAAAGTAACACGACCAAACAGGAAATGAAAAACATGAAAAACTCCAAACACTCAACAGCAAATAAATTCACATCTTAAGCTAATGGCAGCAAATGAAATCTGGTGCATGTTAAGTTGGCAGTGTATTAAGGGTAAAGGGAGGTGCTCAAGAGTTCTTGGATCCAATGCTCTTGTGGAACTCGGCTGTGTCGGATCGGAGTCTTGGATCTGGACCCATCAGTTGAGGAATGAATGAAAAGGACATCAGATATACAGGCTATAAACTTCCATGGGAATGTAAAGCTATGCTTCTTAAGACCCTCACACATCAACAATCTATTAAGTACCTATAAATCTTTCCAATTTCACAGTAAACCTAAACAATTTGATGAACAGCCTTAAGTTATCTCCTGGGCTACATTATCTTGCCTTCCTTGAGGCAGGTGGAAACCTATATGTAAGGGTTTTAGTTAGGCTTGTAACAGTCTGCAAACTGACTGTGTAGTACTTACTTATAAACCTACAAAAAAATATGGCCACTAGAGTGGATCAGCAGGGCAAAATCTCAGGTATTAGATTAATGCCCTACCTCCAACAAAGGGGGACTGTATTAGTCCTTCTAATGTGCTGACTATTCCCGCCTCTTGGCTGGTGATTGTTCTGAAAGTTACCAAAGTCACACTGGTTACTTCCAGATCTCTGGTTGTTTTTCTGATGGCCATGGTAAAGTCAGTGATATGTCCTAGAAAATATGTACTGCAGATTTTCGTATTTAACACCTGGTCTATGTTTACTCATCGAATGGCACGTTCATTGAACAGTCATTCATTGCACACAAAGCATCAAATGCTCCTTTCCTCGAAGAGGCATATGATTGTAAATAAAAACATCGAACGATCATAGCTGGCCAACAGAAAGGAAACAACACATAGTACGTACTTGCAGGTAAGGTAGGGATAAGGAAACTTTCCTTTTCCCACTGCAGTGTGATCATGGAGCTGGTATATATAATCAGTGGGGGAGGGGTGCAGCTCCCCACATACGGAGGATTCGGTGAACAGTAGACCCTCCTAATGTTGGGTGCTGTGCCCACCACAAATTATATATACACCTCCGAGATCGTACTACAGTGGGGAAAGGGCAACTTTCCTTACCCTACCATACCAATATGTCCGTACTATGCGCCATTTTCAAAGAACAACAATAATCATTATGAAAATCAACAGATGACAAAACAATAATAAAGACATGCAGTTTTCTGTAACTGGAAGGGCAAGCCAAGAAAAAATAGTAATGCTTAGGACATGTCAGTTCAAAGCTGGAGAACTCTCCAGAACAAAGATAAACATGTAATTGACTGACATGAACAGTTGCCTGGGATAACTGGTAGATGAAAACAACTAACAATAACTTACATTTAGAAAACAAGCTGCAAACTTTTTCTTAAAGGTATAATGATTTTTAAAAAGCCTGGAAAAGTTTCTTTGATGCTTAGCTACAACAAATGGGAAAAGTGATCTACAGGGAAGGCTATTTTACAGAGCACTGTGGGTAAAACATGAAGAGCTGATACCCTTTAAAAAATTCAGATGCTGATCTACTTCATGGCATTAGTCCTTCTGTTAACAATCTTAATGAAGATGGATGTTATACAAATGTGCAAATGCATAAAAATACATCACAGTACATAACCATACAAAAAAAAAGGACTGCACATGGAGATGCTCATATCAGTAGGCTCCAATCTTTTACATTGTCAAACAAGAACAAAACCCAAAAACAAGGCAACCAAAGGAAAGTGCAACAGGCAGCCTGAACTGCAGCAGTTTCTACATAATTTACCATCTTTGTTTATTGGCATACTGAGAAACTTGCCATTTGGTATAATGGAGAGACTTTATCACTGAAAGCATGTTTAAATAAGCAGTCACTGAAATGTAAAACACATAAGCTGGTTTCTCAAGTGGAAGATCAACAGAGTTAACTATTTAAAGAACTGAACTATTTTATTTTTGTTTTATTTTGCTTATTTATCCTTTTTTTTATTTAGTCCCACCAGGTATGTATTTTTTTAAAGATACATCAATTACATACAAGATTTTAATGGCAATTAGCCTTAATGATATATTGCACAAGAGGTCATAATGATTCTGCATGTTGGCAATGGTGATAGATGGTGGCTAATGGGACAATCTGCCTGTTTAGAATGAAGGGCTACTGATTCATTATATTTCTGACATTATACTTTTCTGTATGTTTGATTTCATTTTAGAGGTATCTCAGACCAACTACACATAACCCCTCCTCCAAAAATGTTTTTATTGGAATGGAATACATTTCTTTTGTTAACGTTTCTCAGACAAAGAATAAAGGAATAAGTTCAGTGACCTCTACAGAAATAAAGGAAAAAAATCAGAGGAGTAATGTTCTTCCCTTGTGTGTTTCCCTTATGTATGTGAGTCAATTTTCTTTTCCACCCTTCATTAAATTCCTTTAGTGGTTCCTAATGTATTACTCAAGTATTTTCTTTTCTTTCCTTTTCCACACATAATATACTGCATTTTTACTGGAAAAGCACAAACATATAAAGTCTTACCTTTGTGCCTGGCTTTAACCCCTCAAGTTGTTTTGGTTTTCTGAAGGTCCGATGATGTTGTAGCTTGTGTTCAATTTTATCCTTCGCATACAGGAACTGCAGTCTACACTTACTGCAGGGATATACACTTTTCTTCTGAAAGCAGGAGGACATGAAACATTTGGCTCTTTCAATAAACATGTACTACAATGTTTATAACCACAAATATTCTCACTACATACTATTTACATGGGACCCCTGCGAGTTCAAGTATGCAGTCTTGGTTACTATGTGTGAAAAAAAAATCACACCTTCCAGTATTTCACTGCATTCAGTACAGATTACAATGACTTCTACTCTCAAAAAAAAAAAAATACAATTTCGGCACTGTATTCTCTGCAATTATATGGCACACTAGAAGACATTAATGTCACCAGTCTTCTTTACTATTCCCATTCAAAATGCTACCTTTTTAAGTTTCAGGTTAAAAATTAGTGCTCAGGTTACCAAGCAATTAAAGAAACAGATAAGGCACCAAGCATTTACCATGCCCTGCTTTCACAAAAACGGAAGTATCCAATCTGTGCAACAACAAAAAAAAAAAAAAATCTTTTAAGTCCACCAAGGGGAAACATTTGTACTTGCTGCAAGGGCAGGTTCTTGCCCATAAACATGGTCACGAAAGTAAGCAGCTACAACAACTGTAACACTGACTGCTGAAAATGTGACAAAAATAAAGCACCAACCCAGCAAATCTTAAACATCTTATGACATCCATCTGATTGGACATACCAAGCTGCTTGATCTATCAGAACCTGTAACATAATTTCCTGGTACAAGCAGCACTTATACCTGATGTCTCATGAAGTGCTGCTGATAGGCACTACCATTTTTGAAAACCTTCAGGCAGTAAGGACAAAGCAGGTTCTTGGTGTCTTCATGAGTCATGCGAAAATGGGTGTCCACATCAGAATACAGTGATGACCGAAACTGACAGACCTATTTAAGGGAAAGAAACAGTAGTAATAAATAGATGTGTAAGAAAGAGCTCAAGTTATAGTTAACTGTAACACAACAAGCATAAAATGCTTACAATCATAAATCAAACATATCAATAAATAAATATATACTAATCATATCATCTTAACTATAAAACATCCTTCTCTACTGATTAACTATTGGGATTTACTGTTCTGATATCCCTAGCTCAGCACAATTTCAAATCTTCTCCATTTCCCCTGCAACACTGTCATGATGTTCCATGTAAGACCAGAGTCCAGCCCTTGAGCTCTCCAGGCAAAATCCCTTACAGTGACTTAGACCAAATACCAAAAGAGAAAAAAAAACGCATACATAAATATTAAAAAATTGCCTGAGTTGCACTAAAATCTCTATGCAGATATTGGAAAGAGAGTTCATCCAAACATATGGCATAAGGTGTAAAGATAATCACACACTACCAGTGCATCTCATCTAGGGGCTTTTTACACTGGGCAACAGAGTTGTGTCTGAAAAAGATTCCAGGACCAGCCCATCCATCCAGAAGAATCTCAATCAACAAAATGCATGCCTCCCTCAGAGGCTGAAGTCTGAGGAGAACCAAAAGGCAACAACTCGAGCTCAGAAGGCCAAATCACTGGCATTGAAATGGTTTATAAAGATCTGACCCTAGATTCACATTCCAAAGTAATAACACTTAGTGAATTTGTAAAATGATGACAAAGTAGCCAAAATATCTGCAATGGAAATATTTTGGAATCAAGCACTGGAAGTGACTACACCTCTAGAGAAGTGGCCTTTCACAGTAGCTCATCCCAGATCTGATGCCTGAAAAAAGTCACAGTGCAGTTACCAAGCCATGTGGACAGGGTTTCCTTAACCACTACAAGTCCCTCTTGACTTGCAGCAATGGAGGCAAATAACTGGTCTGTCCCACTGAAAAATACACCTTCAACAGGTGAAGTCTTAGCATAGCATATCCTAAATATGTTCATAGGTGTGTAATAGGCTAATGGCCATGGAGCCTTTACAAGCCCAGCCCACAAAAGTGCCCTGGCATCATGCTGTCAGACGTTAGTTCCCAGTGCCTCTATCAAGTAGAGCCACTGGAGTGATCCCCGGGGTGAACTTTCTATTTCCCATCCACTCATCAAGATTTCTCTTGAAGAGAGCCACAGGAAATGAGCCACTTGTCTGATGTGATCTGTCCATTTTGCTAGTGCTCCTTGTCTCAAGCTTTTTGAGAAACAACTACCATCATCCTCTTGAACTAATTCTGCCTTCAGATTGAGTTTGTCAACTATGTAGTCATAAGGAACGGAACTGATATTACAACAATGCATGAGCAGTAAATTAAGGAAGAACAACATGGCTTCAAATGTAGGTGCACCAGGTCTTTCCTGAAAGATGATAATTTGGATAGGGGAAAGGAGTGAGTGAGGGAGGTTGTATCAAATGGTCTAGGAAGAAAAAGATCTAGTGTGACATTAAGTATATAATCTTCAATATCCTATATCATTCGGTCTGTTTGATCTGACTGACAGGGAACAGTCTCAAGCTACCTGAATTCCTATGTGGCATCATAATAGAATACCTTTGAGAAATTGTAGCTCCAAAAGAGGCAACAGATTGAGAGATTATATCTAGCTTGTAATTTTAGAAACGTATGCCATGTAGCCCATGCTGCTGCACATACCTCGCAACCTGGAATTACCAAAAATCTTCACAAAGGCCAGTGAAAAGTAGGTACAAGTGGCCAAAAATCTGGACACTAAATAACAAAATTTGCATACATAATTATGTAACCCCACCCAATACAATGGAATTGTGGGATACCAACATTCAAAATGCAAATTGAAGAACAAACAAAATCTTCTTCTTCTTTTGGCTGCTCCCGTTAGGGGTCGCCACAGCAGATCAACTGTTTCCATTTCCTCCTGTCCTCTGCATCTTGCTCTTTCACACCAACCACCTGCATATCCTCTCTCACCACATCCATAAACCTTATCTTAGGCCTTCCTCTTTTCCTCTTACCTGGCAGCTTCATCCATAGCATCTTTTTCCCAATATACTCTGCATCCCTCCTCAGCACATGTCCAAACCAACATAATCTTGCCTCTCTGGCTTTGTCTCCAAACCTTCCAACCTGGGCTGACCCTCTAATATACTTATTCCTAATCCTGTCCATCCGCATCACACCCAGTGCAAATCTTAACATCTTCAACTCTGCCACGTCAAGCTCTGACTCCTGCCTTTTTGTCAATGCTACTGTCTCCAACCTGTATAACATAGCTGGTCTCACTACCCTCTTGTAGACCTTCCCTTTCACTCTTACTGGTACTAGTCTGTCACAAATTACTCCTGACACTCTTCTCCACCCACTCCATCCAGCCTGTACTCTCTTCTTCACCTCTCTTCCACACTCACCATTACTCTGAACTGTTGATCCCAAGTACTTAAACTCATTCACCTTCGCCACCTCTACTCCTTGCATCCTCACCATTCCTCTAGCCTTCCTCTCATTCACACACATATATTCTGTCTTAGACCTGCTGACGTTCATTCCTCTTCTCTCTAGAGCATATCTCCATCTCTCCAGGGTCGTCTCCACCTGTTCTCTACTCTCACTACAGATCACAATGTCATCTGCAAACATCATAGTCCACGGGGACTCCTGTCTGACTCGTTTGTCAACCTGTCCATCACCATTGCAAATAAGAAAGGGCTCAGAACTGATCCTTGATGCAATCCCACCTCCACCTTAAACGCATCCATCACTCCCACAGCAGACCTCACCGCTGTCACACTACCCTTGTACATATCTTGTACCACTCTTACATACTTCTCTGACACTCCCGACTTCCTCATACAATACCACAACTCCTCTCTAGGCACCCTGTCATATGCTTTCTCTAAATCCACAAAGACACAATGCAACTCCTTCTGACCTGAAGAGCAGACAAAATATTAACACAAAATATAACCAGAATAACAGTGTTTTATTAACATTTGAACTTGTATAAAACTGAAATGCAATTTTCTTTTATAAAAATGGTACTTGCGTATTATCGCAACCAGATATTTAACGGCAACAGCGGTTGCCTAACAATTAAGAAGAAATGGTCATTACAGTTGTAGAAATGTTGAGTAATGTGTGCACAACAGTCTTTTCTCATGTAGTGATATGAATAAAACATAAAAAAAAGTACTGCTCATGTTTCTGTCTGCAGCTCACTGGCTGCATTTATGTTATTTTTAAGTCCGCCTGATGCACGTTTCTTTGTTGGATGACATGTAACCCACTGAAAAATAGAATAAAAAGGAAAAGGAACCCTAATGGGGCACGTATCTTGAAGACATAGGCTTGTTACAACCAGCAAAGCGAAGGGCGTTCAAACTGACATATGATAATGGTGTTCAGACTGGCTGCAACAAAGCTCAAAGTTGGGAGCGTTTATACAGAACCTTTATGCCCTACGCTTGGGTGAGAAGCATATGTCTGATGTATAACACTCCTAGGTAATAAATGGTTTGGTTTACTGGCTGGATATTGGGTTATCCTTGGCAGGAGATCCCAGGGATGATGAATATTATTAACAGTGATATGAAAGACATTCCTTGTTGGTACATGCATAAATATAGCATCAGCAGGTATTTCCTCTGGAAAACAGTAATCCACATTCTTGTGCTTCAAGCAAATGATGTTCACAGAATTTCCTCTTAGCCACCTGCATGTATACCCTCTGCAGTGACTTGATCCTTTCTATGGGGTGCAGCAGTAGCACTGGAGTTGATTATAATTAAGGGGATGGAGGGCTTCTCCTTTAAATCTCTTCATAACCACTGTGGTAGCTATAGCCCACAAACAAGAAAATAACTTGTTTCAATTGCAATTTAATGTAAAAATTTGCTTTGTATATTTGGTCTATAGAAGGCTGTTCCTTCAAAAGTAACTCATTCAGACTCAGTCCATCATAACTCTAAATCAGTCACCCTCTTGCAATTTCAAACTGATACACTGCCATGCCTCACTGCTCTATATTGATTATTCCTGCTTATCTTATCACATTGTGGTTCTATTTTGTCAACAGGTTAAGTTAAAAGAATATGTGAAAAATAAAATATTTAAATGGATCCTCCACATAAACACATGGACTGTATTTCAAGAAGCCCATGCATGTTACCAAGAATCTGTATTCAACTGGAATGGAGGGAACTGTCTGATAATACATATCATGGAGAATAAATACCATTTCTAATAGGTTTTCAGTTTGCATGCAGTATGAATTCTTGAAATATTTTGTATATGTATTCAGGAAAAAAAAATCTTTCCATTTGCTAACATATGGTTTCCTTGTATCAGGCTTTCTTGCCTCCATTAGTACCTGCTGAACATCTTCAGTAAACATGTGCCTAAAAGAAATTAAGATTCTATCACACAGGCAGTGAACTGAAGTTGATTGGTGCTAGGATGTACCAAACACCTGTGCTCTTGTGTGAGTAGATTCAATCTGTGAGGAAGCTTGTGGTAATTGCTCCTGGACATTTCTACAAGAGAGGAGAAAGTACATTTGTGTAAAATCTTACCATAACAGTAGATGTCCTTCTCTTCACTGCTGCAATATTCTTTACAAAAGGGATTCCCTACCCAATGTCCGGCCAAGTATACCAAAGTCTTAGATTTTATAGACGTTGTACACCTGCAAGGACAAAGCTAACACCATTTGCCAAATATGTGAAGGACAACTATGGATCTGTCAACAAAGAAATTGCAGGGACAAGCCATACTGAAATTATGAGAAAACTGAGTGCTGATTTTGCTAAAATGCATTATTAGTGGCTTGTGAAATTTTCTTTGAGGCAGCAAACAGTTTTCAGTTGTCTGTTTGATCAGGGATTCTCGTCTTGATTCTTTCCTCCCTAATTGTATATTTGTGTGCAAATCACCAATTTGAAAGACAGAATAGTTGTGTAAGAAAAAGAAGTTATGTACCTACCATAGCGTTCCATGTTAGTTGTCTTCATCTCGTCTTCTTTCTTGCTTGTTGGGATCGGAGCCGATCCTCGGCTAAGACTTGGCCATCTTCTATAGCTCGAGAGCTGTTTACTGGCTCGAGGCTACCCCTTATCCCATGATGCCTAGCGATAGCTACCCAGATCAGACATAGCCAGAGAAACAACCTGTCCAAACAAACAGGTTAAGCATACCTGTCATACTCTCTAAGTTAGTAGAGGAAACAAACCAGAGAACACTCAGCCAGTGAAACCAGAACTCCTCTCAGTCCAATAGGACAGGGGGACGGAGGGTGGGACACAAAAAAGAAGACGAGATGAAGGCAACTAACATGGAACGTTATGGTAGGTACATAACTTCTTTATGTTAAGTTGTCTATCTCGCCTTCGTTCTTGCTGGTTGGGACAGCGTCCCTAGCACCTACAATCCTGGGTGGCTCATTGGAACAGACTCTTCAGAACAGTGGAACCAAAGTCAGCTCTGCTCCTGGAGACCATATCTAGCTTGTAATGAGAAATAAAGGTATGAGGATTTGCCCACATAGCAGCTGCACAGATAGAATCCATGGGCAACCTAGAATTGGAAGGCTACAGAGGTGGCCAAGGCCCTAGTAGAATGACCTTTCGGTTTGATAGGCAACTCTTTGTTCCTTAATTGATAAATGAAAGTAATAGTGTGAGACAACCACCTGGATAAGGTCACCTTGGAAACTGGGAGACCTTGTTCACCTAGAGCATAGGAAAGGAATAGTTGGTCCGACTTCCTTATTTCCTTAGTCCTGTGCAGGTAAAAACGCAATTGTCTATGAACATCCAATTGGTGTAATTTGTACTCTGCCTTGTTGGTGTGGTTAGGGAAAAACACAGGAAGGTCTACAGATTGGTTTAAATTATTTTCTGAGCAGACTTTAGGAAGAAACAAAGGATTAGTCCTCAGTGCAACCCTGTCTTTATGAAAAACCAAGTATGGAGGACGAACACATAGTGCCTGAAGTTCAGAGACGCGTCTGGCTGAAGTAATAGCTACCAGAAAAATTGTTTTCCAAGATAGAAACTTAATGGAGCAGGACGCTGCTGGTTCAAAGGGGGGCAGAATTAAGGAGGTTAGTATCAAATTAAGGTCTCAAGGAGGAGGGGGATCTCTCACTGGAGGTCTAAGGAGAGTAGTCCCTCTTAAAAAGGCTTTACAGAGCTTATGAGACATAATGATGGAATTTGACAACCCAACATGAAAGTCTGAAATGGCCGCCAATTGAACCCGGATTGTAGCAGAAGCGGACCCGGAATGAAAAAGTTGTGCTAGGAATTCCAGAATTTCGTGGACTGGGGCTGAAAAGGGATCTACGTTCCTAGTCTCTGCCCAACAAGAAAAACGTTTCCATTTACTAGCATAGGTTTTCTAGTTGTGGACTTATGAGAGGAGACAATAATCTCACGTACAGCCGGGGAAATGCTGGGAAGCTTGGCTAAGGTAGGAAGTGGAGCAACCAAGCTGTGAGCTGGAGTGTTTAGAGGGATTGATGCAACCCGCCTGACTGATGAATCAGTAGGTCTGGAATTGGATCCACAGTCCAGGGCTGATCGAGAAAATAATGGTGCAGGAACGGAAACCATATCTGTCGAGGCCAGTAGGGGGCAATGAGGATCATTTTGCAGCCCAACGATATTGCTTTCTGTATGAGTTTTGGAAACAGAGGAAAGGCATAAAGAAGTCCCTGAGGCCAATCGTGGACTACAGCGTCTCTAGGTGAGTGACCTGGAAGCGGAAGAAGGGAGAATTAGTTGCTGCATTTGCTGTTGAAGGGGGTGGCAAAAAGATCGCAGCAAGGCTGTCCCCATTTGTGGAAGATAAGATCCGCAACTTCCTGATTCAGAGACCACTCGTGAGGCATGAGAATAGCTCTGTTGAGCCTGTCCGCTATGACGTTGGACATCCCAGGGATGTGCATCGCAGTCAGAAAACGTTGGGAGGAAATCGCCCACTGCCTGAGTCTGACTGCTTCTTGACAGGACCTGGTTCCGCCCTGCTTGTTGATGTACCACACCACTGACATGTTGCCCATTTGAATTGCAATGGTCCCACAAGGAAGAGAGTCCTGAAGGGCTTGCAACGCTAGGAGCACGGCTCTCATTTCTAGGACGTTTATATGCAGATGGTACTCGTGAGGCTGCCAAGTGCCTTGGACTGTCCTGCCCTGATAATGCCCCCCACCCTATCAGGGAGGCGTTTGTGGTCACTGTGGCAACAGGAGGGGACTGAATGAAGGGTCTGCCCTGAGTCACTTAGTGGGGAGACCATCCACCAGGAAAGGTGCCTTTTGCATGCTTCTGTAATCATGATCATGTGAGACATGGGCAGCTGCTGGAAAGACCACTGTGTGAACAGAAGCCACTGAAGGATCCTTATGAGAAAACAGGCCAGTGGGATTAGAAGAATTGCCACTGCCATGGAATCCAGAGTTTGAAGGACGAACCTGACTTGGATTCTTTTGCTCTGCATTAGAATTTGTACTTGCTGGCGAATCGTAGACACTCTTTCTGGCGGTAACCTTGTGGACATGTTCCTTGTGTCTAAGTCTGCGCCTATATAGATGACAAATTGATAGGGCAACAAGGCAGATTTTTCGAAGTTTATTGTAATGCCTAGCTGAGAGCAGATTGTGATTGTGTAGTCCCTGGCTTGCAGAAGTTGATGCCTGGTAGTAGCAGTGAGGAGCCAATCGTCTAGATATGGAAACACCTGGAATCCTAGACGTCTCAGGTGAGCCATGACCACTGCCATACATTTGGTGAACACCCTGGGGGCTGTGGTGAGACCAAAGGGCAGAGCTCTGAACTGGTAATGACTGGCTCCCAGCCGGAAGCGAAGAAATCTCCTGGAGCGCCTGTCCATTTCGATATGGTAGTACGCATACTGAAGATCTATCGAGCACATCCAATTGTCCTGACCCAGAAAGGGTAGAATGGACTGTAGAGTGACCATCCGAAACTTTGTTCTTTGAACAGACCTGTTTAGTCTGCTGAAATCCAGAATCGGTCTCCAGTCCCCTGTCTTTTTTGGTACCAACAAGAACCTTGAGTAAGTTCCGGATCTGTGCTGGTCTGCCGGGACTTCCTGGATGACTCTTTTTTTTCTAGCAGTTTTGAAATAAGAAGTTATGTACTCACCATAACGTTCCATCTGAGTAGGTAGCTTCACTTGTCTGCAACCTGTGGGTCTTGGATCCGAGCCGGCAACTTGTTTCATAGCTAATGGATCAGAGCTCCTAGCTCCTCCCCTCACCCATAATTCCCTGCTAACCCTCCATGACCTCAGATCAAGTTTGCCCCTCAATATGTACCCAAAAAGGGTATTCCAACTCGCATATATCCACTGAAGGCCAGGGGAAAGGAAGGGGGGATGGTTGCAGACAAATGAAGCTACCTACTCAGATGGAACATTATGGTGAGTACATAACTTCTTAATCTGAAGTAGGGGCTTCATTTGTCAGCAACCTGTGGGACGGAGTCCCCAGCTACCTGAATCTTGGATGGCCATCATGGAAGGATATTGCGGAGCACCGCAGAGCCAAAGGATGCTCTCCCTCTAGAAATCACGTCCAGTTTGTAGTGGTTAATAAAGGTATGAGATGAGGCCCAAGTGGCTGCCGAACAAATATCATCCAATGGAACTCTAGATTTGAAGGCCGCAGAAGTAGAGATGGAACGAGTGGAATGTGCGTGAACTCCTTCAGGTGCGGGTCTCCCAGAAGCTTGGTACGCTAACAGGATACATTGGGAAATCCAGCGTGACAGAGATTTTTGATACTGCTTTCCCCAAATTAAATTTGGCAAAGGAAATGAACAGCTGGTCGGATTGCCTGTGACCAGCTGTTCTAGGAGTATAAAAACGCAGCTGCCTATGAACATCTAATGAGTGCAGCTTGTACTCTCCTTTATTCTGATATTTAGGAAAGATGACCGGTAAATTTATGGACTGATTTATATTGGTTTCTGATGCTATTTTGGGAAGGAAGGAGGGATTGGTCCTGCGGTACACTCTGTCCGGATGAAAGATCAAATAAGGAGGTTTCGCAGAAAGAGCTTGAAGCTCCGAAACTCTTTTCGCTGAAGTAATGGCTACAAGGAATGCTGTTTTCCAGGACAAGTATTTGAGATCTACTGAAGCAGCAGGTTCAAAAGGTGGAGCAGTCAGGGCTTGAAGACCTAGTGAAAGATCCCAAGGTGGTACGGCTTCTTTTATAGGGGGTCTAAGCAAAAAGGTGCCCTTTTGAAAGGTTTTACACAATTTGGCCGACATCAAGGGCCCTGTGTCATGTCCCACATGGTAATGGGAGATGGCAGCCAATTGCACTTTGACAGTTGAGCAACTAGCGCCTTCCTGAAAAAGTTTGGTTAGAAAGTCTAATATGGATGGAAGAGGAGCCATAAAGGGGTCTAGATTATGATGCTCCGCCCAGACGGAGAAACGTTTCCATTTACTGCGGTACACTTTCCTGGTGGAGGGCTTATGCGCTGCCACAAGGATGGCTTTGACTGGTGAAGAGATACTGGGAGTCCTAACTAGGAGTGGAACTGGAGCAACCAAGCCGCAGCTTCAGATTGTCCCGATTTGGGGTCGATAAGTCTGACGGATGGGAGATTAGAACCGGACTGGGATCCAGAATCCAAGGGGGATTCACTAGGTGAGACCACAGGTAAGGGAACCAAATTTGCTGAGGCCAGAATGGGGCAATGAGGATCATCCTGCTCCCCAACCGTGAGGCTTTCTGTAAGAGCTGCAGCATCAGGGGTAGAGGAGGATAGGCATAAAGTAAACCGGGTGGCCAAGCATGCACCAGAGCGTCAGAGTGAAGAAATTGCCGCATTTGGTGTTTGAGGGAGAGGCAAAAAGATCACAGCAGGGTTGCCCCCATATTGCGAATATCTGCTTCGCTACTAGTGGGTTGAGAGACCAATCGTATGGGGTAAGAAGGGTGCGGCTGAGTTTGTCCGCTAGGATGTTGGCCCGCCCTGGAATGTGTGTTGCAATCAGAAAGCGGTCGGTGGAAATCGCCCATTCCCACACTCTCATGGTTTTGCGGCATAGAGGGTAAGACCTGGTCCCCCCCCCTGTTTGTTGATGTACCAGACAACCGACATGTTGTCCAACTGAATTGCAATCGTGCCTAAGGGGAGGAGATTCTGAAGTGCTTGCAACGCGTACAGCACCGCTCTCATCTCCAGAATGCTGATATGCAGGGAGGTCTCTGTATCGTTCCACGTGCCTTGGACGGTCCTGCCTGAATAATGCCCCCCCCACCCGAGGCGGGAGGCGTCCGTGGTCACCGTGGCAAGAGGGAGAGAGGTGCAGAAGGGTCAGCCCGTATGGAGGTCCGGAGCATGGAGCCACCATAATAGAGCCCTCCTGCAAGCCTTGCTGATAGCAATGGGGTGATGGAGAGGAAAAGACAGAAAGGACCATTGTACTAGAAGGGTCCACTGCAGTACCCGCATGTTCAGACAGGCGCATGGAAGGAGCGTTATCGCTGCCGCCATGGAGCCCAGCACCCTCAGGACCAATTCCGCCGGTGGAGTCTCTGATTGGAGGATGGCCCGCACATGAAGTTGCAAATTCCGTAGTCGTTCAGACGTCAGGAAGGCTCGTAGATCTCTGGTGTCTATTCTGGCTCCTATGAATTCTATGACTTGTGTTGGGGCCAGAAAGGATTTGTCGGCACTGATAGTGATGCCTAACTGTGGGGCTAGGCAGAGAAAGAAATCTCTGGCTGAGCAAAGTAGATGCCTTGTTGGGGCGGTCAGGAGCCAGTCGTCCAGGTACGGAAAGACCTGTATTCCCTGGAGTCTCAGGTGGGCCGCAATCACTGCTAATACCTTGGTGAACACCCTGGGGGCTGTGGTGAGGCCAAAGGGAAGGACCCTGAACTGGTAGTGACTGGCTCCCAGCCGGAAGCGGAGGAACCTCCTGGATTGTCTGTCCATTAGAATGTGGTAGTATGCATCCTTGAGGTCTATAGAGCACATCCAATCATTCTCCCTTAGAAGGGGAAGAATAGATTGAAGAGTGACCATTCGGAATTTTTCCTTGGTTACCGACAGGTTCAAACGGGACAGGTCTAGAATCGGTCTCAAGTCCCCCGTCTTTTTTGGCACCAAAAAGAACCTGGAGTAGAACCCTAATCCGAGCTGGTCTTGGGGGACGGGCTGGATGGCTCTTTTTCTTAGCAGCTGCTGAATCTCTGCGGCTGCAGCCTCCCTCTGATCTGGTGGTACATCGGGGAGGTTCTTGAATTTGGGGACATGAAGTAATGGGATTTTGTATCCTCTGAATATAATTCGAAACACCCAGCGGTCTGTCGTGATGGACTCCCATGCCGCTAGGTGCTCCGAGAAGCGCCCCCCGACTGCCTCCAGAGTGAAGCAGTCGGGCAACCCTTCAGGGCTGCTGCATGGGCTGGTCAGAGAAAGGTTCTCTGGACCCAAAGTTCCTCGGAGCCCCTCTGCCCCTGGGGCGGCGTCCTCCCTGTCCTCCTCTGCCACAGAAGGACTGGTTGCCCGGAGCGGGTTGGGAATGTTGCGATTTCCGGAACCACATCTTCTTCTGACCCTTTTGGTTCTTCGAAAAGGACCGCTGGGGAGCAGAGAAGCGGACTCCGACAGCAGACAACGTCTTCCCATCCTTCTCGCTCTGAACAAGTGTCTCGCGAACCGTTTTGCCAAACAGGTCAAAACCATCGAAAGGGGCGTTTGCAAAGGATGCTTTAAAGGGCTCTGCAAAGTCACAATGACGGAGCCAGGCCTGACGTCTCATGACTAAGCCCGCTCCGCTAGCTCTAGCGGCTCCCTCGGTGGCGTGGGACAATAGCCGCATAGAGGTATTTGAAATGGATCTCAGAGTGGCCATTCGGGTGGAGTACAATTGTTTGTCCTCCGCCGACATGGACTCAGGGGGGGGAGGCAGCGTATTCTTTGATAAGATCCCACTGCATCCTGACGACATGTGTCATATAGTTCAGAGACCTTACCGAACAGGTCGCTGAACTAAAAACTCGCTTCCCTAAGCGGTCCATCGAGCGGGACTCCTTGCTCGGTGGATGGACTGAGGGGCTCTCCTGAGCTAGTTCCCTCTTCGTGGCTGCTGCCGTCAACATGGCATCTATGGGGGGACCCTTGCTCCAGTGTGACCGGTCTGCGGGGGGGGCTTAGTATCCTGTCCGGGCGTTTGGGTATTGGTTCCACGGTGTCCGGGTCTTTCCACGCCCTGGTGGTAAAGTCCACCAAGGGGTCGGCCAGAGGGGACACCCAAGAGGTAGACGGGCCTGCTTCGAATGCCTCCAGAAACACGGACTCGTCAGAGGAAGCCTTGGGGGCAGACCACCCACCTCTGATCCTCAGCATCTCTATGATGTCTCCAAAGGAGACATCCTCAGGGGGTGATCTTGGGGAGCCTTCCCCTTCATCCAAGTTCGTGTCCTCAGTTAAGGACTCAGGGGAGTCCACGTGCCTCCTCTTGCACTTGTGCTTGCACTTCCTCGGGGGGGCTGTCCGAGGAGGTCTCGCCAGCAACATCCTGTTCCAATGGAACAACCTGGGACATTGAAGCAGGCTGTCCCTGAGGCTGGGTGATGGAAGCCTGGCCCAGCAGAGAGGGAGTGCAGGGTGGAGCCAAGACAAGGGCCGGGGTCCGGATGCTCTCGACAGAGCCCTCTCCACTACATCGAAGGCCGAGGGGGAACCGCTCTCCCTGGGCTCCGAGAGCCGGCTCCCACTCGGATCCGATGAAGGGATCGGAACCAGCGCCGAGACCATCGGATCCGAAGGACCAGTGCGCTCCAACCTGGACGGAGCCGAAGGCACACAATCCCTCGGATCTGAAGCTCGGGCCACGGCTCCGAAAGGTTGGATCCGACAGACTCGACGGCAGGGTCGGATCCAAAGTACCAAGTACTGTCGGCGCCGACCCACCCACGGCTCCGACGCTGCTCGGCTCCGAACCCGGGTAGCGGGTCGGAGAAGGAGCAATTGGAGCGAAAAAGGGTGTCGAGCCCCCCCCCCCAAGAGCACTCCCATCTGCAGCTGGGCCTGGATGAATCTTCACATCATCCGGTCCAAGTCTGCATCTGACATGCTGAAAGTTGATCTCGACGAGGCCACCGAGGCAGGCCTGGAATGCCGCCTCGATGACCTCGATGGAGATCGGGCCTCCTCCTCCTCGGGCCCTGTGGAGAAGCAAGGAGATCGGAGCCGAGGAGGAGGAGACCTAGAAGCAGTGGAGGGAGAAGCCCACTTAGCTGGTGGGGCCGAAGCGGAGGCCTCGGCCCGCCGTTTGTGGTGCTTCTCTCTCCGTTTCTCCCTCCTAGCCTCCCTGTTCTCAGGCGCTTTAGCGGGAGTTTGAGTCCCGGCCGAAGGAAGGGGGGCAGGAGTGGCAATGACCACAGCCTGTGGTAGTGCCACGGGAGCAGCAGAGGCCGGAGCGGAGTCCAGGGGCAAAAGTCCCACCAGGACCAGCTTCGACCTCCACTCTTTCAGTGCCCTGGGGTTGAACGCTGCACAAATGGTACAGCCTGAGGTGAGGTGTTCAACCCCAAGCACTGACCAGTGTGGCCATCAGCCGGGGAGAGCTTATGGCCACACTCGGTACATTTAGAAAAAATGGCTTTTGGGGCCTCAGCCATACTTTAAAGAAAAAGGAGAGTGCTACACAAACTCTCAGGCCCCAAAAACACACACACACACACACACACACACACACACACACACACACACACACACACACACACACACACACACACACACACACACTAACGACCAGCGAAGGGAGGGAAAACTATGTAAAAAAATAAATATTACAGGGAACCTAACTCTTACACACTTTTTCAAATTTAAAGTTGAGAAAAGTTGACTAAAAAAAAAACAGACTTAACTGGCGATTTCGCTAGAGGTCAAAGGAATCCAGCCATCCACAAGCGCGGCAAAGTAGATCTGAGGTCATGGAGGGTTGGCAGGGGATTATGGGTGAGGGGAAGAGCTAGGAGCTCGGATCCATTAGCTATGAAACAAGTTGCCGGCTCGGATCCGATATCGGATCCAAGACCCACAGGTTGCTGACAAATGAAGTCCCTACTTCAGATCTTCTATTACTGCTTGGCCCCTCAGATTGGGTGGAACATCTGGAAGGGATTTCCTTGATGGTAAGGGGGGGGTTGACAAAAGGGAATTTTGTAACCTCCGGATATAATGGACCATACTCATCTGTCTTGCATTAAATTTTGCCAGGCTTTTGGGTGCAGTGAAAGTCTTCCCCCGACTGCCTCCAGAGGTGGACAGTCAGGCAACCCTTCAGGGATGCTGAAAGGGCTCATCACAGAAAGATTCTCTGTTGCCCTGGTTCTGCGGACCCCCTCTGCCACGTGGGCGGCGTCTGTTGTTATTGTTTCCTCCTCTGCCCCTGGAGGAAAAATTGCTGTGCGTGTCAGGCGAGGCTCCCTGGGATTTTCGGAACCACGTTTTGCCACTCTTCTCACCCTTGGGGTATGGTCTAGAAGGAGTGGAAAAATGGACTCCCACGCCAGAGAGAATCTTGCCTTCTTGCTCACACCTAGTCAAAGTGTCTTTCACCTGTGTTCCAAAAAGAAAGAAACCATCAAAGGGGGTGTTGGTGAATGACGCTCTAAAGGGTTCCACAAAATTACACAGCCGCATCCATGCATGCCTCCTAAGGGCCACACCCGTACCTGCGGCTCTACTCGCACTATCGGCTGCACAGGAAATGAGCCTCATGGAGGAGTGACTACAGAATTAAGGGTCGCCAGCTGGGAAGCTACTTTAGCTTGAGCCCCCTCAGCCGATGGATCTTGAAGGGTATCTCCGAGCTCTTTAAGGAGATACTTCTGAAGCCGGGTAAAATGGCATAAGTAGTTCAGTGACCTCATAGAAAAGGTCGCTGAAGCAAACATTCACTTTCCGTATTTGTACATGGTCCTATATTCTTTGTTAGGAGGATGGACAGACAAAGAGGTCTCCGCTAACTCTTTTTTGGTGGCTGCTGCTACCACCATGGCATCAACAGGAACACCTTTGGTAAGGAACTGCTTATCATGGGGTGCTGTGATGAACTTGCCAGGTCTCCTCAGAGTTGCTTCCACTGTATCCGGAGCTGACCAAGCCTTTCGAGCCACCACTGACATAAGTGGATCGAAAGGCGGAGAAACCCAGTAGGTGGAAGGTCGGGAACCGAACACATCCAGGAATACAGACTCATCCTTGGTAGGGGCTAGGGGATTCCAGTTCCCCCTCTGCTTAAGCATTTCTAGGATGTCCGAAAAGGAAACATCTTCAGAGGGGGATCTCGGGGACCCCTCCGAATCATCTAAGTCTGTATCAGACATGACAGACTCAGGAGAGTCAATGTGCTTCCCCTTGCACTTCTTCTTACAAGGGGGCTCCTCTGAATGATCAGGGGAGGCCTCGGAAGAAGAGGAAACACCCAATGGGGTGCCCTGGAGAGCCGGTTCCCCACGCTTGGGGTCTGGTGGAGGAGCAGAGGTTGGCACAGGCACTACAGGGGACGGAGCCGGTGGGGCCGATAGTGGAGTTGACTCAGTGGCCAGCACACTCCTCATGACATCAAAGGCATCCCTGCCACGATGCAGAGAAGGTTCCGGTTCCGAGGAAATCAGAATCCTTCTCCGCACCGAGGGAGATGGCTCCGAGGCCGATGTAGGAGCTGAGCTCACCTGCACCGAAGCTCCGAGAGGGAGAACGGGGTTGGACAAGGGTCCGATGCCACTCGCCCCCTCGGAGCCGACAAGGGAGCCCCAGCGCCCAGATCCCTCGATGGATGGCACCATCGAGGGAATCGGAGCCGACGACTGAACCAAAGGAGATAGAGTTATCGGAGCCAATGGTTCCACTACTCGGACCCCAACGAACTCTGGCTCCGAACTCAATGGAGTCAGAGGAGGAACATCGATAGAAGTGGACGGAGCTGACACCTGTTGAGGAGGGCTGGACAACATCTTGGCAAGTGCCTGCAACTTTAGCAACCTACTGACCACTCTCTCCACATCGTGATCCGACAGCCTAGAGGATCGAGAGGAGTGAGAAGATCTGTGACTGCGCTCGCTCTGAAGCAGGGAGACCGAGGAGCCGAATGTATTGATTCCAAAGAAGGGGACCTCAGCCTCTTGTGGCTCTGCGAAGGCTCTGAAGTTTCTGATGGAGCCGACGGGGAGACAGTCTTATCAGTTCCAGCTGGAACCAAAGTAGCAGGTAGAGTCTGAACCAAAGACGGCTCCAAACTTGGAGCTGACGGCTTGGTAGATTTAGGGGATTTCACAGGCTGAGAGGTCTTGGCCGGTGAATCCTGATGCTTTAAAAGACCCCTAAGAATAAACTTATTCTTAAGCTCCTGCAGAACTCTTGGACTAAATGCATGGCAGATAGAACAAGAGTCCTGCAGGTGCACAGCGCCTAAACAATAGACGCAAGAAGTGTGCCCATCTGTCAGAGACATTTTCTGACAGCATGAGTCACACTTCCTGAACCCAGACACTTTGGATTCTTTTGACATCCTGTAACAAGACATACAACAATAGCTAACAAAGCAAAATACAGTCTACAGAAAAACACACTATGCTACAGACTAAAGATAAAGTTTTTTTTTTTTTTTTTATAGGAAAGCCTCTAACTTAAACGACTAGCCTATAAAGAAGGTAGAAGGAAAGCCTCTAACCTAAATGGCTAACCCGACAAGAAAAGGATAAGGAAGGGGTAAGGGGAGAACTCTCTAAATTAAACGAGTTCTACAAGGAAGGGAAGGAAGCTACAAATACACACTAGCTAACACAACAAAAATAAGACTAAAAGTTAACCATAACCCCTAGGAAAAGGACTATTTCTAGTAAAAAAGTTCTATAAAGAAACTTTATACAAGCCTGAGCCAGAAAAACTACACTTCGCAGCTGAAGCGGCAAACGAGATCTGGGCAGCTATTGCTAGGCATCATGGGATAAGGGGTAGCCTCGAGCCAGTAAACAGCTCTTGAGCTATAGAAGATGGCAGAGTCGGAGCCAAGGACTGGCTCCGATCCCAACCAGCAAGAACGAAGGTGAGATAGACAACTTAACATCTTGCCATACCCATACATGTCCTTCTCTTCCATGCTGCAGTATTCATAACAGTAGGGAGGTTGCTGAATGCAGCACTGGACATCCGGCCAGTATATCTCTGGAAGACTAGAAAAAAGGAAGCTTTCCAGACTCACACATAGCACCAGTCAAGGAAGTATTCAAGGTGTAGAGCTATACTGCAGCTCTTATACCCTTTTTAGGAATACAAGCAAACAAAAAAAGGAGTAGGGGGGGACTGAATACTTCAACATGGAAGAGAAGGACATCTATGGTTATAAGTTCTTACACAACTATTATAAGTCTTCTACTCTCATGTTGCAGTATTCATAACAGTAGGGAGAGTACCAAAACTTTAGGTAGGAGCCTGGGAGGTAGGTTGGGAGACAGAGTCGATGAGACCCTGCAAAACTGACCTGGTAAACCCAGCCCTGTCTCTAGAAATCAAGTCTAACTTGTAATGTTTGGGGAAAGTATGTACTGAAGACCAGGTGGCTGTTTCCAGAATGGAAGCCTAGTCAATGCCCCTGAAAAAAGTTGCCAAAGAGGCAGCTGCTCTAGTAGAATGGGCTTTCACACTGGAGTTCAATTCTTTTCCATGAAAGGAACAGCAAAATGACATAGCCTTAGAAATCCATGAGGCAATTGTCTGTTTTGACACTGTCTTGCCCAGGGCTCTAGGGTGAAAGGAGATAAACAGCTGGTCAGACTTTCTAATGGATTTGGTCTTGTCCAGATAATACCTCAGTTGTCTATGAACATCCAGGGATTGCAGACCCAGACTTTGGAATCCGGCCGACCGAGGGCTGCCTGAGGCAGGACAACCCATATGTAAGGACTGCAATTGCATTCTTGAAGGACATCAGGTAGATTAATGGTCTGATTCAAGGAGAGCTTATTAACCACCTTAGGCATGAAGGAATGCTTGGTCCTGAGGGAGACCCTACCTCTATGGAAGATAAGGTATGGAGGAGTGGAAATAAGGGCTTGGACTTCAGAGACCCTCCTGGTAGAAGTAAGGGCCACCAGCAAAACTGTTTTCAAAGTACATAACTTAACAGATGCTAAATGGGCTGGTTCAAAGGGAGGTTAATGTGAGTTTTTCCAGCACAAAATTAAGATCCCAGGATTGAGGAATAGGCTTACTAGTAGGTCTGATATGGAGAACCTCTTTTAAGAATATTTTTTTCTTCTAGCCTGGATGCCAAAGGGGGTACTAAAGGGAGACAGGCAAAGATGGCTGCAAATGCACTTTTACAGATGAGTACATCAGTCCTGTAGCAGCTCACACACATAAGAAAGAAAAAGAAGTTATGCACCTACCATAACGTTCCACGTTAGTTGTCTCCTCTCGCCTTCATTCTTGCTGGTTGGGTTCGGAGCCGATCTTCGGCTCCGACTCGGCCATCTTCTAAAGCTCGAGAGCTACATACTGGCTCAAGGCCTCCCCATATCCCATGATGCCTGGCGCTAGAAACCCAGATCTTGTTGGGTGAGACTAACAGCAGACAAAATAATGAAGGAATCCTATCCTATCATACATACGCCCACCTATAGAGACTACTAGGTAGAGTGGGATAGCCAGAGAAGACTCAGCCTGTGTAAATCCATAGAGAAACTCTTCTCGGTCTAGTAGGATAGGGGGATGGAGGGTGGGACAAGAAAGAAGGCGAGAGGAAACAACTAACATGGAATGTTATGGTAGGTACATAACTTCTTTATGTTAAGTTATCTATCTCGCCTTCATTCTTGCTGGTTGGGACAGCGTCCCTAGCACCTAATATCCTGGGTGGCTCAGTGGAACAGACTCTTCAGAACAGTGGAACCAAACTCAGCTCTGCTCCTGGAAACCACATCCAACTTATAATGCGAGATGAAAGTATGAGGATTTGCCCACGTGGCCGCTGCACAAACAGATTCCATGAGCAACCTAGCTTGAAACGCAACAGAAGTGGCTAATGCTCTGGTGGAGTGGCCTTTAGGTTTAACAGGCAATTCTTTCTTCCTCAGCTGATAGATAAAGGTTATGATAGAAGTCAGCCACCTAGATAAAGTTACTTTTGATAATGGTAGGCCTCGTTTGCCCTCTGCATAAGCGAGGAAAAGCTGATCCGATTTTCTGAAGTCCTTAGTCCTATGCAAATAAAAGCGCCGTTGCCTGTGAACATCTAATTGATGTAACTTATATTCTCCCCTGTTGGAATGGTTGGGAAAAAATACAGGAAGGTCAATGGACTGGTTCAAGTTATTCTCAGAAGAAACCTTAGGAAGGAAGGAAGGATTAGTCCTAAGAGCAACCCTGTCTTTGTGGAACACTAGGTACGGGGGACGGATACAAAGAGCCTGCAGTTCAGAAACTCTTCTCGCTGAAGTAATTGCTACCAGAAAAAGTGTTTTCCAAGATAAAAACTTCAAAGAACAGGAAACTGCAGGTTCGAAGGGGGGCAAAATTAGAGAGGCTAGAATCAAATTCAGATCCCACGGGTGTGGAGGATCTCTAACCGGGGGGCCTGAGCAGAGTGGTTCCTCTGAGGAAGGCCTTACAAAGCTTATGAGACATTATACTATTTTCTGAAAGGCCAATGTGAAAATTTGAAATTGCGGCTAACTGCACTCTAATTGTAGCGGAAGCGGACCCAGTATGAAAGAGCTCCCAAGAAATTCCAGGATGTGGTGAACAGGGGCTGAAAAGGGGTCTATATTCTTAGCCTCTGCCCAGGAAGAAAAACGTTTCCACTTACTAGCGTAAGTTTTTCTAGTGGTAGACTTGTGCGATGATAAAATGATTTCACGCACCGATTGGGAGATATCAGAAAGCCTGGCTAAGGTTGGAAGTGGAGCAACCAAGCCGTGAGCTTGAGAGATTGTAGGGAATGATGCAGCCCGCCCGATTGATGGAACTGGAGGTCTGGGGCTGGGTCCAGAGTCCAAGGCTGCTCGATAAGATGATGATGAAGGAATGGAAACCATATTTGTCGAGGCCAGTACGGAGCAATGAGGATCATTCTGCAACCCAATATGGTAGCTTTCTGTATCAGCTTGGGAATTAGGGGAAAAGGAGGGAATGCGTACAGAAGTCCCCGAGACCAATCGTGGACTACAGCGTCTCTGGGGGAATGCTCTGGATGTGGTAGGAGAGAGAAGAAGTTGCTGTACTTGCTGTTGAAGGGGGTGGCAAAGAGGTCGCAGCAAGGTTACCCCCATTTGCAGAAGATTTGGTCCGCTACTACTTGATTCAGAGACCACTCGTGAGACATGAGAATAGCTCTGCTCAGCCTGTCTGCTATGACGTTGGATTTCTCAGGGATATGTGTTGCAGTCAGAAACCGTTGGGAAGAGATCGCCAACTGCCAGAGTCTGAGTGCTTCTCGACATAGGGGGTAGGACCTGGTTCCACCCTGCTTGTTGATGTACCACACAACTGACATATTGTCCGTTTGAATTGCAATTGTCCCGGTAGGAAGAGAGTCCTGAAGAGCTTGCAACGCTAAAAGCACGGCCCTCATCTCCAAGACGTTTATGTGCAGATGGTACTCTTGATGTTGCCAGGTACCCTGGATTATTCTGCCCTGATAATGACCCCCCACCCGATCAGGGAGGCATCCGTGGTCACCGCAGCAACTGGAGGGGGAAGTACAAATGGTCTGCCCAGGGACACTGATGAGGATAATCATGTGAGACATGGGAAGCTGCTGGAAGGACCATTGGGTGAAAAGAAGCCATTGGAGGATCCTCATGTGAAAACGTGCCAGAGGGACGAGTATGACTGCTGCTGTCATGAGACCCAGGGTTTGGCTTGAATTCTCTTGCATTGTAACAAGACCTGGACATGCCGCCGAATGATTAACACCCTGTCTGGTGGAAGGCTGGCTGACCTGTCTTTTGTATTTAAGTTTACGCCTATAAAGATGATAGACTGACAAGGCGACAAAGCAGATTTTTCGAAATTTATAGTGATACCTAGTCTGGAGCACATCTGGATAGTATAGTCTCTGGCTTGCTGAAAGTGATGCAGTGAGGAGCCAGTCGTCTAGATACGGAAACACCTGGAATCCTTGCCGTCTCAGGTGAGCGGTAACTACTGCCATACATTTGGTGAACATCCTGGGGGCTGTGGTGAGACTAAAGGGCAGAGCTCTGAACTGATAATGGCTGGCTCCCAGCCGGAAGTGCAGGAATCTTCTGGAGTGCTTGTCCATTTTGATGTGGTAGTACGCATCCTGAAGATCTATGGAGCACATCCAATTGTCCTGACCCAGGAAGGGTAAAATGGACTGTAGCATGACCATCCGAAACTACATTCTTTGTACAGACCTGTTTAGTCTGCTGAGATCCAAAATGGGTCTCCAGTCCCCTGTCTTTTTTGACACCAAAAAGAACCTTGAGTAAATTCCGGATCCTTGCTGGTCTGCTGGGACTTGCTGGATGGCTCTTTCTTAGCAGTTTTGAAACTTCCTGAACTGCTTGATCCCTTAGATTGGGTGGAACATCTGGAAGGGACTTGTTCGACAATAAAGGAGCGTGAACAAAGGGAATTCTGTAGTCTCCGGATATAACGGACTGTACCCATTTGTCTTGTGTTATGTCTTGCCAGACTCTTGGGTACAGCGATAATCTTCCCCCGACTGCCTCCAGAGGTGAGCAGCCGGGCAACCCTTCAGGGATGCTGGAAGGGCTTGTCAGAGAAAGATTCTCTGCTGCCCTGGTTTTGCGGCCCCCCTCTGCCATGAGGGCGGCGTCTGTTATTGTTCCATCCTCTGCTCCTGGAGGGAAACGTACCACGTGTGTCCGGCAAGGCACCCTGGGATTTCCAGAACCACATCTTTCCACTCTTCTGACCCTTGGGATATGGTCTGGAAGGAGTGGAAAAACGGACTCCTACGGCAGAGAGAGTCTTGCCTTCCTGCTCACACTTGGTAAGGGTATCCTTCACCTGTGATCCAAAGAGAGAGGAACCATCAAAAGGGGTGTTGGTGAAAGACGCTCTGAAAGGTTCCGCAAAGTTACATAGCTGCATCCAAGCGTGCCTCCTTAGGGCCCCCTTAGGGCCACGCCTGTGCCTGCGGCTCTACTCGCCCCATCGGCTGCATACAAAATGAGCCTCATGGTGGACTTTACCACCGAATTAAGAGTTGCCAGCTGGGAGGCTGCCTTAGCCTAGGCCCCCTCAGCTGATGGATCTTGGAGGGTATCTCCAAGCTCTTTCAGGAGATCCCTCTGAAGATGGGTAAAGTGGCACAGGTAATTCTGGGACCGCATAGAAAAAGTTGTTGAAGAGAACATCTGCTTCCCATATCTGTCCATCGTCCTGGACTCCTTGTTAGGGGGATGGACAGATGAAGAAGTTTCAGCCAACTCCTTCTTTGTGGCCGCCGCTACCACCATGGCATCAACAGGGACACCTTTGGTCAAGAACTGTTTGTCCTGCGGTGCAGTAATGAATTTGGCAGGTCTTCTAGGGGTCGGTTCCACTATGTCTGGAGCCGTCCACGCCTTCTGAGCCACCACAGACATCAGTGGGTCGAAAGGTGGAGACACACAGGAGGTGGAAGGTAGGGATCCAAATGCATCCAGGCTCATCCTCGGAAGGGCTTAGGGCAGTCCAGTTCCCCCTCTGCCTAAGCATCTCAAGGATGTCTGTGAAGAACACATCTTCAGAGGGGGATCTTGGGGACCCTTCCGACTCCTCTAAGTTGGTATCCGACATGACAGACTCGGGGGAGTCAACATACTTCCTCTTGCATTTCCTCTTGCGAGGTGGCTCCTCTGAATGGTCAGGGGAGGCCTTGGAAGAGAAGGATACACCCAAAGGGGTGTCCTGGAGCACTGGATCCCCATGCTTGGGGTCTGGAAGAGGGGCAGAGGCTGACGCAGGCACCCTAGGGGGAGGAGCCGATGGGGTCGATCGTGGGACTGACTCTGGGGCCAGTACACTCATCACCTCGAAGGCGTCCCTGCCCGGATGCAGAGATGGCGCTGGTTCCGAAGAAACCAGAACCCTTCCCCGTACCGAGGAGGACGGCTCCGAGGCAGATGTGGGAGCTGAGCTCACCTGAGCCAAAGCACCGAGGGGGAGAGCGGGGTCGGACAAAGGTCTGATGCCACTCGCCCCCTCGGAGCAGACGAGGGAGTCTCAGCGCCCAGATCCCTCCAGGGATGGTACCATGGAAGGGATCAGAGCCGTCGACGGAACCGAAGGAGAAAGTATCGGAGCCGACAGTTCCACGACTCGAACTCCAACGAACTCTGGCTCCGAACTCATAGGATGAGTCGGAGGAGGAATATATACAGCGGTGGACGGAGCCGATGCCTGATGAGGGGGGCTGGACATTTTGGCTAGGGCCTGCAATTTTAACAGCCTACTGACCACTCTTTCCAAGTCATGGTCCGAAAGTCTTGAGGACCGAGAAGAGTGGGATGACCAACTGGAGCAGAGGCGACTTCGGAGCCGAACATATCGACTCCAGAGAAGGAGACCTGGACCTTTCTTTACCCTCGGACGGCTCCGAAGAACGTGTCGGAGCCGACTGAGAGGGAGGAACATCGGTTCCAGCCGGAGCCGAGAAGGATGGTATGGCTTCACCCAATGACGGCTCCGAACAGGGAGCCAAAGGTTTAGGTGGCCTAGAAGATTTCACAGGCTGAGCCTTCGCCGGTGAATCTTGGGGTTTAATCAGACCCCTCAAGATCAATTTGTTTTTGCACTCCTGCAGGACTCTTGGACTGAATGCATGGCAAATCAAGCAAGAGTCCTGCAGGTGCACGGCACCCAGACAATAAACACAAGAAGTGTGACCATCTGTCACAAACATCTTCTGACAGCATGAGTCACACCTTCTTGAATCCGGATGGCTTAGGATCCTTGGACATCCTGAAAGAAGAAAAACCAAGGAAAAAACACACTCACCAAAGGGTTAAGGTAACAAACCACAATAAAAATACACTACAGTTACCAGAACCACTACTCTACAACAACTATAATGAATTATAGCTAAACTAACTAACAATAATAAAGGAATTTTTTTTTTTTTTTTTTTTTTTAA
This sequence comes from Protopterus annectens, assembly GCF_019279795.1. Taxonomy (NCBI): domain Eukaryota; kingdom Metazoa; phylum Chordata; order Ceratodontiformes; family Protopteridae; genus Protopterus; species Protopterus annectens. The sequence goes on from NC_056741.1 coordinate 1,104,850,155, forward strand.
GGGAGATGGGGAGAAAAAAGGTTATCCTCCAACTTAAACGGAAAACCTTAAGAGGAAAGAGAAAAGGGGGAGGGGAAACTCTCTAAATAAAATGAGTTTCTGAGGGGAAAGACAACGATTCAGACTATAATACCAAAGATATATCTAAATGAGAATTTCTATGCTAAAACTAACTAGTTTTATGACAGAAAAGACACAATATAAAAGTTTTATACGACCTGAGCCAGTAGAGCAACCTCGCAGCAGAAGCAGCAAATGAGATCTGGGTTTCTAGCGCCAGGCATCATGGGATATGGGAAGGCCTCGAGCCAGTATGTAGCTCTCGAGCTTTAGAAGATGGCAAAGTCGGAGCCGAAGATCAGCTCTGAACCCAACCAGCAAGAATGAAGGCGAGATAGACAACTTAACATCCATAAATACTGGAGCAACTAATGGGTCCGGATTGTTCTTGAGACACCAGCTGGAGAATCTTTTCCATTTAGAGAAGTAATTTCTCTTGGCACTACATCATTTTCCAAAACAAAGGGGCATTGGTTACATTGACCACATCTAGTTGTTCCCTTGGTTGACAAGGTTCTCGGTGAAATAACATGTTCCGTCAAGTATTTGAATTTTTTGCCTGCTTTGTACACAAAGCTTGGTAGTTGACCTAAGATGTTGAATATGTCTGTGTTACCTTTAAATATGTTCCAGTTCCTCTTGATAATATCCCTAAGTGTTCGTTCTCCTACACCAAATGGGATGAAAATACTTCTATTGTACCCCTCCATTCTCATTTGTTTATTGTTTGCTTTTTGAACCATCTCACCACTAACAAGTAGGGGCTTATATTTTGTCCCCCATCCTTCTACCATTTGTTTCGTGACTCTATCAGATATTCCATTGGGGTACCACCTAACCCTAAGCATTTCTGTAATGTTGGCTAATTTATCCAAAAAAGTATCTCGTGTAGAACACATTCTTGCTGCCCTTACCAACTGCCTTTGAAGATGTTTCTCTTATTATAGAAAGGGTGACTACTTTGGAAATCGAGGTAACTGTTAGAGAAGGTTTCCTTCCTACAGATTCTGGAAGTGAATCTTTTACTGGACATATCCTTAAAAATCATCACGTCCAAATAGTTGATCTTATCGACAGAATGGTTCGCTGTAAATTTAAAAAATGGGCAAATCTGGTTAATATAGTCCAAAAAACCACTTAGATCAACCCGGGAATCCCTCCAGAGAATAAAAATATTGTCTAAAAACGATAGTAAGTGAAACACAACTGTTGGTAACTGCTTGTAAAAATATATTTCTTTTCCCATGAACAGAGGACCAAATTGGCATAAATGGGGGCACATGTTGCCCCCATTGCTACCCCCTGAATTTGCCTGTAAAATTCTCCTTCAAACGTGAAACAATTGTTGGAAAATGTAATCCATGACTACCATAAGGAAATTAATCATGGTGTCAGAAAATATAGTAAGTTCCCTAACGGCATCATGGAAGAGGTCCAGATCCTCCTTGTGGGGAACTGAGGTAAATAAATCCACTATATCAATAGTGGAAAAAAATCGCATTACCATTGTACCCTCTTTCATTATATTTGGACAAAAAAATTCCAAGACTCCTTAAGCAAATAATCAACAGAGTCAACTGAATCCTTTAAAATTCAATCCACAAAAGTACATAAAGTGTGTGTAGAACTGTTACGTGCAGAGATAATAATCCTAAATGGGGGTTGCTGAATACACTTATGCACTTTAGGGATGCCAAAGGCTGCTGGTACTAAGGGTACTTGAGGGGGGTGGTTTGGTTCTGATGGGGTCCCCGGAGGGTCATGCAGGGGATGAAGGCACTTAAATGAGGACTTTGGTGGCTGGTATTTCGTTTCACTTTGTGTGGAGCTTGTGGTCTTTGTGCTTCTTTTCTGGGCATCTACTGCGATTTTTGCAGGTTTGTTTCTGGTGTTCTTTCAAATGGTTGTGAGGTTTTGTTGGTTTTATATTTTTCCGTTTGAACTGAGTAGTGTAACATGGCTGACGCAGACTGGTGGTAGGAGACAAAGGCGTTTAGACCATCTCCATTTATATTTTTAATTTTTTTTACTTTTTACTTGCCACTGACTTATTTGTTCTGTTTCCTGGAGAACGGAACAATGCAAGGTACCACTGACGACAATAGCGGGAGGGCGTCTGCCTCTAATGAAGTTTTATCAAGCAGTTTCAATGGTTCCCCAGTCAGTCTGGATTTAACAAGCACTGATTTCGCTGTAGCCATTACCACATTGACTTAGCAGGTGACGTTTTTACCTAAAAGAATGGATTTACTCCACAACATGCAAAGTCATCCTACCCAAAGTGACGTACGAAGAAAGGACTTCACGTTTCCCCACTCAAGGCTAGCTACCAAGGTAATTTCTCAGAAAATCCACAAGATGGCAGTATACGGCCGCAAATAAATAATGGCAACATGACAAATACAGCAGCGAGTCGTTCATCTTCTTTAAACTTTAAAGAACATATTAGGAGGGATGTTTTAAGCCGTGGTGGTGCAGCGGTAGCGTTGTCGCCTCACAGCAAGAGGTTCTCCCGTTCAATTCTCGGCTGGAGCACCTTCTGTGTGGAGTCTGCATGCCCTCCCCGTGGTCGAGTGGCGTTTGAAAGACATGCGTAGGGCATGCCTTCATTGAAGGTTAGGCATCGAGCTGGCAACTCAGCACTGTAAAAATCTACTGCCAATCATTAGCGGTCCAGAGTTCCACTGTGGCGGCCCCTAACCGAAAAAAGCCGAAAAACAACAACAACAACTAGGTTTCCTGGCCTCCTGCAGACACCGAGTATGTCCTCTGAATACAGGTGTCTAAAGGGGATCAAAATTCTATCACCCATAATGTCAGTTTGAGGTTGAGCACCTGAGGGTGTATGAGGGATCCCGTCTTGTGTGAGTAGGTCGAATCGGTGAGGTAACCTGTGATGAATGCCCTTGGATAACAGAAATAGCAGGGGAAAAGTACAGTTGTGTACACTTACCATAAATGTAGATGTTCGAGTCTATTCACTGTTGCAGTCATCACATTTGGGTTATCTGCTGGCAGTAGCCCTCAGTCGGCCTGATTAACAAAGTCTTGGGTCCTCCTTCGGTTGCTGTCCCATCTTCCATGACGTCAGGTAGTCCGGGGTATAAAGCATGCAGCTGATGCCATTACATCAGTTTTTCTTGCCCCAGATATGTCAGGTGTCCCCATAATGGGAAGCAATTATATATATATATATATATATATATATATATATATATATACATAAAGTTACACCTCCAACAAAAAAAGCAGATACACCAAAAAGCTTTAAACATAGGAAGCAAGAATAGAGGTATAGCCAACAGATGTCAGGGAGTTGGAGGGAGCGTAACTAGGACTGCAACAGTGAATACACTCGAACATCTACATTTATGGTAAGTGTACACAACTGTAGTATGTTCTTCGTGTGTTGCAGTCATCACATTTGGGTAGATTCCCAAAGCTAAGTATGGAAGGAGGAAATTAGATAGCATTAGAGCCAGCTACAAGGCCCTGCAAGACTGCAGTGGCAAAGCCAGCTCTGGATTTAGAGAAAATTGGTAAATGGTAATGCTTGGTGAAGGTATGTACAGAACTCCAGGTAGCAGCTTCTAGGATGTCCCTGGTAGGGACACCTCTGAGAAAGGCTGTAGAGGTAGATGCAGCTCTGGTAGAATGTGGTCTAATCCCCTGTGGGATAGGCTTTCCATGGTGCTTATAGCAGAAATGAATGCAATGACCTATCCATTTAGAAATGGTTTGCTTTGAAATGGTATTCCCCTCTGCCCCTGCTGCAAATGCAACCAGCAGTTGTTCAGATTTCCTGAGAGGTTTAGTCTTGTCCAAATAAAATCTAAGTTGTCTGTGCACATCTAAGGAGTGCATAATTCTCTCCCCTTTGTTCTGTGGATTAGAAAGAAGTTTGGCAAATGAATGGACTGATTAAGGGCCACACTGGATACCACCTTGGGCATGAAGGAGGGATTGGTCCTGAGGACACCCTATCCGCATGAAAAATGATGAAAGGCTCCACTGCCATGAAGGCCTGTAATTCAGACACCCTTCTAGCTGAAGTCATGGCTAAAAGGAAGGCTGTTCTCCAAGAAAGGAATTTCAACTCTGCATTTTCAGCTGGCTCAAAAGGAGGTAGAGTGAGTTTTTCCAATACAAAGTTAAGGTCCCAGGCTGGAGTAGGGGCTCTCCTGGGTGGTCTTAAGTTTTTGGCCCCTCTGAGGAACTGCTTCAGCAGTGGATGAGAGAAGAGGGGTGGTTCTGTGTTGTAATTAGCTGAAATGGCTGAGGCATGAATTTTGATGGAGGAAAAGGAAAGGCCCTTGTGCAGCATCTCAGTTAAGTATTGAAGAATCTGAGGTAAATTGGGCAATGCTGTGCCCATCCCCTGAGTTTGGTACCAGGAACAGAATTTTTTCCATTTTTCAGCATAGGATTTTCCTAGTACTAGGCCTCCTTGCCTCCAGAATGACATCCAACACTTGCTTACTGAGGGATGGTAATGGAGAGATCAGGTAATTAGCCAGGCTGCCAGGTTCATGGTTTGAAGCTGTGGGTGCAGAATCTGGCCCTCCTGCTGTGACAGCAGGACAGGAGTCTGAGGCAGGTGCTATGGTGCTAGCAGTGATACACTGTGCAAAAGGGGGCACCAGTGTTGGCATGGCCAGTCTGGTGCAATCAATATCGTCCTTGGTTTGTCCTGTTTTATCTTTACTAGTACCTTGGAGAAGACAGGCAGAGGGGGAAAGGCATAAACTGATAGGTTTTTCCAGGTGAAGGACAGCGCAACCACTTTCCAAGCTTGTTTGTGGGGAGTCCTTGTGCAGAACTTTTTCAACTGGTAGTTCTGGGGGGAGGCTAAGAGATCTATATCTGGGTTCCCCCATTTGTTTCTCAACATGTTGAATATCTTTGATTCCAATTTCCACTCGTGTGGGTCCATGAGATTTCTGCTTAGATCATCTGCCAGTGTGTTTAACTTTCCTGGCAGGAATTGAGCCTCCAGGTGCACTTGGTAGCTCAAGGCTGTGTTCCACAGAGCCATGGCTAGTCTGCATAGAGGGTATGAGTGGCTTCCCCCATGCTTGTTTATGTACCACATAACAGTGGTGTTGCCCATCTTTACCATTAACTGTCCTGGAAGGATGTGGTCCTTGAAGGCTGTCAAAGCATTCTGTACAGCTAACATTTCTTTCTGACTGATGTGCAGGTGCATTTGACTTGGGTTCCATTTGCCCTGAATGCACTTCCCTGCCAAGTGAGCCCCCCATGCATTGTCTGATGCGTCTGTTGCTAGGGTTTGGGCGGCAGGGGGTAAAGTGAATGGCAGTCCCTTGTTTTGGTGAAAGGCGTCTGCCATCTGTAGACAAGAAATGATAGGAAGCATTGCTTCTAGATCCTGAGAATGTTGACACCATAGGCTTTTTAGATACCATTGCAGTTTCCTCATATGCAGTCTTGCATATGGAATTAGTAGAATGCAGGAGGCCATGAACCCCAGGGCTTGCAGTATTTTCCTTGCAGATAGCTGGGTCTTTGTGGCCAGTAGTTTGAATAAGGCTGTCAAATGAACTTGATTTTTTGGCATGAGAAAAGCCATCTGGGAAGTGTGCTCTTGTGCCCTTTTGGATTGTGAAAACCTCGCTATTTTGGATTTTACTTCACTTTATCTTCACTTTTACCAGACTGGGTTCGTGAATACCATTTAAAGTTTTGTGCTAAAAGCCTGACTACACCAACAGTTTGGGCGGACCTGGACTTAAAGTCTGCGTACACCAACAGCTTTGGGCGGACAGTCGGTCGGACTGCACTTCAGTGACTTTAAGCCGTACTCTGGCACGGCAATTTTTCATCGCCTGCATTCTATCTTTGCACAGAATTTACAACTCTGTTATAGTGCGCTTACGCCAACAGTTTTGGATAAGCTACAACACCGCTGCCAGGGCCGGCCATCCTGAAAAGGTTTTTACTGAAGTGAACTAACGAAAAAACGGAAATTTTCCTACCATTTTTTCAACTGACTGGAACCCAGGTCTGGTTTTATATTATATTATTTTACGAACTTTACATTGCCTGTGAGAATTAATAAGACAATATTTTTAAACACGGACAGTACGTGGATTGTATCCTATTTGGGCTCTTATATTTTGTGGCAACCTTATACACTTAATAAATCTTGTGTATTGACACAAAGGAGTTCCATCTTTAAAAGTTTTACAGTCAATATTTGTGCTTTTTCATCAGTTTTATAAGTGTGCAGTCTTCAAGTTGTGTTCAAGCTTGCTCCCAGGAATACAATTTGTTGGCAGGGTACAAGATGCAATTTCTTTTTGTTTATAGTGTACCCCAGGGAAGTTACTAATTTCTGTACAAACGCCAGATGATTCAATAGTATGCCCTGGTTTTCTGCTTGAATTAGACAGTCGTCTAGGTAAGGATATATTTGGATATTTCTTTGTCTGTAAAATACAATGACTGGAGCTACACACTTTGTGAATACCCTGGGCGCAGTAGATAAGCCAAAGGGCAGTGCAGAGAACTGATAGTGCATTTTTCCTGCTTTGAAGCATAGGTATCTTCTGCAGGATTCCCTTACTGGGATGTGCAGGTAAGCTTCCTTTAAATCCAGTGTTGCCAACCAGGTATCTTTGCCTAGCACAGGAAGCAGTTGGTGAAGAGTTAGCATCTTGAATTTTGGAATCACCAAAAATGTGTTTAGGACAGAGAAGTTCAGTATAGGACGCCAGGAATTGTCTTTCCTGGGTACCAGGAAAAGTCTTGAATAGAAACCTTGTCCCTGTTCCTCTTCTGGAACAGGATGAATAGCCCTGATGTTTAAGAGAGCGAGAATTTGCTTTTGAGCTTCAGCCCACTGATTTGGGAGTAGGTCTGACCAACTGTTTGGGGTTGGTAAGGAGTGAAAGTGGAATCTGTATACTTGGGAAACTATATTTAAAACCCATTTATCCTAGGTAAAGAGTACCCAATTTTTTGCCTGCAGGGTAATCTTTCCCCCTAAGGGAATAGTCAGTTGTTAAGTCATTGAGACATTTTACTAGAGGAGGGAGTCTTACCACTCCCTGTTTTGGTAATGGGAGCCCCCCACTGCTTAGCCCTGTGAGTATCTTGGGACTGAAGCCTGGGTGTTCTGCTGGTTCTGGGTTTGGACTGAGAAGACCTGGAAGAGGCAGGAAAGGACCAATTTTTAGAGGGCCAATGCCTACTAAATCTGGGAAGCTGTACTTGCAGGAAATAACAGTTTGCATAGATTTAGCCTTTTTCCTCCATCTTTTTAAGTACTACTTCTGCTTTGTTGCCAAACAGGCGGTCTTGGTTTAAGGGTGCATCCAGCAATTTAGCTTTAACATGATCTGGCAAAGATTGCTCCTTAAGCCAAGCATGCCTTCTAAGTACAGACCCAGTGACAGCAGCTCTGCAAGATGCCTCTAGTGAATCAAAAACACATTGCAAAGAATATTTTCCAACTTGTTCAGCAGAATGCATTAAATCCTGTAAATCTTTATTTTCAGCACAGTCAGGAATCAACATCAATTTCTGTTTAAGCAATCCAATAATATGCTGCTGACACTTTAACATATGAAAAATACAGTTTTGTAGATGTTCGAGTGTTCACCCTGCTGCAGTCATCACACTTGGGTTATCCTGCCGTCAGGCGGTCCCGCAGTCGGCCAGAGTTCCAAAGTCTTGGTCCGGCTTCGGTTGCTGTTGCTTCCTCCCTGACGTCAGTGCGCCAGGGGTATATAAGAGGAATCCGACGCCATTTTCTTCAGTTTTTCTTGCCCCAGATGTCAGATGCCCCCAATAGGTAGGCAATACATATTGCTATATAAAAATATACATGTAAAAATAAAACAATATTTTCAGTCACAAGTAAATACACCACAGAGGTTGTATAGGATAGAAAGGTATGGATAAGTCCAGCAAGTTCAGAGGGGATGGAGGGAGGGTAACCTGGAATGCAGCAGGGTGAACACTCGAACATCTACATTTATGGTAGGTACAAAACTGTACTATGTTCATCGTGTTATCCTGCTGCAGTCATCACACTTGGGTTGAATCCCAAAGCTAAGGATGGGTGGTGGAGTTAAACAGGGTTAGAGGAAGCTAGTAGGTCCTGCAAAACTGCAGTGGCAAAGCCAGCTCTAGTCTTAGAATATAGAGGGAAGTGATAGTGTTTGGTGAAGGTATGCACTGAACTCCAAGTTGCAGCTTCCAGAATATCCTTTGTTGGCACCCCCCTGAGAAAGGCTGCTGATGTAGCTGTAGCCCTGGTGGAGGGGGGGCCTAATGCTAGCAGGTACCGTTTTCTCATGATGCGTGTAGCAGAAATGTATGCAATGTCCTATCCATTTTGAAATGGTCTGTTTTGAGATAGCTTTTCCTTTTGATCCTGCAAGATAGGCTACAAAGAGCTGGCCAGAGTTTCTGAAAGCCTTAGTTTTATCCAAGTAGTAACGTAATTGTCTGTGAATGTCCAAAGAGTGCAGGAGTCTTTCTCCTTTGTTCTGGGGATTTGGAAAAAAGGTGGGCAAATGAATGGTTTGGTTTAGGGCCACACTGGATACCACCTTTGGCATAAAGGAAGGGTTAGTTCGTAGAGAGACTCTGTCTTGATGAAAAATGAGGAAAGGCTCCACTGCCGTTAGTGCCTGTAGCTCTGAGACTCTTCTAGCTGAAGTTATTGCTAGCAGCAGGGCAGTTTTCCATGAAAAAAACTTTAAATCAGCTGAGAAAGCTGGTTCAAAGGGCGGCAGTGTAAGTTTTTCCAGAACAAAGTTGAGATCCCAAGTAGGTGTTGGTGCTCTCCTGGGCGGTCTTATGTTCTTAGCTCCTCTGAGGTACTGTCTTAGGAGTGGATGTGAAAATAAAGGAGGATCCGTGTTGTAGTGAGCTGAAATTGCTGAGGCGTGGATCTTAATAGATGAAAAGGAAAGTCCTTTGTGCAACATCTCAATTAAATATTGTAGACTCTGATGAATGTTTGGATCAAGGGGATTTTGGCCTTTAGCCTGGTTCCAGGCGCAAAATCTTTTCCATTTGTCTGAATAGGTTTTCTTGGTGCTGGGCCTCCTGGCATCCAGAATGACATCCATAACAGCTTTGGATAGAGGTGTTAGTTGATTGTTTAGGTAATTTGCCATGCAGCCAGGTTTAAAGTCTTGAGCTGGCTGTGTAGAATTTGATTGTCTTGCTGGGTGAGCAGGTGAGGAATTTCTGGTAAAATCCATGGTGGGCCGTGGGCCATGTTCTTTAGAATTGAATACCAGTGCTGGCGTGGCCAGTCTGGTGCAATGAGCATCTTTTGTGGCCTCTCTAATCCGACTTTCAGCAGCACCTTTGCTGGAAGAGGCAGTGGAGGAAAGGCACACACTGTTAATGTTTTCCAACTGAATGAGAGGGCGTCCACTTTCCAAGCTTGTGGGTGGAATGTCCTTGTACAAAATTTTTGAAGTTGGTAGTTTTGGGGGTTGGCAAACAGATCTATGTCTGGGCGTCCCCATTTTTGAGTTATCATTGCAAATACTTGTGGATCCAGTTTCCACTCGTGGGGATCCATGATGTTTCTGCTTAGGTTGTCTGCCAATGTGTTTTTCTTTCCTGGCAGGAACTGTGCTTGTAGTTGAACTTGGTAAGACAGTGCTGTTTTCCACAAGGTCACTGCTTGCCTGCCTAGAGGGTAGGAATGTGTGCCCCCTTGCTTGTTGATGTACCACATTACTGTGGTATTGTCCGTCTTTATTATTAGTTGTCCTGGGTGTAAGAGGTCCTTGAAAGCTGTTAGGGCATTCTGTACTGCTGGCATTTCCTTTTGATTGATATGCAGATGCCTTTGATCTGTAGTCCATTTACCCTGAATGCATTGTCCTGCCATGTGTGCTCCCCAGGGCATAGTCCGATGCATCTGTTGTCATAGTTTGCCTGGCTGTGGGTAATGTGAAAGGCTGACCCTTGTTGAGGTGACATGCCTGTGTCCACCATAGAAACTCCTGTTGAAGGCAGGGAATGAGTGGTATCATTGTTTCCAAGCTGTGGCTGTGCTGAGTCCATACGCTTTTCAGGTACCATTGTAATTTCCTCATATGCAGTTTTGCAAATGGTATTAGTAGTATGCAAGATGCCATGAATCCCAAGGCCTGCAGGATTTTTCTTGCAGGGAGTTGGGTCTTTGTTGCCATTATTTTGAAGTATTGAGTCAGCTGTTGTTGCTTGTCTGGCGTGAGGTAAGCCATCTGGGCCGTTGTATTCAAGCTGGCACCCAGGAATATTATGTTTTGTGAGGGCACTAGTTTTGATTTCTTTTCGTTTACTGTGTACCCTAGGCAACTTAGAAGGTGTTTGACAAATGCCAGATGTTTTAAAAGAATGTCCTTGCTTTCTGCTTGAATAAGGCAGTCGTTCAGGTATGGGTATATTTGAATTCCTCTTTGTCTGCAGTATGCAATTACTGGTGCCAGGCATTTTGTGAAGACTCTGGGCACAGTTGATAAGCCAAAGGGCAGTGCAGAGAATTGATAATGGGTTGAACCTGCAATGACGCAGAGGTATCTTCTGCAATTTTGTCTGATAGGGACATGCAGGTATGCCTCCTTGAGATCCAATGTTACTAGCCAAGCCTTCTTGCCCAGCATGGGAAGAAGCTGCTGTAGTGTTAGCATCTTGAATTTTGGTACTTGCAGATAGGTGTTCAGAATTGAAAGATCCAGAATGGGTCTCCATGCTTTGTCCTTTCTGGGGACTAGAAAGAGTCTTGAGTAAAATCCTTGTCCTTTCTCCTGTGTAGGTACCTGTTTGAATGGGTCTCATATCCATGAGAGCGTAATTTGTTTTTGTGCCTCTGCCCATTGATTTGGTGGCAGGTTTGGCATTCCTTTTATCTTTGGCAAGGTATGAAAGTGGAATCTGTATCCTTGTGAGACAATGTTTAGGACCCATTTGTCTTTTGTGATGATGTGCCAGTTGTCTGCAAAAAGTGCTAATTTTCCTCCCAAGGGAGCTGCCAAGTGAGATTTGCTTGGTAGTTGGAGGGTTGAGTCATTGTGTTTGTCTTCTGCTAGCTTGGGGCCTGTCTTCACTTCCTTTCTGGGTTGCGGCACCCCATTGGCGAGGTTTGTAAGGGCCTTATGACTCACCTCTGCCCCTTGGGCGTCTGTATTTGCCCCTCTGTGGTCTGTAAGAAACTGGAAAGGACCAGTTTTTTGTTGGCCAATTTCTGCTGAAACGAGGGGGTTGTACCTGTAAAAAATCCTTGACCGTCTGCATAGACTTTGCCTTATCCTCTATTTTCTTTAAAACCTCTTCTGCTTTGACCCCAAATAAGACATCCCCTGTTGTAAAGATGCATCCAATAATTTTGCTTTAACATGATCAGGTAGGGTTTGTTCTTTTAACCAAGCATGTCTGCGTATGACAGACCCAGTAACAGTTGCTCTACAGGAAGCTTCCAATGAATCAAATCCACATTGTAAAGTATGTTTGCCCATCTGTTCAGCTGCATGCAACAGATCCTGCATTTCCTTGAATTCAGCCTGTTCAGAATGTGTGCTCAGTTTTTGTTTTAATTGAGACATTAGGAATTGCTGATATTTCAGCATGTGAAACTGACAATTTAATGCTCTCATAGCCAGAGTAGCTGAGGTGTATATCTTCTTTCCCCATCTATCTAGAGCTCTGGAATCCCTTTCAGAGGGTACAGGATTTTTAGCCATAGAAGCTTTAGCCCCTCTGGGACCCTGGGAATTGTTTCTGGGTCAGCTAGAGGGCTTTTACAAAGGAATTTGTGTGTGTCAGGTACTCTGTAGTATCTGTCTGGTTTGGCTGGAACAGGAGGTAGGGAGTCTGGATTTAGACTAGACTCTAAGTAAACATCATCCACAATATCTAAAACTGGAGGGATAGCAAGTGGTCTGTGCTGGGGTAGTAAAAGAAACTCTCTGAGCCTTTTCTTAGAATCAGAGTAGTCCTGGCCTTCCCAGTGGAAATGTTCCCTCATGGTATGTAAAGTTTCCCCAAAGGAGTAGTCTTCAGGGGGAGATGCTGAGGGAATAGATTCTTCAGCATCAGTCTTCATAAGGGGGAAAAGCGTAATCCTGTTCCTCAAAAGAATCTGAGGAAACAGAAACCTGGTCAGAGGAAGCATAATCCTCCTCTTGTCTTGGCCTTTTATCAGGAGGGGGATGGGAACCCCTGATTAGGGTAATCAAATCTTCAGCCATCTTAAGCATCTGTTTCTTAGGCATGGGGCCTTGAACAGGAGACTGATGTACAGTCTTTTTTGGTTTTAATGGAGTTTTTAGCTTAGCATAAGATTTAATGGGGAGTGTAGTCGGTCTGAAGGCACCTTCTGAAACCGAAGGAGTTTCTACTGTACCGGGATCACCTTCTGCTCTGGTGTCGGAAGGGCCTAATGAAGATGGTTGCGAAGGCCTAGTACACTCCGCTTGAGAATCCGTAGCTGTCTGGGGTTCCATTTCCACGGTCGTCAGGGGCTGCGTAGGCACCTCACTGAAAACTGGAGAACCAGCGACAGGCCCAGCAGAGGCCTTGGAGTCTGGCTTGGTTCTAGGCTGCCTGTCCTTATCCTTGCGTTTTTTATGCATGCCGGTCGTCGGATGCTCTGATGGCATGATATAATTAAATTTCCTACCAAAGTAATGTCGTGCGAAGTCAAAACGGTGTTTGATAGTTCGTTTATTAAACCTAGCACAAAATCAACAACCTGTGATGTCGTGGTCTGGGCCTAGGCAAGGAATACAATAAGAATGGAAGTCCTTATGAGGTATTTGCTTCCCACAAGAAATGCAATTGTTAACTTTTTCTGACATCGGACTGAGGCAAGAAAAGGTTCCCCAATGGAGTACTCAGCTTTATTGAAGACTTCGGACTGAAATTCGATTAGAAAATCTCAGGTGTCGGCCGACTGGCACTTGCGAACTGCTTCTGCTTTGGGCACCGCACGGCAAGAAAGACTGAAGAAAATTGTGTCGGATGCCTCTTATATACCCCTGGCGCACTGACGTCAGGAGGAAGTGACAGCAACCGACGCTGGACCAAGACTTTGAAACTCTGGCCGACTGCGGGACCACCTGACGGCAGGATAACCCAAGTGTGATGACTGCAGCATGGTAACACGATGAACATCTAGCAGTTTAAGGCCCTAATGGCCAAGGTTGCAGAAGTGTATACCTTCTTACCCCATCTATCCAGCGCCCTGGAATCTCTATCAGAGGGGGTACAATTTTTGGCAGTAGTAGTTTTAATGCCTTTGGGTCCCTGTGAAATGGACTCAGGACCTGCAGTAGGATTTTTAAAAAGGAACTTGTGAGAGTCAGGAACCCTGTAATATCTATCAAGTTTTCTGGGAGCAGGAGGTAGAGAGTCAGGGGCCAAGCTAGACTCCAAAAAGGCATCATCAACAATGTCCAGTACAGGGGGGATAGCTAAAGGCCTGTGTTGGAGCAGGAGTAAGAAATCCTTAAGCCTCTTTTTAGAGTCAGAGTAATCCTGGCTTTCCCAGCGAAAATGCTCCTTAAGAGTATGCAAGGTTTCACCAAAAGAGAAATCCTCTGTAGGGGAAGCAGAGGGAATAGAGTCCTCTGCATCAGAATCCTCTTAGGTAAATAAGGGTAAGTCCTGGTCTTCAGAGTTAACAGAAATTTCAGAATCCTGATCAGAAGAATCATAAGCAAACTCAGTCCTAGGTCTCTTGGGGGAAGGTTGGCTTCCCCTGATTAAAGTAATAAGGTCTTCAGCCATTCTTATCATTTGTTTTTTGGGACAGAGGCCTGACCATGCGGTCTGGGTGTTGGTTTTCTAGGCATGGATCGAGCTTTAGGCCTTGAAGAAGAAGATGTTGTCGGTTTAATATGCAAATCAGTAGGCCTGAATACACCCTTAGAAGCCGGTGCCTGCACAGTGGCTCTGGACCCATCCAAGGTAGACACATCCGCAGGTTCCACAGCTGAAGCATCTCGCAGTATACCGGATTCCGAATGGGTCTCAGTAGAGTCCTGCAAATCTGAAGTAGTGGGTATCAGGGGCTGTGAAAGCGTCTCACTGAGTACCGGCAAACTGGCGACTAGCTTAGGAGAAGTGTCGTTGGCAGCTTTGGACCTATGGGGTCTGTCTCTGTCTTTATCTTTGTGATTTTTTGGAATGTCGGTAGTCAGGTGGCTTACTGAAGCCATATCTGGATAACTGAACTGAGTACCAAAAAATTTAGAAGTGTAAATATACCGACAACGAATAGTTCGTTGTTCAAATAAGGCACAAAACTGACAGCGAGGTACGTCGTGGTCAGGGCCTAGGCAAGGAATGCAGTATGACTGAATATCTTTATGAGGTATTTGCTTTCCACAAGAAATACAATTATTGACTTTTACTGACATCGGTTAAGAGCAAGAAAAAGTTTCCCCAACGGGGTACTTAGCTTAGTTGAAGACTTCGGTTCTGAAACTCAAAAACGAAAATTTCAGGGGTCGGCTAACCAGCACTTGCGAACTGCTTCTGCTTCTGGCACCGCACGGCAAGAAAGACTGATGTAATGGTGTCGGCTGCATGCTTTATACCCCTGACTACCTGAAGTCATGGAAGATGGGACAGCAACCGAAGCAGGACCCAAGACTTTGTTAATCAGGCCGACTGAGGGCTACTGCAAGCAGATAACCCAAAAGTGATGACTGCAACAGTGAAACACAAAGAAAATTCAATGCTGTCTTGGCCAAAAGGGAGTCCCAAGCAGGATTTTTGATATGTCCCTCTGAATCTTCAGAAGGACGCTTTGAATCAGTGTGAATGGGGGCAGGTATAAAGAAACACCCCTGCCCATGAAAAAGAGAAGATGTCCATCTTCCAAGCCCGTGGATGCAGATTTCTCATGCAAAACAGAGGCATCTGTCTGTTTTGGGAGGAGGCAAACAGATCTGCCAGTGGAATACCCCATTTGTGAATAAGATCCAAAAACACCTCCCTGTGAGGCATCCATTTGTGAGTGGGTGCTATGGTTCTGCTGAGGGTGTCTGCCATCACATTCTCTGCTGATGGAATGTATATAGTTTGCAGGTGTATGTGAAGTTTCGCCACTAAAGACCAAATTTGAATTGCCAAGGTGCAGAGTGGATAAGATTTTGTCCCTCCCTGCCTGTTGGCATACCACAGAATAGTCATACTGTCTGTGATTACCTTCAAGGTGCCTGGCAGCAGAATATGTTGGAAGGCCTGCAGTGCCAAGAGAAGGGCCCTCAGTTCCTTTATACTGATGTGATCTCTTTTTCTCTGGGTGGACCACTTCTCCTGGACTTTGTTCTGGCTGTTGTTGCTGTCCAGAATGGCTCCCAAACCCAGATCTGATGCATCGGTGTAGATGTGTTGTGTAGAAGGAGGGATCTGCAGGGGTATCCCCTGATTGAGGGTGCTGTATGAAATCCACCATAACAGTTCCTTTTTCAAGCATGGGATAAGAGGGAGTGTAACATCCGGAGGATGGATGTGTTGGCTCTGCAAATTCCTCAAGACCCACTGGAATTTCCTCATATGCAGCCTGGCAAAAGGAAGCATGGGAATCAAGGAGGCCATGTGGCCTAGGACCCTCAGAAAATCCCTGGCTGAGATGGCTGGGAGAGGAAGGAGAGACTGGAAGTAATGGGTGAGGGTTTCCATCTTCTGGCAGGGGATAAAGGCTGACATCATGTCCGTCCTTATCTTGCACCCCAAAAGGACAAGCTGTTGACTTGGTGTCATTTGGGATTTTTGGTGATTCACTGTGAAACCTATGTCCTCCAAAATCCTGCACACCATGTGTAAGTGACGGGGATAGGAAGTTAGACTCCTGGTATAGGATTACCGGGTTGCCTAGTTGGGGTAGATTTGTATGCCCTGCATTCTACAATGGGTGATAACTGGGGCTAGACACTTACTCTTGGAGCTGTAGAGAGCCCAAATGGCAATGAAGAAAACTGAAAATGTAAATAGCCCACTGAGAAATGTAGGAATTTCCTGTAGCTAAGGTGAATGGGGATGAGAAGGTAAGCATCCTTCAGATCCAGGGATGCCACAAAGGCTTGGTGAGGGATAACAGGTAAGAGATGTAACATGAGCATCTTGAAGGTGGGCACCTTGAGATACTGACTGAGGAGGGACAAATCCAGAACTGGTCTCTAGGGACCATCCTTTCTTGGGACCAGAACCATTCTGGAATAAAATCACTTGGCTGTCTGATCCCGAGACATGTTCTACTGTGCCCTGAGACAGGAGCTGATCCAGAATTGGAGGGAAAAGGTGAAGTTTATTTGATGGGAAGAGGGGAACTACCCACCAAGTCATGAAGTAACTGTTTTGTATGACAGAAAGGACACAAGTCTCTGAAGTGATTTTCTGCTAGGAAGGTAGGGAAAGATTTAGACGGAGGGACAGGGGGGTGAATCTGGGCAAGAAATTTGAGTCACAGTGGAGCTCTGTTTTCTGTGCATCAAGACCCACCAGCATTAGTGGTATTTTCTTACATTCTGCTTCCCTATAGATCCTCAATGTTCTGTTAAAGTTGTCAAATGTTTGCCTCCCTTCCACAAAATCACATTGATCCATATCTATTACTTTTGGCATTACTTTTACCATTCTTTCAGCCATTATAGACACAAACACATTACAATCATAGTTTAGTATTGAAATGGGCCTGTATGAAGCTGGATCTGATGCGTCTTTACCCTATTTAGTATTACAGCTACCACTGCTTTCTTCAAGGACGGCGGTACTTTTCCTCCTCTTAAGATACTGTTAAATAAAACCTTCCAGATCTTTATCAGTTTTTTCCACCTAGCTGCCAAACTTCCACAGGAATGCCATCTATTCCTAGAGATAAGCATCCTTGAGATCCACAGACAACCTATAAGCCTGAGGAAGCAAAAGAGGGAACAGTCTGAAGGGACAACATTCAAAAAGAGGGCACCTGCATAAAAAGTCTTTAGATGAGAGAGGTCTAGAAGTGGTCTCCAATACCCTCCTTTCTGGGTACTAGAAACAACCTGGGGTAACCCCCCCTTTGGGAAACAGGCACCTCTTGAATAGTACCCTGAGTCAAAAGGTTCAGAAGCACGTCTGAAAAGAAAAAGAGTTGTTAAAAGGGGGGAGAGATTTCCAAACCATGAAATACTAACACTGAATAATGGACAAGACCCAGGAATCCTGAGTAATCTGTAGCTAAACAGGAAGAGAGAGAGAGAGAGAGAGAGACAGAGAGACAAAAAGAAACAGGAAAGTGGCTGGACAGAAAAAGATAGTCAGACAGCCTTTTTGCCCTTAAGAGGAGGACGAGATTACCTGTGAACAAAGGCTGGCTTATTGGGGTAGGTTCTCTGAAATTTAGGCACAGGAGAAACAACATGTTTAAGTTCCTGTAAAGCCTTGCCCTTATCCTGAAGGGACAAACATATCAGCAGTAGCTTCACCAAACAAGTGTTTATTATCAAGAGGGGCATCCATCAACTTAGCCTTAATATCATCAGGCAAAGGTTGAAGCCGAAGCCAAGAATAGCTCCTCATCACTGACCAAAAAGCAGCAGCCCTACAGAAAGCATCTGCTGTTTCATAACTACACTTGATAGAATGACGAGCCACCTGGGAGGAAATCCCTAACTGGGAAAGAGCAGACATTTTACCCTCAGAGTCTAGAAGATCAGAAAAAACCTGATAAGCCTGGGAAAGGAGAGCCAAAAAAATACATGGACATATGAATCTGATAATTAACAGCCCTAAAAGCCAAGGTAGCAGAGGTGTAAACCTTCTTGCCTAGCCTTTCCATGGTTCTGCTATCTTTATCAGAGGGCAGTAACTTGGAAGAAGAAAACAACTGAGAGGGCTTGTCAGAGGCTACAGACAGCACCGAGGGGTCAGCAGAAGGACGCTTGCACAAAAATTTACAGTCTTCAGGCACTCTATAGAATCTATCAGGTTTCTTGGGAGCAGGAGACTGAGATTCTGAAGTCTCAGAAGCATTGGAAAATGCATCCAACAAGGCAGCCAAAACAGGAGGAAGAGCAGAAGGTTTAGGAGAATCCATCTGCAGCACTCATAGTATATTTTATGTACCTCAGATACCTAAGCACAATCCTATTTAAAGAACTCCATCATTCTGGAGATCATGACCCCAAAATAAATCTCTTCAAAGGGAGTATCAGAACTGGTAGATTCCTCTTCCTCCGATCATTCTGAAAGTGTGTTACATGAGCCAAGTAGTTCAGCTCCCTTAACTCAAAGGTAACTGAAGAGTAAACCCGCTCTCTAAATCTGTCCAATGCCCTGGACTCCTTGTTAGGGGGGATGGACAGTAGAGTTTACTGTCTTCCACAAGTTCTTTCTTAGTGGCTGCTGCTACCATCACAGAATCTACCATGAGCCCCTTTCTCCTAAAGGTCTGTCCTTAGGGGTGACTACAATTTTATCACATTTACAGGGAATTGGTTTGACCGTGTCCTGTTCCTACCAAACCCACCTCGAAACCAAATCCACAAGTTCATCACCAGGGAAGACTACCCAGGAAGTAGATGGGCCACTCTGAAAAGCCTTGAGGAATACCGATTCCACCTGGGGGGGGGGGGGGTATTAGTGGACCAGCCCCCCCCCCCCCTTCAGTCTTAATCGTTCTAAAATCTCATCAAAGGTTACATCCTCTAGGGGAACCCTTCCATTCATCAAAATCAGTTTCCTCATTGAGGGACACCTGAGGGGAAGTCCAACTGCCTCTATTTGCATGCATGCTCCGGTGTATTTTTATAGTGTGAGGTTCCAAGGAAGACTCTAAAGCAGACAAGGAGTCCACAACATGAACTGTCTCAAGAGCCCTAGGGGCTAGCTGCCTCAAAGTGGCAGGAAGAGGAGGTAGATGACCCAAAGATGTCAGAGGAGGGAGGGAAAGCTCCAAGTGTGAGAGAGATGCCTGCTTTCTAGACTTGGAGAAGACTCTCTTGAAAACTGAAGCACTCCTTGCAAGATTCAAAGAACCCAACAAAGACACACTCCAAGAATCAATCCAGCTCAGATCCGACATTGCATTTGAGCTGCTGAGAGCTGAAGCACTGAGTGGAAGAATCTGAAAATTACAGAACTGATCCTAACCCCCAGCACCATAGCTGACCCTCAGCTCCAGGACCCATTAAGATTTGACGCCAGAACTGATCGGATCACAGATACTGTTGGAGTCAACGAGACACAGTCCTTTGGGTCCAACATAGGCAGTCCTTGGGAATCACTCAAATCCACAGACACTGGATCTGAAGGTCAGATCAGAGAAGGAGTAGTCACCAAAGAAGTTGGGAGAACCACTCCTGGTACCCCCACAGTGGTCTGCGCAGGGAGGACCCCCAATTGATCCGGATCCTCAGGAATTTCCTTATCAGTCAGGCCACATCTGCTTTGGATAGGCTCTTGGATGATGGCAATGACCTAAGAGAAGAGGCCATATAAGCTGGCCTAGATATGCAATGAAAAGATCTCTCCTTCAGGAAGGGTGAACAAAGTCTCAGACTAACAGGTTCTGGAGAGAATCATGATCCAGTAAAAGGTGGAGTAGAGATCCTATCCTGATAAAATTCAAAACTGTAACTGGCTTCAAAATTTTCTGTACTTTTGGATTTATGCCCAATTGCCCTGTTGGATCAGGAGACTTTTTCTATGTTCTTTCTCCCTGTGTTTTGCAGGGATATCATCTTGTTCTTGTCTTTCACCCTTTCTCCCTTACTTGTCTTTCTACTCAAGGAAGATGAAAATTATTGTAAGGGGGCTATCTTCCTCCATGGAGGCAGGGGGGAACTCCTCTAAGGCCAGCTTAAACTGACAGACAGAGCTCTGGCCCCAAATGTGGAGCAAGTAGAGTAATCCTCATCAAAATATGAGGCCCCCAAACAGTATACACACTTACAGTATGTGTCCTATGGAGGAATTTTATGGCCATAAGAAATGCCTTTTTAAAAGTGGAGGCCTTGTCAGACATCCACAAAAACAATGTCTGCACAAACCACAAAGGGAAAGTAACACAAAACTACCAGACACTTGTTAAACTAACAAATAACAAAATGCCATAACTTTTAGTTATGTACTTACCATAACTTTAGATGTTTGGGATCCATCTCGCCTACATTCTGTACTGATGGGTTCGGAGCCGATCCTCGGCTCTGACTCGGCACGCTATACTATAGCACGAAGTCTCTTATTGGCTGAGCTATCCTACATCCCAGGATGCACCACCCCTGCTTCCCCAGATCTTGTTTGTCCGCACACAAGCACACATACATAGACTGTTGATATAACACTGCCAGGTGTTTCAAGATGAAATGGCTGAACTCGGACCGTCCGGTCTCTTCTGATCTTCAAGGCAGGGGGAAGGAGGGTGGGTTATTAGGAATGTAGGCGAGATGGATCCCAAACATCTAAAGTTATGGTAAGTACATAACTAAAAGATGTTATGTGATCCTATCTCGCCTACATTCTGTACTGATGGGACAGCGTCCCTAGCACCTGATTCCTGGGTGGCTCACTGGAAAACACTCCTGAGAACTGTGGAACCGAAGGAAGCTCGCCCCCGAGATGCCACGTCCAATTTGTAATGAGAAATGAAGGTGTGAGGAGAAGACCACGTAGCCGCAGCACAAATGTCACTAATGGCAAGCTTAGAATGAAAAGCTGTCGAAGTAGCCATAGCCCTGGTAGAATGAGCTTTCACAGAAGTTGTAAGCTCTTTATTAGAAATGAAATAAGTATGACTGATACAGTCTCTGATCCACTTGGCAATAGTGACTTTGGTGACGGCTTTGCCCAATTTATTGTCCGAAAAGGACACAAACAATTGATCAGTTTTCCGTGTTTGGTGCATCCTATCCAAATAAAAGCGCAATTGCCTATGAACATCTAAGGTGTGAAAGATGTATTCCGCTCTGTCTGAGTACTTTGGGAAGAAAACTGGAAGTTCCAATGACTGTTGCAGACAAAAACTAGAACAAACCTTAGGAACAAAGGATGGATTCGGTCTGAGGGATACTCTATCCTTGTGAAAAACCAGGTATGGTGGTTTGACACATAAGGCTTGAAGTTCCGAAAATCTTCTGGCTGATGTAATTGCAACTAAGAAAGCAGTCTTCCAAGAAAGAAATTTCAAGTCGCAAGTTGCTGCCGGTTCGAAGGGGAAAGAAGTCAAAGCACCTAACACAACATTAAGGTCCCACGGTGGAGCGGGATGAGATATCGGAGGCCTAAGCAGCCCTGCACCTTTCATGAAGGCTTTACATAACCTGTTGCTCATCAAAGGTGGTTCTATACTCTCATGAAAATTGGAAATAGCTGCCAATTGAACCTTAATGGTAGAGACCGAAGAGCCTTGATTGAACAGAGAAGCTAAGAACTTCAAGACCTCTGACACCGGGACAGTTATGGGATCTAATCCCCGGAGTTGGGCCCAAATAGCAAATCTCTTCCATTTGCTATTATACATTTTTTTAGTAGAAGTCTTGTGGGCCGAAGACAAGATATGTATGACTTCCAGATCCAAAACTTGATTCCTGACTAAGGTTGGAAGAGGAGGAGCCAAGCTGTTAACCTCAACGAGTGGAGGGACTGATGAAGCTGTCTCGACTGATGGGTTAAGAGGTCCGGAATTTGATCCAAAAACCATGGACCGTCCAGTGCATATTTCCGAAGAAAGGGAAACCAGACTTGACGAGGCCAGTATGGGGTAACTAAAATCATCTTGCTCTCCAAGCGAATCGCCTTCTGGATCACCTTGGGAAGAAGGGGAACCGGTGGAAAGGCGTATAGCAGGCCGGTGGGCCAAGCTTGGACTAGGGCGTCCTTGGAAATCTCCCCCGGAACTGGGGTGAGAGAGAAGAACTGTTAGCATTTCGTGTTGAGGGGGGTTGCGAAAAGGTCGCAACTTTTAGTTATGTACTTACCATAACTTCAGATGTTTGGGATCCATCTCGCCTACATTCTGTACTGATGGGTTCGGAGCCAATCCTCGGCTCCGACTCGGCACGCTATGCAATAGAGCGAAGTCTCTAATTGGCTGAGCTATTCTATATCCCAGGATGCACCACCACCAATTCCCCAGATCTTGTTTGTCCGCACACATGCACCCACACATGCACTGCTGATATAACATTGCCAGATGTTTCAAGATGAAATGGTGGAACTCGAACCGTCCGGTCTCTTCTGATCTCCAAGGCTGGGACAAGGAGGGTGGGTATTAGGAATGTAGGCGAGATGGATCCCAAACATCTGATGGTAAGTACATAACTAAAAGATATTATGTGATCCTATCTCGCCTACATTCTGTACTGATGGGACAGCGTCCCTAGCACCTGATTCCTGGGTGGCTCACTGGAAAACACTCCTGAGAACTGTGGAACCGAAGGAAGCTCGCCCCCGAGATGCCACATCCAATTTGTAATGAGAGATAAAGGTGTGAGGAGAGGACCAGGAAGCCGCAGCACAAATGTCACTAATGGCAAGCTTAGCATGAAATGCTATTGAAGTAGCCATAGCCCTTGTAGAATGAGCTTTCACAGTGGTTGTAAGCTCTCTATTAGAAAGAAAATAAATATGACTAATACAGTCTCTGATCCACTTGGCAATAGTGACCTTCGTGACGGCTTTGCCCAATTTATTATCTGAAAAGGACACAAACAACTGATCTGTTTTACGTGTTTGATGCGTCCTATCTAAATAGAAATGCAATTTTCTGTGGGCATCCAATGAATGGAAGATATATTCTGCTCTGTCTGAGTAATTGGGGAAGAAAACTGGAAGTTCCAAAGACTGTTGAAGACAGAAACTGGAACAAACTTTGGGAACAAAAGATGGATTGGGCCTAAGGGATACTCTATCCTTGTGAAAAACCAAGTACAGCG
The DNA here is from genome assembly GCF_019279795.1 of Protopterus annectens. NCBI lineage: Eukaryota > Metazoa > Chordata > Ceratodontiformes > Protopteridae > Protopterus > Protopterus annectens. Next base: position 1,104,873,113 of record NC_056741.1, read on the forward strand.
GGTTGACACATAGGGCCTGAAGTTCCGAAACTCTTCTGGCTGATGTAATTGCCACCAAAAAAGCGGTCTTCCAGGTAAGAAATTTCAAGTCAGAAGTTGCTGCCGGTTCGAAGGGGGAAGAGGTCAAGGCACCTAATACGAAATTGAGATCCCATGGTGGAGCAGGATGAGAAACTGGAGGACGTAGCAGCCCAGCACCTTTCATGAAGGCTTTACACAACTTACTGCTCATCAAAGGTGGGTCTGTACTTGCATGAAAATTAGAAATAGCTGCTAATTGAACCTTAATGGTAGAGACTGAAGACCCTTGATTGAATAGGGAAGCTAGGAATTTCAAAGCGTCCACCGGGCAGTAATGGGATCTAAACCCGGAGTTGGGCCCAAATGGCAAATCTCTTCCATTTACTATTATACATTTTCTTAGTCGAATTCTTGTGGGCTGAGGACAAGATATGTATAACTTCTGAGTCTAAAACCTGGTTCCTGACTATAGTCGGAAGTGGAGGAGCCAAGCTATTAATTTCAGAGAGTGAAGGGACTGGTGAAGCTGTCCCGACTGGTGGATCAAGAGATCTGGAACCTGGTCCAGGAACCATGGGCCGTCCAGTGCGTATTTCCGAAGAAATGGCAGCCAGACTTGACGAGGCTAGTATGGGGCAACTAAAATCATCTTGCACTGCAAGTGAATCGCCTTCTGGATCACCCTGGGGAGAAGGGGAACTGGAGGAAAGGCGTACAGTAAGCCGTTGGGCCAAGCTTGGACTAGGGCATCCTTGGGAAACCTCCCCTGACTCGGGGTTAGAGAAAAGAACCGAAGACATTTCGTGTTGAGAGGGGTTGCAAAGAGGTCGCAACAAGGAGTTCCCCATCTTCTGAAGATCTGAGATGCTACTCTGTCGTTCAGAGACCACTCGTGCGGGGAGAGAATGGTTCTGCTCAGTCTGTCGGCTATTACATTGGATCTCCCCGGAATATGTGTTGCTACCAAGAAACGATTGGTTGCAACAGCCCAATTCCATACTCTCATGGCCTCTCTGCAAAGAGGGCAGGACCTGGTCCCTCCCTGCTTGTTCAGGTACCAGACTACTGACATGTTGTCGGACTGAACGGCAATCATACCTTGGGGGAGGAAGCAGTGTAGTGCTTGGAGCGACAGAAGCACTGCTCTCATTTCCAGTATATTGATGTGTAGGGAAGTCTCACCGGGATGCCACTTGCCTTGAACTGACCTGCCCAGGTAATGACCCCCCCCCACCTCGTCTGGGAGGCGTCCGTAGTCAAAGTGGCCACTGGAGGAGGAGGAACGAAAGGTCGCCCCTGATCCAGGTTGGACATAAGCCACCAACGGAGGTCCTGTTTGCACGTCTCCGTGATTATGATTTGGTGACTGAGAGGAAGCTCCTGATACGACCACTGGACCGATAGGAGCCACTGGAGAATCCTCATGTGTAATCTTGCTAAGGGCACCAGGAGAACGGTAGCCGACATGGAACCCAACAGTTGTAGGACCATCCTTGCTGGGGCTCGGCGTTTGAGGAGCAATGCTCGGACTTGAGATTGTAATGTTTCTATTCTCTCTGTAGGAAGATAGACTCGCATTTGCCTTGAGTCTATGTCTACCCCGATAAACCGTATAAGCTGAGATGGCAGCAACACAGACTTTGCCCAATTGAAGGTGATTCCTAGGGAGGTTCCTAGAGATATAGTGGCTACTAGGTTCTGTAATAGTAGATGTCTGGAGGTGGCAGTTAGGAGCCAGTCGTCTAGATACGGAAACACCTGGAATCCTAGACTCCTCAGGTGAGCAGTCACCACCGCCAAACATTTGGTGAACACCCTGGGGGCTGTGGTGAGACCAAAGGGCAGTGCGCAGAACTGGAAATGACCGTCTCCCAGGCTTAAGCGCAGATGTCTCCTGGACACCTGATTTACCAGAATGTGATAATAGGCGTCCTTGAGATCTATGGAGCACATCCAAACACCTTTCTCCAGAAGCGGGAGAATGGATTGTAAGGTGACCATCCGGAACTTGGACTTCTTGACTGATCGATTCAGGTTGCTGAGATCCAAAATGGGCCTCAAGTCCCCGGTCTTTTTTGGCACTAAAAAGAATTTTGAGTAAGTCCCTAATCCGGTCTGGTCTGCGGGGACCGGTTGGATGACTCCTTTTTGAAGCAGCTTTGAAATTTCGATGGCTGCAATATCCCGTTGACTGGGTGGGGGGTCCGGGATTTTTCTGGATGGAGGGGGGGTGAAAAGGGGATGACGTAACCTCCGGCGATGATTCGGAGCACCCATTGGTCCTGAGTGATACTCTCCCAGGCCTTTAGGTGCCTCGAACGCGACCCCGACTGGCTCCGGAGCTGCACAGTCGGGCAATCCTTCAGGGATGCTGAGAGGTTGAAGAGCCACGAAAGGACTCGCGGTCTCCAGTGTTGCGGGGGCCTCTGCCGCCTCTGGGACGGCGTCTTCCGGAAAAATTTCCCCCTCCTCTGCCTCTAGAGGGGGGATCGTCCTGCTGTGAGGGGTAATTCTTCTGAGATTTACGGAACCACATTTTCCCTCCTCTTTTAGCCTTGGGATAAGGCCGAAAGGGAGAGGAAAACCGTGCTCCTACGGCAGTCAGAGTTTTACCTTCTTGTTCACAGCGGGTCAATGTGTCCTTTACCTTGGGTCCAAACAAAGAGGACCCATCAAAGGGAGCGTCGGCAAAGGAAGACTTAAAGGCTTCCGCAAAATGACACAGGCGGAGCCAGGCTTGCCTCCGTAGAGCAACGCCCGTACCTGCCGCTCTACCCGCCCCCTCGGCTGCATACGAAATGAGCCTCATGGACGAGTTTGATATAGATGACAGAGTAGCCAACTGAGAGCCAACCGTCTGGGCCAGCTGCTCAGGTAGGTTACCCAAGAGGGTATCTGAAAGCTCCTTGATCAGATCCCTCTGAAGTCTAGTGAAGTGCGTCAAATAGTTCAGGGACCTTAAGGTAAAGGCCGCTGAACTGAGGGTGCGGTTCCGTGCAGTCCATGCTCCTAGACTCCTTATTAGGAGGATGGACGGACGTCGAAGCCTCTGCTACATCTTGTTGGGTAGCAGATGCCACCACCAGGGCATCTACAGCCACACCTTTGGTCAGAAACTCCTTCTCTGGGGGGGCTGATAAGAATTTATTTGGGCGAGCCGGCACCGGTTCCACAGAATCTGGATGCTCCCATGCCCTTCGACAGATCAAATCTAGGAGCTCGTCGAAGGGCGGAGACACCCAGGAGGCGGAGGGCTGAGCCCCGAAGGCCTTGAGGAACACCGACACGTCAGCAGAAGGGGGTTTGGAATGCCAGCCGCCTCGTTGTTTGAAGACTTCCAAGATGTCTGCAAAGGAGACATCATCAGAGGACAACTTAGGGGACCCCTCCGCATCATCAAGATCGGTGTCCGACGTGAGAGACTCATCGGGGGAGTCGACGTGCTTCCTCTTGCACAGTCTTTTCCTTGGGGGTTCCTCCAAAGAAGCTTCAGAGGGACCCCCAGGAGGGGGGGAAACCCCATTGGGGGTGACCTCAGGCCCCGGGGCTCCGCTGTCTAGCGACAGGGGGACTACAAAAGACCCAGTCTCCGTGTCTAGGGAAGGTGCCAGTGAGACCGTGGAGGTAGCCAAAGAAGATTTGGCCAAAGCACTCCTCATGGCCCTGAAGGCCGGACCGCCAGAGTCCTGGGAAGGTCCAACCCCCGGGGCCACAACAGTAGACAGCACCCCCGCAGCCGACGCACCGAGAGGAAGGCTTGGAACCGAAAACATCGGTCCCGAAGCGTCACACCTGGGGCCGACCGAGGAGGTCCGTGTACCGAACTCCGACCCGAAAGCCGGGGTTGGAGTAAGGGTCGGAGCCGACCCGAAAACCTCCATCGGCTCCACCAGCACCGGCTCCAACGGTGCCGAGGCTGTTGGAGGAGGAACCAGAACTACAGGGTGGGCCATCGGCTCCGAAGCAGATTGGGCTGGAGCCGAAACTAATTTCTGGAATACAGGAGACTGAAACAGCCTTTGGAGCACCCTGTCGATGTCCGAATCCGACATCTTGGAAGATCGGGAGGAGACCGACCGGGTCCGAGCAGACTTCCCCATCGGCTCCGAAGGACTGGGGGGACTGGCTCCGAATAGACTCGATAAATATCGGTGCCGAGGGAGATTCCATAGCAATTTCCCTCGGTGCCAAAGAGGGCTCCGGCGCCGAAGGGGAAGAGTCTGAGCCGGCAATCCTCATCGGCTCCAAAATTAGTGGAGCCGATGAAGGTGACCCACCTCTCGAAGCCCCAGCCATCGGCTCCGAAACCAAAGGAGTCGAGGCTGGAAGCATCGAGGCAGACCGTTCCACCCTCGGCTCCGAAGTCCGTGGAGCCGATGGAGAAGCCTGCCTAGATTTCTTAGTGGTCGGTTCCGACGGGCTGGTCGGAACCGACGATTTCTTTTTCTTAGCTGGAGAGGAAGAGGAAGATAAGGCCTCTTCGAAGGAGGGTTAGATAAGCCCTTTTAAGATCAATTTATTCTTCCTCTCTTGGAGGACCCGAGAGGAAAAAGCGTGACACACGCTGCAAGACTCCTGAAGGTGTTTGGCGCCTAAACAGTACACGCATAAGGAGTGATCGTCCGTGATGGACATTTTGTAGTTGCATCTCATGCATTTTTTAAATCCTGAGGGTCTATGCTCCTTAGACATAATGCTTGTAGACACTATTCACTTTGTCAGAGAAAAACACAATGTATGGAACTCAGTACAAAAGGTTTACACAACAATAAAAAACTTTTTTTTTTTTTAACAAGAGAGGCGAAAGCCCAAGAAACTTAAACGAATGACAAACACACCAAAAGGAGGGCCAAGAACCCTCTAACTAAAACAGGTACTTGACCTCTCTGAAACAACAAGAAGACTCACTAAAGAACGAGGGGAAGGCCCCTCTAACTTAAACGGAAACCTTTCCCCTGTCCAGTCACAAAAAATTTACCACAAAATATCCACAAAAACATAATTATACACAACGATAGCTGTTAAAACAACTTTTGGGTTAAGAATAAAGAAATTTCTGACAGAAAAAACTCTCAGAAAAAAGAACTTAGCTCAGCCAAGTTCGAGACCACGTCCCAGCTTGTAAGCGGCAAACGAGATCTGGGGAATTGGTGGTGGTGCATCCTGGGACATAGAATAGCTCAGCCAATTAGAGACTTCGCTCTATTGCATAGCGTGCCGAGTCGGAGCCGAGGATCGGCTCCGAACCCATCAGTACAGAATGTATGCGAGATAGGATCACATAACATCAAGGAGTTCCCCATTTTCTGAAAATCTGAGTTGCTACTGTGTCGTTCAGAGACCACTCGTGGGGGGAGAGAACAGTTCTGCTCAGTCTGTTGGCTATCACATTGGATCTCCCTGGAATGTGTGTTGCTACCAGTGAACGTTTGGTAGCAATCGCCCAATCCCATACCTTCATGGCCCCTCTGCAAAGGGGGTAGGATCTGGTCCCTCCCTGCTTGTTCAGGTACCAGACTACTGACATGTTGTCGGACTGAATGGCAATCATGCCCTGAGGGAGATAACTGTGTAGTGCTTGCAGTGATAGAAGCACCGCCCTCATTTCCAGTATGTTGATGTGGAGGAGACTCTCGTCTGAGTGCCACTTGCCTTGGACTGACCTGCCCAGGTAATGTCCCCCCCACCCCGTCTGGGAGGCGTCCGTAGTCAATGTGGCCACTGGAGGTGGTGGAACAAAGGGTCGCCCTTGATCCAGATTGGAGGAAAGAAGCCACCACCGAAGGTCCTGTTTGCACGTGTCTGTGATCAGAATGAGGTGACTGAGAGGGAGATCCTGATAAGACCACTGGACTGACAGGAGCCACTGGAGAATCCTCATATGTAACCTTGCCAAGGGGACTAGGAGGACGGTGGCCGACATGGAACCTAACAGTTGTAGGACCATCCTGGCTGGGGCTCGACGTTTGGGGAGCAAGGCTCGAACTTGAGACTGTAATGTTTCTATCCTCTCTGTAGGAAGATAGACCTGCATTTGCTTTGAGTCTATCTCTACTCCGATAAACTGTATGCGCTGAGATGGCAGCAACACAGACTTTGCCCAATTGAAGGTGATTCCTAGGGAATTGCCTAGAGATATAGTGGCTGCTAGGTTTTGTAAGAGTAGATGCCTGGAGGTGGCAGTTAGGAATGGAAACACCTGGAATCCTAGACTTCTCAGGTGAGCAGTCACCACCGCCAAACATTTGGTGAACACCCTGGGGGCTGTGGTGAGACCAAAGGGCAGTGCACGGAACTGAAAGTGACTGCCTCCCAGGCTGAAGCGCAAGTGTCTCCTGGACGCCTGATCTATCAGGATGTGATAATAAGCATCCTTGAGATCTATGGAGCACATCCAAACACCTTTCTCCAGCAGCGGGAGAATGGATTTTAAGGTGACCATCTGGAACTTGGACTTCTTGACAGAACGGTTTAGTTTGCTGAGATCCAAAATGGGTCTCAAGTCCCCGGTCTTTTTTGGCACCAAAAAGAATCTTGAGTAAGTCCCTAATCCGGTCTGGCCTTCGGGGACCGGTAGGATGACTCCTTTTTGAAGCAGCTTTGAGATTTCGATGGCTGCGAGATCCCGTTGACTGGGTGGGGGGTCCGGGATTTTCCGGGATGGTGGGGGGGCTGAGAAATAGGGATGGTGTAACCTCCGGCAATGATTCGGAGCACCCATCGGTCCTGAGTGATATTCTCCCAGGCCTTTAGGTGCTTCGAAAAACGACCCCCGACTGGCTCCGGAGCTGCACAGTCGGGCAATCCTTCAGGGATGCTGGAAGGTTGAAGAGCCACGAAAGGACTCGCGGTCTCCAGTGTTGCGGGGGCCTCCGCCGCCTCTGGGACGGCGTCTTCCTGAAAAGTTTCCCCCTCCTCTGCCTCTAGAAGGGGGATCGCCCTGCTGTGAGGAGTAAGCCTTTTGAGATTTACGGAACCACATCTTCCCTCCTCTTCTAGCCTTGGGATAAGGCCTGAAGGGAGTGGAAAACTGTGCTCCTACGGCAGTCAAGGTCTTACCCTCTTGTTCACAGCGGGTCAAGGTGTCCTTTACCTTGGATCCAAACAGAGAGGACCCATCGAAGGGAGCGTCGGCAAAGGAAGACTTGAAGGCTTCCGCAAAGTGAAACAGGCGGAGCCAGGCATGTCTCCGTAGAGCAACACCTGTTCCCGCCGCTCTACTCGCCCCCTCGGCTGCATACGAAATGAGCCTCATGGACGAGTTCGATAATGATAAGGTAGCCAGCTGAGAGCTAACCGTCTGGGCCAGCTGCTCAGGTAGGTTACCGGAGAGGGTATCTGAAAGTTCCTTGACCAGATCCCTCTGAAGTCTGGTGAAGTGCGTCAGATAATTCAGAGACCTTAAAGTAAAGGCTGCTGAAGTAAGGGTGCGCTTCCCGTACCTATCCATGCTCCTGGACTCTTTATTAGGAGGATGGACGGACGTAGATGCCTCTGCCACATCTTGTTGGGTAGCAGATGCCACCACCAGGGCATCTACAGCCACACCTTTGGAGAGGAATTCCTTTTCGGGAGGGGCTGAAAGAAATTTGTTGGGGCGAGCTGGCACCGGTTCCACAGAATCCGGGTGCTCCCACGCCCTTTGAGAGATCAAATCTAGAAGCTTATCGAAGGGCGGAGACAACCAGGAGGCGGAGGGCTGAGCCCCTAAGGCCTTGAGGAAGACCGACTCCTCAGCAGAAGGGGGTTTGGACTGCCAGTTGCCTCATTGCTTGAGGATTTCTAAGATGTCCGCAAAGGAGACATCATCCGAGGACGACTTGGGGGACCCCTCCGCATCATCGAGGTCAGTGTCCAAAGTGAGAGACTCGTCCGGGGAGTCGACGTGCTTCCTCTTGCACTGTCTCTTCCTGGGAGGTTCCTCCAAAGAAGCCTCGGAAGGACCTCCAGGAAGGGGGGAACCCCCAATGGGGGTGACCTCAGGCCCCAGGGCTCAGCTGTCTTGAGACAGGGGGACAACAACGGAACCAGTCTCCGTGCCAGGGGAAGGTGCCGGAGAGACAGTGGAGGCAGCCAAGGAAGATTTGGCCAAAGCACTCCTCATGGCCCTAAAGGCCGGACCCCCAGAGTCCTGGGAAGGTCCGACCCCCGAGGCCACAACAGTAGACGGCACTCCTGCAGCAGACGCACCGAGAGGGAGGCTCGGAACTGAAAACATCGGTCCCAAAGCGTCACCCCCGGGGCCGACCGAGGAGGTCTGCGTACCGAACTCCGACCTGAAGGTCGGGGTTGGAGTAAGGGTCGGAGCCGACCCGAAAACCTCCACCGGCTCCACCAGCACCGACTCCAATGGTGCCGAGGCTGTTGGAGGAGGAACCAAGACAACAGGGTGGGTAATCGGCTCCGGAGCCGACTGGGCTGGAGCCAAAACCAACTTTTGGACGACTGGAGACTGAAACAGCTTTTGAAGTACCCTGTCTATGTCCGAATCCGACATTCTCGAAGACCGAGAAGAGATCGAACGAGCTCGAGTCGACTTCTCCACCGGTTCCGAAGGACTGGGGGACCGGCTCCGAATCGTCTCGATAAATATCGGCGCTGAGGGAGACTCCACAACCAAAGCAATTTCCCTCGGAGCAGAGGTGGACTTCGGCGCCGAAGGGGAAGAGTCTGAGCGGGCAACTCTCATCGGCTCCGAAGTCAGTGGAGCCGATGAAAGTGACCCGCCTCTCGAATCTCTAGCCATCGGCTCCGAGGTCAGAGGAGTCGAGGCTGGAGGCATCGAGGCAGACCGTTCCGCCCTCGGCTCCAAAGTCCGTGGAGCCAATGGAGAAGCCTGCCGAGATTTCTTAGTGGCCGGTTCCGACGGGCTGGTCGGAGCCGACAATTTCTTTTTCTTAGAAGGTGAAGAGGAAGATAAAGCCTCTTCAAAGGTTGGTTTAATAAGCCCTTTTAAAATCAATTTGTTTTTCCTCTCTTGGAGGACCCGGGAGGAAAAAGCGTGACAAACGCTGCATGACTCCTGAAGGTGTATAGGGCCTAAACAATACACGCATAGAGAGTGATCGTCCGTTATGGACATTTTGTAGCTGCATTTAGAGCACTTCTTGAACCCAGATGGTCTGTGCTCTTTCGACATACTGAATCACAAACACTACAATCAAAAAGGAACAAAACTCTCTCAAACTGTCAAAGTAAGAAGCAAGAGTAAGTAAGGACAAAACCCCTCTAATAGAAAACGGGGTTACTTGTCCAACTATAACACTAAACACTAACACTAAACTAGATTCACTTCTGAAAAAAATAGCTCACGCACGAGGGCAAGGCCCCTCTAACTAAAATGGGATCTTTTCCCTCAAATAAAATACAATTTTACCACAAAACTCGTTCAAAACTCAGTCACACAACAATGATAGCTGTTAAAACAGCTTTTGGGTATGTTAAACAAAAATTTCTGACAGAAATTTGTTGAAGAAATAGACACTTAGCTCAGCCAAGTCCGAGACCACGTCTTTGCTGTAAAGCGGCAAACGAGATCTGGGGAAGCAGGGGTGGTGCATCCTGGGATGTAGGATAGCTCAGCCAATAAGAGACTTCGTGCTATAGTATAGCGTGCCGAGTCGGAGCCGAGGATCAGCTCCGAACCCATCAGTACAGAATGTAGGCGAGATAGGATCACATAACATCCCTGATTTAACAAAACCCTGAAGAACAACAGTAAAATTTAATTACAAACAAAGACAAAAATGTTTTTTATGTAGGATGGAGCAGAAAAACACACAAAAAGTTAAAATGAAGCAAAACAAAAAAGGGTAAGCACTAGTGAAGAACCCAATAACTATACAATAAAAGTTCGGCTAACACCACTTATCTGCTAAGATTACTAAGCCAATGAGACCACATCTGTAGCGTTTGAGCAGCAAACAAAATCTAAGGTATTCTTTTAACAGATGGGAATTATGGGCAGGCACAGGAGCCTAAGCCTTGGATCCAAAAAGTCTATACAGTTGCCAATGTCTGATCCATACAGATACGACAGGCCCATCACTTGAGGGCAGATGGAAGAGACAACTGACCCCTTCCTATTTTGCTACTGTCAGTCATGCCTGAACTAGAGCTGACATGGATTCTACTGCATTCTAAAAAATGAGTGTTGTGGAGTCTGGAAGCTTTCAACAACTGCTGAAAGGGTCTTAAATTCCCTTTTCATGTTCTGCAAGTGAGTTATGACTGAAGCTTTAAAACAGCAATTCTGTCAAAAGGAACTTTTAAAAAGTTGCCATAGTAATCTTAGTAAAATCTATAAGATGCAACCAGGTGTGTCAATGAAACACCATGCCAGCACCTGTTGTTCTTACAGCATCATTTGCTGAATCATAAGCAATATACATGCCGAGAGACATTATGGATAATATGACTACCATCTGAGATTTTGTAATTTCAATTTCAAATAACCACCCGACAGACTTTCCAGCAACTGTCTAATTTCAAGAGCAAACTCCTGTTGGAACTGTAGTACATGTCTCATACAGTTCATTACTCCATCTAAGTGAACAGGATGTATAAAGCTCCCTATTGAAAAGTTGCCACTCAAAGCCAAGTGCCGACAGATCAAAAAATAAAAAGACAAACTGCAGAATCAGCCAATCCAAACTCAAATCAGCTACATCTACTATATCACAGACCTAACTCAGCTCTCCTCTTCTTAAACATTAAGGCAAGAAGTATACTTAACAAAATTCAGGACCTTCATGCCCTACTAGCTCTATACAAACCAGATATCGCTGTGTTAACTGAAACATGGCTCAAACCACAACACCATAATAATGAGATTAATGCCCCTGGTTATAATATTATCCGAAGAGACAGATTAGAGAAAAAGGGTGGAGGTGTCGCAATATTATTCCGAAATAATCTCACCATAAAACAACTAGATTACAATACCCAAGAAGTCAAAGATGTAGAACTAATCCTTGCCAAATTAAAAATAAATTCCAACAAACACCTAATTATTGCAGGTGGCTATATCCCACCAGGCAATAACATCACTGTAATGAAAAGTCTGCTTAATTGGAGCTCCAGCTCCCTACCACATGAAACCATACTATCAGGGGACTTCCAATACTGACTGGCTTAATTGCTCCAGTCATAATCCCTCTGCCTTTATTAACCTCCACAGGTTTACCCAAACTATAACCACCCCCACTAGAATTGACAAAACATCCAAATGCAAGTCCATCTTAGACTGGATCCTGGTATCTGACCCCACTCTTCACAGCAATCTGGCTGTCTTCCAGATACCCTAAGTGACCATCATCCAATCTACCTAATTAGGAACATATCCCAAACCATCAGCCAACCTATCCTCAGAGTAGTTCAAAACAAAGACCTTTATAGCTACTGACTTCATCAATGCACTAAAAAGCTGTAACTGGACTCCCCTAAAGCAACTATCTCTAGACAAAGCCATTGAATACTTTAACACAACCTTCATAAAAATCTTAAATCATCATGCACCCCCCCAGAACTATTAGAATAAAAACTAACTATGCCCAATGGCTAAGAAAGGATACTAAAATTATAATGAAAGAAAGGAACAAGGCCTGGATTCAATACCAAAAAAACAAAAACACTACTTTGAGACACAACTATCTAGAGCTCCGTAACAAAGTCAAAAAACAAATCAAGCTAGACAAATCAAGCTACTATAAAAATATGCAAGAAAAATGTGCTCACAATCGCCAAAAATTCTGGGCCACAATAAATGGTATACTACACCCAGGAAAGTCCACTGCTCCAAACCCTGTGCTACCAAATAACCATAAAAACATTCCCACTCAATTTAACAATTTTTTTATCGAAGCAGTTCAGACCCTTGCCAATGCCCAAAACAACATAAGCAGCCCCACACCAATAACTACACCAACCCATCCCAATATACAAAACAATAAAGCCATTTTTCGCCTTCACTCCGTGTCCACCAAAACAATTTCTAAACTCCTTAGGAAACTTAAATCAACCAGTCTGGCAGCTGATATGCTACCAGCAGACTTCCTTCAGACATCAGCTGAAGCTATAGACTATTCCTTCTCTATTCTCATAAATAGATCTCTATTAGAATGCAAAGTTCCCACCTCATGGAAAACATCACATATTATTCCACTGCACAAAGGAGGTAACTCCTTAGAGTTCACCAACTATTGCCCAATAGCAACCCTATCACCTTTATCCAAAATATTAGAAAGAGTTGTTCATAATCAACTAATGCAGTACATCCAAAATAACCTACTCTCCATATCCTAGCATGGCTTTAGACCTTCCCATAGCACCACCACAGCATTACTATCATTCACCAATATAGTTAACCACCATAGAAACAAGGGTCTATTTGCTTCTTTCACATTCTTACACTTATCAAAAGCCTTTGACATGGTAAATCACAATATGCGTCTTGAAACTCTATTTACCCTAAATATAAGTCCCCCCCCTCTATATCATGGTTCAACAGCTACTTATCTGGCCATCAGCAAGCAATTCTATGGCAGGGACAACTGTCCCCCCTGTTACCAGTTACCATAGAAGTCCCTCAAGGATCCATCCTTGGCCCTTTGCTGTTCTCTTTATTTACTAACAAGATCTCTTCATCCTCACCCATTGCATCAGTAGTACAATACACAGATGACACCACCCTTATATGTGCTGCCCCCACCCTAAGTGAACTACAAACCCCAACCCAAAATAATTTTACCCTATTCGAAACTTGGTTCACTAACATCAAATGTCTTCTTAATCCAAAAAAACAAACTAATTATTTTTAGTCCAGGCAGATCTCCTCACCTAAATAGTTATTTCACCATCTACTCTAAAGAAAACATTCAAATTAGTCCAACCACACACACTAAACTGCTAGGTGTAAAAATAGACAATAACCTGAGGTTCGACATCCACATAGCACAAACCATTAAGAGAGTTAATAAAAAACTTGGGACTCCTCTACAGGAACAGTTTATGACTAAACACACCAAAGCAACCCTCCTCTATGCCTCCCCATCTTGACTAATCTACGCCAAACAGATCTAAATAAAATGGAATCTTGCTACAACAAGATTGCTAAGTTTGCTACTGAAGCCTCATATAGGTCTCACCACTGTCTATTCCTTAAGCAGCTTAACTGGTTTGAGTTGCCTCATATACTTCTATTCAATCAACTCTCTATAGCACACAAACTGTACTACCTTCTTGAGAAAACCCCAACACTTCAGCATCTAATTCAGCCCCACATTCCCTCTAGAACCTTAAGATCTAGTAACCAGAACCTCATAACTGTCATACAACATAGAAATGATGCGGTAAATCCCTCTTTGTCAGCATCATTGCTAAAACCTGGAACACACTACCAAGCCAAATAACTTCTACCACATCCTTTATTCATTTAAAAAAACTCCTGAAAACCCACTATTTAAATGACTGGCTATGTTCATGTCACTCACCAGTCTAACCCAAACTAAGAGAATGTTTCTGTGTATAGCTAAGTATAAACAGTTCCCCTGAAAGCTTGTGAATCCGTTGATATTTACTTGACAAAACTTATATCTGTAAAAATAATACAAATGCTGTTTTAAGTCATTATGTACCACAATTGCCTACTATAAGAATTGTTAATCTCTAACATATTGTGTATGTTTGCTATAAGTATGCTCTATTTTTTTTCTCTTCTCTCATGTACTGTATTGTATTGTGGAGCTTTTCTCCCCGGACCTCAGCTGAAAATGGACCTGTGTCCAGTTGGACTTTCCCGGTAAACAAATGTAAAATAATAAAATAAATAAAAATACAAGAAGAGCTAGTTTTGAATATCACTGTTCTCCTTTAAACTTGTTTTTTTTCTTTTTGTTCAGGGAGACAAACCTCCACTGCACCTTTGATGTGGGTTGGGGCAAGCCCCCCATAACCCCCAAATGCATATATACCAACTCCAACATTGCCATTCAGAGAAATGGCCATCTTGGAACTTGGTACACATGAGTTTGTCTGTTGGTCCATTCAGCCTCCATCATTTGGGATTCTCTCATGTGTCGCAACTTTTCAAATGGCTACCAATGTATAAACCTTATTTCTTAACCTACCCATTAATAAAGAATTCTCTACAGAATGGACTGCAAACTCTGTACTGTTGTAGCCTTTTTAGGGACTCCAACACAAATATGTAATTTGGCTTAGGAGTCTCTGTTCAGCAAGTGTACTTCTTCATAAGCAGAAGAATCCTGTCCAGTCTCCTTGAGACAGCTGTCCCAGCATCAGGGTTTTCCTACGCCACCTGCACCACCAGTTATGCAGTCTTGATGGGTGACCACTCAGGAAGAGCGCTATGGAGACCAGAAGGACTCCTGCACAGAGGAGAAGTTATGGGATCTACTGGCCATCTCTCTTCTCTTTCATCATTTCTAATATTACTTGAAATCTAAAGTCATTCGGGGGATGAAGGGGGATCAGCACACTTATCCTTGTCAATGCCTGGAGTGAGGGACTCTTCAGGGAGGACTTGGGTGCTTTCTTTTACACTCATGCTTCCTGCCTGGTGTCAGGAGTGACTACTCCAAAAAGGAAAGGAGGACTGCACTGCTCCAGACTTGCAGAGGCATCCCACAAATATCCTCCAATAGCACTGACCACAAAGGAAGATGGATGAAGAATGCAATTCCATAAATGGAAATGCCTGCCACTAAGGAGGCAGTCAACACACATGCCAAGGGCTGCAAACAAATTGATGTGAGCATCAGTGCCACTCTCAATGGACAAGACATGTGTCACTACGCTGACAATACCAATCCTTACTGACCAAAACCAAGGCCTATCACAGTTAATGTTGAGACTTGAGAACAAAAGTATCTTCCCCAACCCCAAACACATAGCCACTGTGACAGAGAGAATATTCAGTCCAGGGACCATCTAAGAGCATCCAGCCAAAAGCTCAGAAGGCTGATCAATCATACATCTCAGATGTACAGATTTCACAGAATGTCCAGATTTTTCCTCAGATTTTTGGTCTGTTTCTCATAAAATTGCAGTTTTCTGGCAAATCATTGACGGCTGACGTCAGAAAATAATGGCAGATGTTTCAGTTTCAGACTTCATACCCTTGAGAAAATTCATTCACCAATGCAAATCCTGTTATTCTATCACCTTTCTAGGTTTGTACAAGCAATATTTAAAAAGTGCCTCTATTTTTGGGCCTTTGTCCCCCCTTTATTTATGGCTTTGTCCAGATTTCTCGCTCTAACAGGTTGAAAGGTATGCTGATTGAGTGCCAAGCCTGAAAACAATGGGCCTGACATTGAGACTTACAAGTCAACAGCAAAACTCGATGCTGAAGTTGATGACAAAAGCTGACATTTCTTTTGATCTCTTTTTGTTCCTGCCCTTGTGATTGTTGTGTTTTTCCCATCCACTCACTCTAATAGCCTACTTGTTCTTCTAGGAGGTGACAGCCCTCACTTATTACTCCAGATACAAGAGCTGAGTAGTGGGTACTGGTGCTCTTATGTATCAAGGAAAAAGATTTTTAAGCTCTAACACCTTGGCACAAGCCCAGTAATAAGTAATGCACGCTAGGATTAAGCATGCAATGGGCATCAAAGAGGGCATGCCACTCACTTCTGCAAGTGATGTCTTCTTTTGGCTTTTCCCGGTTAAGGGTCGCCACAGCAGAACTCCGGACCGCTAATGATTGGCAGCGGATTTTTACAGTGCCGAGTTGCCAGCCCAACGCCCAACCTTCATAGAAGGCACACCCATTCACGTAAGCACCTACCTGCATGTCTTTAAACGTCACTCAGCCGCGGGGAGGACATGCAGACTCCAGGGGCAGCTCGTGCTATTGGACTGCAGGACTGCAGCCCCCCCCCCCCCCCCAGCTGTAAAATAACATGAAAATAAACCAAATAAAACAAAAAGAAAATAAAATAAGAATAAAACTCAACCACGAGTCCCGGAACATCGCACATGCACTCGCGGCATTTCCCGATATTCGGACTGCTGGTGAACCAGTCTGGAGCATATGCACAAAATCCAGACTGTCTCCGCCAGCAGTCCGGATTATGAAGGCAACATGGAAGTCCAAATTTTCCCAGCAGGAAAAAAAAAGAAGGGGATCAGACTGCAATGTCCGCAGGCAGGATGAAGCTGGTGCTCTCGCAGGACGGATCGGTTGAGCGGGTGTGTGAAACACCTACTAGGATGGATTTCCAACGTGGGGCTGGATCTGGTAACTTGTTCAGCTCAGGTAGGGTGTGTGTGTGTGTGTGTGTGTGTGTGTGTGTGTGTGTGTGTGTGTGTGTGTGTGTGTGTGTATGTGTGTGTGTGTATGTGTGTGTGTGTGTGTGTGTGTGTGTGTGTGTGTGTGTGTGTGTGTGTGTGTGTGTGTGTGAGTGTTAAATGCCCCAGTTGCTATATGGTGGTGGGTAGAGAATAAGGCTTGAACCCTGTAACTTGGGCCCAAGTGGCAAGAGCCTGAATTCCCTACCCACCACCATTTGTAAAAAAATTGCAGATTTTTGCCTCATATTTGTTCTGTTCTGTTCCTCATAAAATCTGTGGTTTCTGTATTTTTGTTTCTTAACACAGCCAGTAGTGCAGTGGTGCAGTTGTTGCCTGACAGCTACAGGTTGTCTGGTTTGATTCTTGGCTGAGGTGCCTTCTGTGTGGAGTCTGCATATCCTCCCTGTTTGTGTGGGTTTGCTCTGGTGTCCTTGATGGATATTTGAAATTTGTCCCTATTTCTGGGACTGTATTCTCCAGTTATTGGCTTTGTCCAGTTTTTTTGTGCCAAGTTTGAGAGCTATGGTGATAACTGAACTCACTGAATATGTTTGGGGGCTGTATTCCACCATTATTGGCTTTGTTCAGGTGTTTTGTATTAAGATGTTGACAGCTATGGTACGAACTGAATTCATTAAATGGTAGCCGTTTAAGTTTCACTCTTCCTTTCTTTCTAAAACAGATGATTTGGCATAGTGGTATGTTGCTCTGACTGTTTTGCACAGGGTCCTAGGTTCAATACTTGGCAGTGGAATGTATGGTGGTAACACAGCATTTTATTCTAACAACTTTCCAACATTATACAAGCAATGTTTAAAATGTGTCCCTGTTTTTTTGCCTTTTGCCCCCCCCCCCCCAAATTTTGGCTTTTTCCAGATTTCTTGTGATGCAAAGTTCAGAGATATAGCTGACTGTCAAGCAGATTTTACAAGAAGCTGAGAGCTGCAGGGAAGCAAAAGTTTAATGCTGCTTATGCCAAGACTGCTTGCAGTGTTAATAGCACAATAGGTAGTGTACTTGCTTTTGATGCAGAAGGTTGTGGGTTCTACTCCCACAGTAGGTAGAGGCATTGCTGATACTGTACTGTACTATAAATTGGGTGGATGCTGCAGTCCTTTTTGGTGAAGATACCTAGTAACTATGAGCCTGTTATTAGTTTGCCATCCATTCCCTATTGCAATATTACTAGCTTATCATTTTTTTGATGCAACTTAGGCAATTTATTCCTCAAGGGTAACGGGCACTTTATTTGTAGATGAAACAATGAAATATAAAGTTGTTTGCTAGCAGCAACCTCTTCATTAGTTACAGATTTCTTTAATGTGAAATTATTTAGATGACTTTTACGTCTTCAGAGATTGTGCATATTTACTGATACTGGTGGACTGTAGAAGTTTGAGTAGACTTTTATGATAGAAATGTTCTGAATTGGGCAGTTTTGTCATTATTGGTGCATGCATTTTGTTTCATTGTTTACTGTAAAAATGTTCTGAATTGGGCAATTTTTTCATTGTTGGTGCATGCATTTTGTTTCGTTTCATTGTTTACTGGAAAAATGTTCAAAACAAATTTAAAACACCCTCTAACAACTGTACTATATTGTACAAGGAATATGTTGTTGTCTTTCAGCTTTTCCCGGTTAGGGGTCACCACAGCGAAACTAAGGTCCGCTAATGACTGGCAGTAGATTTTGACGAACGCTGAGGTGCCAGCTCGACGTTCAACCTTCAACGAAGGCATGCCCGCTTACGCATGTCTTTCGGCCACCCAACCGCGGGGAGGACATGCAGACTCCACACAAAAGGCACTCCCTGCACTCCAGCCGAGAATCGAACGGGAGAACCTCTTGCTGTGAGGCAACAATGCTACCGCTGCACCACCGTGGATATATTGTACAAGGAATATAATTTAATAACATCAGGAAGGTGTATCAAAGAACACACGTATGTTTCGTGTGCAAGGGGCCTATGATTTGAAAACAATCCAAAGTTAATCTTTATCTGCCACTGGCAAAATGTATTTTCTTTGAATGTGGGTTTCAATGCTGTTTCAATGAATGTGAGTTTCAAGGGCAGAGAAGTTTTAATGCTAAGTCTGTTTTCATTGTGAGATTGCATTGCTTTATTTAGCAGATGTTTTAGTGTTTGTGCTGTAAAATGCAAAATAAAACTTTCAAATGAAGTCCAAATCATCGTATAAGTAAAGCAGTATGCACATTAGTGTTTATGGTAAATGGGGTGAAATAGCCAAGTAATGGTTCACTGGAATGGCTGCAGGGGGGAGGCTCCATTCGACCATGATTTTGTGAGGGGGAAGGGCGGCAAACTCAAAGACGGCCCCAGCTGAACTATACCTCTCAACTGTCCAGATTTTCACAGAATGAATAGATTTTTGCTTCTTATTTTTGGTTTAGTCATCATAAAATGTGTGTTTTTCTGGCAGATAATTTAGGAATTAAGTCATTAAATAATGACAGACACTGAGTTTCAGACTTTATAACCTTCAGAAAAATGCATGCTAAAGCAAGACCTGTTATTCTATCAGCTGTCTCAGTTTATACAACAATTTACAGTACTGTTTATATGTTCCCCCAGTATATTTGGCCTTATCCAGATTTCCTGCATTAACAGGTTGAGAGGTACGTGCAAATAAACTGCTTTATAGAATTAGGCATATCCAAACCTCTCAACTATCCCCAATTGTGGCTCAAAATGTTGCTCTCCCCCTAATAACCCCGTAAAATGGTAATTTTGGAAGAAAACGTGGAGGGCTTACAATTAAGAAATAACTATAATAATCAGAGTTATAGATTACTTTTATTTCAGAAATACATGTAGATTGTTTTATTTTGTCAGCTGTTCAAGTTAGCAGTACTAATATTTAAAAAGTGTCCCTTTTTTGACAGGTTCCCAGCTGTATTGTGTGGCTATTTTATATTTTTGCATCACATTTTTGGTCCATTTTTCATAAAATTGTGTTTTTTGGCAAATTAGTGGCAAATCATTAAAGAGTGAAGTTAGAAAAATAATGACAGACATTTGAGTTTCAGATTTCATACCTTTCAGAACATACTAATGCAAGACCTACTATTCTATTATCTTTTGAAGTTTACAAGAGCAATATTTAAAAACTGTCCTTATTTTTAGGCCTTTGTCCCACTTCTATGTATGGCTCTGTCCATATTTCTTGTTCTGAGGTTGAGAGGTATGACAAATGTGTCAGGGCCATCACAAAAAGCCAGAGACATTTCAAATTGTGACATACTTGTTGCACCCCACTCCTCCATGTAGTGACTCTGGATGTGTCCAAGTAAGGCAAGGAGCAGTTATGCAGTGTAAATGTGCAGAGAATGCCCCCATCCAAGGTAGACACAAGTGCTACTTTTATTCTGTCCTTGATTTTGCAGAATGTTTTGGTTTCTGTCATATTTTTATACTGTTGATTTATGCTTATTATTACTCAGAAAGTGCCTGTTGCTCTGTGTTTAAGTAGCAATGCTTTAATGACCATTAGGTAAGCCTGTCTGAGATTGTAAGATGCAAGTAAGCTTTAATAAGCACGTTGTTAAAGAATTGCCAACATTGAAAGCCTTTCTGTTGTTGCCATGCAGAGAATACTTACGTAACTAGATAATGTACAAGCCTTGGGTATTGAAATGCATATGGCAGTATTTGTGATAAAGGACAGGATTACATTATTTTAAGAAGCTCATTACATTTGTTGGAGACTTGCAGTCATCTTTACAGGCTTTACCTGTAAACCAAACAGAATGCAAATCTATCATGTGTGGTCCATTACATGTACAGTAATCCTTTAAGCAATGTATCTTGAGCTTGTTTCCTTTTCATTTTTTACTTTCATCATGTTTTCCCCATGAAACAAGTAGATAGTTGTCAGGCAGCAGGTCTTTTTTAGATAAGAAATATTTTTACAAGTGGGGGTATCCCTGAGATTGCTACTTTCAGCATGTTACTTGGTACTTTAATAAAGCTGAATATAAATTATAATTAGAACTGCAGTGCAAGGAGAAGTGGTTTGAGTTGAGTGCTGCTTGTTTTTCTTATATTTTGGTTTGAATGGCATTTCGTAATGTATTTAAAAAGTAATTTATTTTTTCATGCTTAACCACCTTTTTGTTTCCATCTAGATATTAATTAAGCTGTCATGCAGCCAATGCACTGAAATATTTTTTTTTCTTCTACACTTCATTTTGTCTTGATTGGACTCTCATAATGACAGTTTGGCATCCAGGGCAGCATATTTAATTAAAGTTACAGTTTTTGTGGTTTTGAGCACAGCACCTCCCCTTTCTAGTTGGCCGCACCCCTTCCCATTGACCCCACCCATTCAGCTGTCTCCTGCAGCCTCCCTTTGATTTGAAGTCACCAGCTGCCACTGGCAGACTCCACACAGAAGGCGCTCCAGCAGAGAATCGAACAGGAGAACCGCTTGCTGTGAGGTGACAATGCTAACTGCTGCACCCCTGCTCACCTGCACCCCCTCAGAGTCAGTGATTCTGTGAGTTCTCTGTTCTTCATCAGCAATTCTGCCACAGGGCTGTGTTGCCCTACATAAGTGCTCTCAAACCTTCACCCCCAAACCAAAGTGAAGTGGCTGAGCGACATCATTCTTCTCTTCCCTGCATACCAGCTCCAAGAAATGACCAAGCTGCTAAATGAACTTGGGTTACCTTCCTGTAGTCGAGGCTTTATCCCTATACTCCAATAAAGTTGACGCCAACAGCTGAACTAATACTGAACATGCTAACTCTGAAGAGTGGAACTCTTAGCCAGACAATGAAGCCTCTAAACCAAGGCTCGGCCTCACTCAGACTGGTGCCTGTATAGGGCCTGGTGAAGAGAATAGAGGAATGGGAGCTACAAAACTTGGCAAAGTGGAAAAGCCTCTGACTACCCCAATACTGGGGAGAGGCAGAGTGCCCTGAGATGCCATTTGCTGGACCTGCAAGAAATCCACAGACTATCTTCAAGTAATCAGTCTCCACTGAAACAATGAGCTTAGACACGACTGAGACAGTAGACAAAAGCCTACAAGAAATAACTAATAGCAAAGAAACACTTTCAATCCTGAATATCTTAGCTGGGGCCCATTCATACAAAGCAGATAACTGTACTCTCAAGACCCAAGAAAGAAAGCAGCAGCTAGATGGGGAGGGGAGTAAGCAACAGCTGCCATATCAACCATCACTAGGGGGAGCAGCCCTGCCTCACCACAAGGGTGACACCTAGCGGAAGCACTAAATGTTACCCAGTGGAGTTTAAACCAGTTGACAATGCTCTGCTGGTGCTTTGCACCATGGTAAAGCCACGGGGAATGAAATATTAAGAGATATATTTCCCATCGGAAGGGACAACAACACTGAGCACTGTGGAGAAAGGGCTACTCCCAATGGGGACAGGGAAGGCTGCCTCCCAGGGCCAGCAAGCTGGTCAGCTCTCTATTACCTGACTCACACCAGAGAATGGAGAGGCTGATCAGCAGTCTCATGTAGCAGCAAATGGGCAGTATGGCTCTTGTCCCAGACCAGGAAAGTCCAGCTTCCATGTCCCCGAAACTAACAGACTGACTGGGTGTTGGCAATGGAGCCATTATGAAAGGTCCTAGGAAGATGCAAAAAAAAAAAAAAAAAAAAAATCCATAAAGAGGAGGTACCTCAAAAATGACTTCCCATGTGGATCGTTTGCAAATGGGGATGGGATAGGAAAAGTACAGTTGTGTACTTACCATAAATGTAGATGTTCGAGTGTATTCACTGTTGCAGTCATTACACTTGGGTTATCCTGCAGGTGACCATTAGTCGAACAGAGTTCCAAAGTCTTGGTCCGGCGTCGGTTGCTGTCGCTTCTTCCCTGACGTCAGTGCGCCAGGGGTATAAAAGTTGCAACCAACGCCATTTCCTTCAGTTTTTCTTGCCCCAGATGTCAGGTGCCCCCAGATAGGAAGGCTGTAAAGATAAAAAATATGCCAAAAAAATGCATATATTGCTATAAACATTTCCTTCATCTACAAGCAAATACACCACAAAGGTTGTATAGAGTTGAGAAGTAAAGAAAAGTCCCAACTAAGAAAAGGGGGATGGTGGGTGGGTAACCTGGACTGCAACAGTGAATACACTCGAACATCTACATTTATGGTAGGTACACAACTGTACTATGTTTGTGTTTCACTGTTGCAGTCATTACACTTGGGTAGAATCCCAAAGCTGAGGTTGGGTGGCTGGGTCTAAATTGGATTTGGCGAGGCTAACAAGCCCTGCAGAACTGCAGTGGCAAAGCCTGCTCTGGATTTGGAGTAGAGAGGTAAGTGGTAGTGCTTGATGAAAGTGTGCACTGAGCTCCAGGTTGCCGTTTCTACAATGACTTTAGTTGGCACTCCTCTGAGGAAAGCTGCTGAAGTGGCTGCTGCTCTGGTAGAATGAGGCCTAATGCCCTTAGGCACAGATTTGCCATGTTGTGCATAACAGAAGCGGATGCAGTGTCCTATCCATTTGGAGATTGTTTGCTTTGCAATAGGCTTTCCTTGTGATTCTGCAGCATATGCTACAAACAGTTGCTCAGTTTTTCTGAAAGCTTTTGTTTTGTCCAAGTAAACTCGTAGCTGCCCGTGTATATCCAAAGCATGCAGAAGTCTTTCCCCTTTATTCTGGAGATTTGGGTAGAAAGTAGGTAAATGAATGGTTTGGTTTAAGGCCACATTTGGAGACCACTTTTGGCATGAATGTTGGTTTGTCCTAAGAGAAACCATGTCCTGATGAAAAATGAGGAAAGGTTCCACAGCCATCAATGCCTGTAACTCTGAGACTCTTCTTGCTGAAGTTATTGCTAGGAGCAGAGCAGTTTTCCATGACAAGAATTTTAGATCAGCTGTGCTGGCTGGTTCAAATGGAGGCAGTGTTAGTTTTTCTAAAACAAAATTGAGGTCCCAAGTAGGTACTGGCACTCTCCTAGGGGGTCTTATATTCTTTGCCCCTCAGAGGTACTGTCGTAGTACAGGATGTGAAAAAATAGGAGGATCCGTATTGTAATGAGCTGAAATGGCAGAGGCATGGATTTTAATGGATGAAAAAGATAGGCCTTTGTCCAACAACTCAGTTAGGTATTGCAAAATCTGAGGTATATTAGGGACAAGTGGTTTGAGCCCTTGTGACTGGTTCCAAGCACAGAATCTCTTCCATTTTTCTGCATAAGATTTCCTACTGCTGGGCCTCATGGCTTCCAAAATTACATCCATAACAGCTTTAGAGAGAGGTGCAGTCTGAGTGGCTACATTATCTGCCATGCTGCCAGGTTTAAGGTTCTGAGCTGACAGTGCAGAATCTGATTGTTTTGTCTTGTCAGAAGATGAGAGATTTGAGGTAGAGGCCAAGGTGGGCCTTGGGACAAACTCTTTAGGATTGGGTACCAGTGCTGGCGTGGCCAGTCTGGTGCAATCAGGATCATTTTTGGCCTCTCTTGTCTGACTTTTAGAGGCACCAGAGGCCTTTCCAGCTGAATGATAGAGCATCCACTTTCCATGCTTGAGAGTGATAAGTCCTTGTGCAAAATTTCTGTATTTGGCAATTGTGAGGGGAGGCAAAAAGATCTATGTCTGGGTGTCCCCATTTCCTTGTTATCATGTTGAACACTTGTGGATTTAGCTTCCATTCATGAGGATCCATGAGATTTCTGCTTAGTTTGTCTGCCAGTGTATTTTTTGTTCCTGGCAGGAATTGTGCTTGCAGATGTACCTGGTAGGTCAGTGCTGTGTTCCACAAAGTCATGGCTTGTTTGCATAGGGGGTAGGAATGTGTGCCCCCTTGCTTGTTTATGTACCACATAACTGTGGTATTGTCCGTCTTTATTAACAGTTGTCCTGGATGTATTAGGTCCTTGAAGGCTGTCAGGGCATTCTGTACAGCTAGCATCTCTTTTTGATTGATGTGAAGATGCATTTGTTCCTTGGGCCACATGCCCTGAATACATTTTCCTGCCATATGTGCTCCCCAGGCATAATCCAATGCATCTGTTGTTATTGTCTGCCTGGCTGTAGGTAAGGTGAAAGGCTGTCCCTTGTTGTGGTGACAGGCCTGGGACCACCATCGAAACTCCTGTTGTAGGCAGGGAATCAAGGTTATGACTGTCTCTAGGCTGTGACAATGTTGAGTCCAAACACTTTTTAGATACCATTGTAGTTTCCTCATATGCAGTTTTGCATATGGAATTAGAAGAATGCAGGATGCCATGAAACCCAGGGCCTGCAGAATTTTTCTTGCAGGGAGCTGGGTCTTTGTTGCCATCATTTGAAAGTGATGAGTCAGTTGCCTTTGTTTGTCTGGCGTGAGATAAGCCATCTGGGAAGTTGTATTTAAGCTTGCACCCAGGAATACTATCTCTTGAGAGGGCACTAGTTTTTATTTCTTTTCGTTTACTGTGTACCCTAGGCAAATTAGCAATCTTTTTACAAATGCCAGGTGCTTTAGAAGAACGTCCTTGCTCTCTGCTTGAATAAGGCAGTTGTCCAAGTAGGGATATATTTGAATTCCTTTTTGTCTGCAAAATGCAATTACTGTTGCCAGGCATTTTGTGAAGACCCTGGGCGCAGTAGATAAGTCAAAGGGCAGTGCAGAGAATTGGTAATGCATTGAGCCTGCTATAAATCTGAGGCATCTTCTGCACGATTGTCTGATTGGGACTTGCAGGTATGCCTCCTTGAGATCCAAAGTAACTAGCCAAGCCTCCTTGCCCAGCATGGGCAGAAGTTGTTGTAGTGCTAACATTTTGAATTTTGGAACATCCAGGAAAGTATTTAGGATTGACAGGTCCAGTATTGGTCTCCAGGCTTTGTCATTTCTGGGTACTAAGAAAAGTGTTGAGTAAAATCCTTGTCCTTGTTCTTCTTGTGTAACTTTTTGAATAGCTCCTATATCCATAAGAGCCGCAATCTGTTTCTGTGCCTGTGCCCATTGGTTTTGTAGCAGGATTGGCATACCTTTTGGTTTTGGAATTGTGTGGAAGTGGAACCTGTACTCCTGAGAAACAATATTCAGCACCCATTGGTCTTGGGTGATCATGTGCCAATTTTTTGAGAAAAGTGCTAGCTTTCCCCCTAGGGGTGCTGTCAACTGGTAAAAGCTTGTCATTTGCAGGGGGAAGTCATTGTGACTGTTTCCTATAAGGTTGTGATTTGTCTTCTCCTCCTTTGGGGGCTGAAGCACCCCATTGTTTAGGTCTGTAGGAGCCTTGGGGCTGAGGTCTGCCTCTTGGGCGTCTGTATCTGCCTCTTTGTGGCCTGTCTGACACTGGAAAGGACCAATTTTTTGAAGGCCAGTTTCTGCTAAATCTAGGTGGTTGAACCTGTAATAAATCTTTCACCGTTTGCATTGACTTTGCTTTATCCTCCATTTTCTTTAACACCTCTTTTGCCTTAACACCAAACAAAGTATCATGCTGTAATGGAGCATCCAATAATTTTACTTTAACATGGTCAGGTAAACTTTGTTCTTTCAACCAAGCATGTCTTCGAATAACTGAGCCTGTAACTGCGGCTCTACAAGAAGCCTCTAATGAATCAAAACCACACTGCAGAGTATGCTTTCCCACTTGTTCAACTGCATGCAATAAATCCTGCATTTCTTTACTGTCAGGACTTTCTATATTTGTAACCATTTTCTGCTTTAACAATGACATGAGGTACTGTTGATATCTTAGCATGTGAAACTGACAGATCAAAGCTCTTACAGCTAAAGTAGCAGAAGTGTAAACTTTTTTCCCCCATCTGTCCAGAGCTCTGGAATCCCTATCTGAGGGGACAAGATTTTTGGCAGTGGAAGCCTTAACCCATTTAAGACCCTGAGAAATTGTTTCTGGGTCTCTGCAGCGGGGTTTTTGTACAAAGATTTATGAGAGTCAGGGACCCTGTAGTACCTGTCTGGCTTTACTGGTGCAGGGGGTAAAGAATCAGGAGACAGACTGGATTCAGAAAAAGCATCATCTACAATATCAAGCACATGGGGGATAGCCAGGGGCCTGTGCTAAGGCAATAAAAGGAAATCTCTGAGCCTTTTCTTGGATTCTGAGTAATCCTGGCTCTCCCAATGGAAATGCTCCCTCATGGTGTGCAGGGCTTCCCCAAAAGAATAATCCTCAGGCGGTGAGGCTGAAGGAATGGACTCTTCAGCATCAGAGTCCTCATAGGGAGGGAGAGAATAGCCCTGATTAGAAGAATCAGAAAAAATGGAAACCTGATCAGAGGAATCATAATCAGTGTCTTGCTAGGCCTTTTGTCAGGAGGGGGATGGGAGCCACTGATTAAAGTAATAAGGTCTCCGGCCATTTTAAGCATCTGTTTCTTTGGTATGGATGACTATTCTGGAGAATGCTGCACTTGTTTCCTTGTCTTTAATGGTGTTTTTGACTTTGCTGCTATAGTAGCCTTAATTGTAAGCTGTGAAGGTCTGAAAACACCCTCAGAAGCCGGTGCCTGCTCAGTGGCTCTGGACCCATCTGAGGGTATAGTTTCCGTAGGCCCAATACCTTGAGTTTCCACAGGCCTCAGTGTCTCCACATGGCTGTCGGTTATGGCCTGTGGCTCTGTGGTAGTGGGTGCCAGGAGATGCGAAAGCACCTAACTGAGAACCGGCGAGTGGCATAGAAGAGGCTTCATCATCAATTTTGGACCTCGGATGCCTTTTTCTTTGTCTTCGCGTTTTTTATACATTCCGGTCGTCGGTTGTTCCGACGGCATTATATAATTAAACCTTCGTCCAAAATAATGTAAAGCAAAATCAAACCGACGTTAAATAGTGCGTTTATTGAATCTAGCACGACACCGACAACTAGTAACGTCGTGGTCAGGGCCTAGGCAAGGAATACAGTAAGAGTGAAAATCCTTATAAGGTATTTGCTTCCCACAAGAAATACAATTATTAACTTTTACTGATATCGGTCTGGAGCAAGAAAAAGTTTCCCCAATGGGGTACTTGGCTTTATTGAAGACTTCGGTTCTGAAATTCAATTTTGAAAATCTCAGGAGTCGGCCGGCCAGCACTTGCGAACTGCTTTTGCTTCGGGCACCGCGCGGCAAGAAAGACTGAAGAAAATGGCGTCGGTTGCAACTTTTATACCCCTGCCGCACTGACGTCAGGGAAGAAGCGACAGCAATCGACGCCGGACCAAGACTTTGGAACTCAACTGCGGGTCGCCTGCCAGCAGGATACTGGTGTAATGACTGCAACAGTGAAACATGATGGAAATCAAAAGTTATGTACTTACCGTAATGATAGATTCATGCGGTCTTATTTTCATCCAGTTCAACTTTTGAGTACTCTGACTGGACCTTGGCATCCTCTGTCAGAGATTTGGTTCTGAGACTCTGACTCCTCCACCACCAGCAAATTCCCTCCTTATGTCTGAATTACCTCAGATCAAGGCTGATGACTATTATAATCAAACATACTAAAAAGAACTACTGTGGAATGAAACAACTTATTAAACATGCTATGCTTGGGAAAGGTGACCTTAAACAGACAGGGTCTTAGTATTGGTCTGTGTGAGCACCAGGGGATTATATATGGCAATTTGGAAGTGGGAAGGAGGGAGGGATGTTGAACCAGATGAAAATGAGACAATGTGAATGTCGAACCAGATGAAAATGAAACAACACAGATCAACTGTTATGGTAAGTACAGAACTTTTGTGCCCAATGTTGTCTACTTTCATCCAATTCAATGCTTAGGATGGATTCCCAAGCGGTCTAAAAAAGACTTGGTCTCAAAGAAGGACATGTCTAGAAATAGCAAAGCCAAAGTTATCTGTGAACTCTAGATCGCACATGCAACTTGTAATGAATTACAAAGGTGTGAACTGTTGATCAAGTTGCAGCTGCACAAATGTCATGAATAAAAACTCTTTTCATGAATGCTATAGAGGTAGCAATTGCTCTAGTGGAATGAGGGCTCCCTACTGAAATGTCAAAACTTGAAATGCTGAGTGCCAACAAGCTGGAAAAAAAAAAGACAGAAACACAGGAGAAGAGAGAATCTCAAAAATCACTTTTCTCCTTTTTGTATGGGACAGACCCCCTTGCAACACACACACACACACACACACACACACACACACACACACACACACACTCTGAACTCACATATAGCAACTCCAAGATTGCCATACCTCAAGGAAAAAGGATTATTCTGAGAAATGGCATGTCGGACTTAGTATATGCAAGTCCATTCTTTTGGCCATTCAGTCTTCATATTTCAGTACTCGCTCTAGTGGGTCTGAACATTTCAAATGGTTACTTTTATGAACCTTAGGTTTTGAGTGCAGAGACAATCCTCAAGTTTTCTAAATGAAGGAAGTGTAGCCCACCAGCCCCTTAGAAAGTATAACTTTTGACACATGGTGTCCCAGCTTTGTTGTAGACAAGGAGACATATATTTGATTCGATTTTCTATCATCCCTGGTATGGTGTAAATGAAATCTAAGTTGTCTGTAAACATCTAATGTATGAAGCATGTGTTCTCTTTTACTAGTGTAATCTGGAAAAAATACTGGCAGGTCAATGTACTGATTCTAATCTGCTTCAGATTAAACTTTTGGGAGAAAGATAGGGCTTGATCTTAATTACATTATTGTTGTGGAAGATGTGGAAGGGTGGCTTACATGAAAGTGCTTATAATTCTGAAACTTGTCTAGCAAATGTAATAGCAATCAGCAAGACAGATTTTTAAGAAAGAAACCAAGTCAGTTGATGCTGCAGGCTCAAAAGATTTCTGAGTCATTGACTGAAGTAACAATGTGGCATCCCAATGAGGAAATGGTCCTTGAATGGGAGGCCTGAGTAAAAAAGTTCCTTTGAAGAAAGCTTTGCATGTCCTACGAAAACCAATGGAAGAATCATTACAGTTTATGTGAAAATTCAAAATGGCAGCCATTTTAACTTTTATAGTAGAAAAAACAAAACCCTGGTAGAAAAGTTCTAAAAGAAATTCCAGTGTCGATGGGAGGAGGGCAGAAAAAGGATCTACTCCTTTTGACAATGCCCAAAGAGAAAATCTTTTCCATTTGCTTTTATAACTCTTTCTGGCTGATTTGTTTTGAGAAGAAAACAATGTGGACTACCAGAGAATATAGCCTGTCATCTATGGCTATCATTAAAATTGGAGAAATATGCTGTTAGTTTTAGAGTTTGTAAATTTGGTAGAGGCATTCCGATTGAGTGACTCAAGGCAACCAGAACTGGATCCAGTACAAAGGGAGGGTGCAGCAAAGGAGACCAAAGGAAAGGGAATCAAACCTGCTCAGGACAGAAAAGGGGCAATACAGATTACCTTGATCTTGCACCTCAAGGGTTTATTTATGAATTTTGTCAAGACAGGTATCAGTGGGAATGCATACAGGAGACCCAGGGGCCAAGTTTGAACTAGAGCAGCACTCAGTGGCTATCCCCTGTGGAGGACTGAGG